>NW_008239778.1:3177560-3233316 GCF_000691975.1 Corvus brachyrhynchos | reverse complement strand
GTCCCAGCTGTGCTCCCACAGGCTGAGCTGCACATCCAAGGTGTGCGCTGGCTCCTGCGAGCAGCAGGTGGCAGCTGGAATTTCTGTGCCCACAGCACAATATCCCTCCTGTGCCTGCCTTTCACTTCCTGCCTCCACAGCTGGCTCCCGCGGGCACTTGGCTGAGTCAGGACTGAGGGGCACTGTGGTGTTGCCTTGGAGGACACAGCCCTTGTGCACGCTGGATGAGGAGGACTTGGCAGGCTCTGGACTCTGCAGGTCAAGAGTCTTTCAGGTATTGGCATAGATTGGGCGGGAGGTGAAGGGCAGCTCTCCTTGTGCCCACCCTTGATGGCTGTTGGCTTCCAGCCTCTGAAGGGTTTGCAGAGGTACCCAGACAGGATGGAGACTTGGGCTGCAGGTGTGTGGCAGGATAGTGCAGATGGTTCAGGAGGTGGCTAGTTCCTGCTCTCTGTGGTGCTCCCACGCTTGTCTGAGCAGTTCGGGGCTGGACTCGCCCTGCTGGACCTTTTCTCCCAAAGCACTTTTTCATCTGGATGTGGCTGTAGGCTCTTGACTGGAATAGCTGCTGTTGCAGCCTGCAGAAGAGCTGCAAATCTCTATTCCCAGGCAGAAGGTGTTGGCAATTATTGCCAGTCCCGTCTCCAGGAAAAATGTGCCTCTGCTCCAAAGGGGCCTGTTGGCACTGGGGATGCTGCCCTGCCTCTGCCATTTACTGCTGAAAGCTGGTTCACTGCCTCGTTAAAACCTCAATCCCAGCTAAGCCCCTCCAGCTGTCCCCTGGGTGATGACTTTTCATGTATTATGCAAATGCAGCACACAGGAGGCCAGCAGGTCAGGCCTGTCTGGGGTTTAATGATCCGGAAGGGCTCCAAAGGGGACCAGGGGCTTCAGATCTGAACTGCCTCACTAATGATTTCTTTATTTCTCTCTATGCCTGTAAGTGGGACATCCTGGGATTTTGTGCCTCTGCTGTGTGGAACCAGAGGAGGAACAGCAGGCAGGTGTGGTGGATGGGAAGCAAGGAGTGAGCTGGTTGAGAGGGTTCTCTGCAGGCAGCTTAGGGAGGGAATCTTCACCTGCCTGCAGAGAGCACAGCTGTGGCACCCAGAACCACCATGCTGGGCAAGTCCTTGCCCACATGAGGCCACAGAGCCTGGCTGAGCTGCTCTGGGATACCTGCCAGGGTCACTGCAGTGAAGAGTTCATGTGGATCAGCTTGTCATTTTGGGAAGGGCAAAGCACAAGGCCAGAGCTGTGCCAGCTGTTGTTTCTGACAGAAGGATGGCCACTGGGTAGTGCCAGATGTCAGCTGTCAGGCTGGAGAGGTTGACTGACCTCTGCCTTCTGTGTTCATTGGTGTGCTTAGTCTCCAGGACTAGCAGAGTGGTCAAGGGGAAAAGGGACAGGAGAGCTGCAGGGCACAGTGCGAGCCATGCTTCCCTAACAACTCTTTTGCCAATTAAATTACCTGACTGTAGGCTGACTTCGATGCACAGCTTATAGAATGCAGTCACTAATCCACCAAGTCAAACTGTGTTTCACCAGCACTTAATTGGGCCTTTTAATATCAATCACAAAGGTTTCATTTTACTTGATTTCGGGTCCTGTCTGTTGCTTGACCTTTAAGGCTTTAGACCACTGAGTATGCTTTGATTTAAATGAAGCATTTTCTTCTCAGCTGTCTTGGACTCAGAGCTCTTGACAGAGAGCTCAACGGTTCTTCTGGATGCAAGAAAACAGCCACAGGCCCTGGGCACTGAGCTGGGGAGGGATGCAATGCTGGAGACTGGCCAAAACCATGGGACAAATCCAGGCACGTGGAGTCTTGGGAGAGTGGTGAGGCCCTGGCAGAGGCTGCCCCATCCCTGGAAGTGTTAACGGCCAGGCTGGACAGGTCTTGGAGCAACCTGGGATAGTGGAAGGTGTCCCTGCCATGGCAGGGGGGTGGAATTAATTGGTCTTTATGGTCCTTCCAGCCCAAACCATTCCATGATTCTGTGATTTCTGATGTAATATCCTGTATGCCATACAGCGATTTTGCCAAGGACTCTGGCAATGGGTGCAGTGTTGGAGTTGTTCAGGAGAGGTTGCCATGCAATCAGCACCTCTGTGCAACGTGATAAATGTAAATGCACCAGTGACACCAGGGCACTGCAGCACAAAGAGCATCAGCTTGTACAGATCAGCTCAGGAGAGGGTCAGAGTGGTCACCCTGTGCCAGCCCATGGGGCTGTTGTTTGTCAGAGCATGGGTGGCCCTGTGAGAGCTCTACAGGCAGTGACGGGAGGGTTTCTGAAGGAGGGATGGGGAGTGAGTGAGTGTGTGGGGGCACACACACACAGGTATGATCCAAAGCCATGATCCAAAGCCAGTGTGGACAGCACACTCTTGTTAGCAGTACTTGATGGATGGACGCTAAAGCTGCTGAGCTTCGAAGCTTATCTATCTGCTGGAACATCAGAATTTGGAAAATTATTCTTAATAAAGTCATTTACAAGAATGATTAAGCAGAAAGCCCTGAGAAGCACTGACAAAAGGCCATCAGGGGTGATTGTTTTAAGTGACAGAGCCTTTGCTTCCGCGGTGTCCTGGCTTGGACACTTGCCCTGTGCTGAAGGAGGACACTGAAGGGAGGCACTGCAGGGTGCTGTGGGAGGGGTCTCTCCCAGCTGGTCAGGGGAGCCTCAGATACCCTTGTCTGTGTGTCACGGTAGCCCAAGGCAGAGCTGCAGGGCTCCTGATGCAGCAGGACCAGCCCTTCACTCCTTTTTTCCACAAGCCACCATCCTGTGAGGTTGGTGGGCATGGCTGCTGCAGGATCACTGGAGAAGGGCAGCCTTGATGCTCACTGTGGGACCACTTGGGAATTCATTTCCTGGCTTCCTGTCCATCTTGCTGAGCACCTGACCCATGGCTCCCACACCACCCATTTTCATCAGTCCATCAGCCAGGTCCTTTAGTTGTGCTGTAGGGAGCCTAAATGGGGCTGGAGCAGGACCCCACCTCTGTGCCCACCACTGACTCCTTCCTCCCAGCTCTGATCCTGGCTGGATCCAGCTCAGAGGGAAGAGGAGGCTGTAATTCACCACCTTCCCTGCTCCTGGTGTTATTTCTCAACAAACTCCAGGCAGGCTGGTGTCCAGGTAAGTCCTTGGCAGCTCCGTGGCTGCTGGAGCTTGGAGCATCCTTATCCCAGGGACCAGCCCTGCAGGCAGCAACCACAGGAGTGCACAGCCAAGAGGTGACACAAGAAAAGGAGCCAGGAGGTACATTTTAAATACTTTTATTTCTTAATTTACATAAAGGTATATATTTGGCTTATCTTTTTTTATACTCTGAGATTCACAATCAATTGCTCTTAAAAAATAAAATAGTCATTTGCTTCTGAAAGAAATCAGAAAACTATTTTATACTCCTCCCTTGTATAACAAGAAAATATACTAATACTCCCATACATCACATAGTAAAAGTGATTGTAAGTGCTGGTTTACCAAACAATGAAGCAAATGGAGAAGAAAACAAGCATTTGGGATGGAGCTTGGAAGAACTCTGCTTCCCAGAGCACAGCCAGATGTTTATGGGGTTTAATCACCATGACTGTAAGGGGAGAGGCTCCTGGGGCCACCCAGACCTGCTCTGGGAGCGGTGGCAGCAGGAGCCGCTTGGGTTGGCAGCTTGCTGCCTTTTGGGTCATTCTCTTGCCTCTTTGGGCAGGTCCCATTGCCTCAGTTTCCCACACTGTGTACAAACCACCTCATTGCCAGTGCAGGATCAGCTGGGGGGAGTTAATGCTTTAAAAAATCCCCTTTATGTAGTGGAGTAGAAGAAAACCCTTGTGATTAACTGAGGGGCATCTGGAGCCTCCCCGGTGCCTCTGGACACTTGCACAGACCCTGGTGAATGCAGCAAGGATCTGGAAGGAGCCTGAGCCTCCCTCTCCTAGCCTGGAATGTATGAGAGCAGGGATTCAGGGATCCCTTGGTGAAGGTAGGATGCATTTCTCACTCCTCTGTTTGCTCCCTTCCCTCTGTCCTTATTTAAACAGAATCCACAGCATTTCCTTCATGTGCACAGAGGATAAAACCAGCACGGAGCTCTGACAGGGACTGGAGCCTGTCACAAACAAGGACTGCCAGTGACATTACAGAACATTTCAGTTCCCTTTTCACTGTTGACTCCTGAGAATTGAGTTTAAGGAGAATTCCTAAGCTCTGAACCTTAGCAGAAATGTTCCATTTTGTTGACAGTAAATGCTACAACAGAGAGAGCCTATCAGAAAAGCAATTTAGGAAATGTGGTTAATCTTCTTTGGTCTCTGAGATGAAATGACTGATTGTTGGGTTGCTTTTTGTTTCTTTTTAAACAGCTTAAAAAGGAATTTCTTAATGGGAATCAGAAATTCATGTGCCTTTAAAGCCAAGTGTTTGGCTCCCAGACTACAGCTGCTGTGTTTTCCCTCCAAGTGTAAATAGTGGCACGAGGTAGGAAGTGAAGCATTGTTTGGGATTTGCTTTGCTTTGTTTTTTCTAGCACCTGCTTGCTCAGGCACTCGAGGAACACTTCTGGTTCTGGTTCTTTAGCCATGTCTTAGAGCTATTGTTAAGGTATTTCAGGTGACAGAACCCTTGCAGAGGAGTCCTGTGAGGTCTGGGGAGGAGGAAAGGCTCACAGGATTATAGGGCAGGGACTTGCTATGGGGTGAGCACCTGGAATTACAACCATCTCTGCTGTGCTGTAGGTCCCAGCACATCCTGGCAGGGAATGGGAGATAAACCCAGATTTACTAACAGTACCTTCCTGTGTCTGACTAATCTTATGGCACAACCAGGACAGCAGCTCCCAGCCTTAACTCACATCCAGTCCTGGTTTGGCATTTCCTGAGCTGATTTAGTCCTCCTTGGAGCCTAAGTGCAGCCACTTGTGAGCACAAGAGCGAGGTGCTTTCACCTGCTCAAGTTGTGCTGAACTGGAGGGGTGATCTGAACTGTGAGAGGGGGCTCAGAACAGAGGGAATGGGGGCTTGCTGAGCCAGTCCCCTCCCTGTGGCAGTGCCCTCCCTGTGGCAGTGCCCTCCCTGTGGCAGTGCCCTTCCTGTGGCAGCCTAGCCCTCTGCAGGGTCTGTGCTCCCCTTCCTCCTCCATCCAGCTGACACAGCATAAATTTGGCTTGTGGAGGCCAAGTGCAGGAAACAAGACTCCAGTGGAATGGCACCATGACACGCTTCTGCACTTGAGTCTAACCCAGTTTAGGCACTGGCCTTGTCTGAAAGCTCTCAAATGCACCTTTGTAAAGGTACAAGTGACACCCCAGTGACAGCGCCCTGGGACAGGCCAGGGTTGGGTGTGCAGGAACCCAAGCACTGCTCCGAAGGCAGTGTCAGCCACCTGCTTTGGAGTATTGACAGGGAGAATTAGCATTGACAGTCTGAGTGATATGGTATCATGTAAACAAAGCATGAGGTCACTGGCACAGCAGTATTGCACTCCCAGGCCCAAGGTACAGCCATTCAGCCAGGTGGATTTTGGTATTTTAAAAGCCTGTGAACCTCCTAGGCAAGGCTGAATTTAGCATATGGAAAACTCTAGAGCCTGTAGGGATTTCAGTCCAATGTTCTTCTGGGCCCTTCTGTGACAACCAGCAGCATACCCAGTGCAGTGAAACTCTCTCCTCTGTCCCATTGCTCAGTCTCAGTGACAGGTAGGTCACCCACTGGAAGTTTTCCTGTGGTGCCCTTGCAGGCCCTGGCACCAGGGCACTGAGAGGAGGAGGGCTATGGACGTTATTCATGTCTGCTATGGTTGCACAGGCAGCTCCAGATTTCAAATGTTTAAATAAAAACTGTTTATCTAAATATATATATATATATATCTCATCTAATGTCTTCAGCAGAGATAAAGCATCTTACAACATATTTAAATAAAAAATAATAATCTGAATTGAGCCTTCAGTGTCAAAGAAAAGGTGATGTACAGAACAGGTCCCCAACTAGTGCAGTCTGTGGGAGTGGGAGTGCTGGCAGAGCAGCAGCATTCCATAGGACACCAGCTGCCCTACAAACAATGGACTTCATTGGCTACAACTAAAACCATTTACACAATCTACAGTTGCTCACTTGGGCAGCATTTTCTGGGTCCAGTGGACAGTTGGTTTCCGTGCTCGGGGACCCCATGAATGTCCCTGCGCTCCAGGAGTTCCCATGTTCTTGGCTGCCCTGCTCGTCTCCTGGTGCCTGGCCCTGCAGGCTGGAGCAGCGGGATGGATTTGGTGCTAGAGAACCCCTCTGTGATGTGGAGCTGAAGGATCCACTGATACCCAGTCCAGAAGGGCTTCGAGCTTGAGATTGGTATGGTGGGAGCAGGAGTCCACGTGTCATTGCCTTCACTGGCAGCTGCAAACAGGGAACAGAAGGAGGTGGTTACTGGGGAAGTCCCGGGTATGGACTGGTTTTGTGGTGGGGGCCAGCTAAGGGACCCCGGGTCTCTGTGCAAGCTGGGGGCTGGCAAAGCCTGCCCATGGTGGAGGCAGCACTTTGGGATGTGCTGTAGCCATTTGGAATGGAAACAAATGCACTGTGATCCAGGCCCAGGCTGCTCCGGGAGGTGACCGGCAGCAGGTGTAGCTCCTGTGTAGTACTTAAGGGCAGGTGTGTGGGTACAGCTGCTCCTGGTGTGGGCTGAAGCAGCACAGCACATTACAGGCTCCATTTCTGTAGACTGTTTTTGACCCCCTCATTTTACTAAAGAAAAGAGGGACCACCTTGTGCCTTAAATTGTCATTTTTGAAACTGCTGTTCCTTGGAGAGCCCAGCTCAGGTGTCAGTCCAGCACAGCCCAGCTCAGCATGCTGCTGACACGGCAGAGCAGGCACTGCAGGTGGTCCAAGCTGGCTTTAAGGAGCATGTCAGCACCTATCCACTGAGGTACTACTGTGGTGGCCTATCTGGCAGCCAACAGCTTTCCTAGATAAGGGGGGCACGGAAAATGAGTTCTCTCACTGCAGGATTTCCTGTGAGAGGATCTGTGCTCCATGTTATGCAGGAAATTGCCCCTGACCTTAAAAATCAGTGACTGCTGCATTACAGAAGAATTCTCCTATGATGGTGCCCTGGTTTCTTTCAGCCTGTATAAAACTGGACCAAAAAAGAAGAAAGTGCAGTGAAAAACCTTGGTGTGCCCAGGACCTAGGTAGTCACTGGTTTATAAGGCAAGTTTCAGCAACAGCACGAAGTACTTCCTCCCAGATTTACTGATGGCTTTTTTTAAAACAAACCTCCAACTTTATCTAAAAGCTACTGTTAAATAATACTGTGTGAGTACACATCCAGCCCAGAGCCTGCAAGCTCCAGGCAGCCCTATGCCCGAATCCACTCCCCTCTGTGGAAGTAACACATCTGCTGTGCTAGAGATTGTATTAAATCTTTTCTCTCAAAAGGCCATTCTTAAATGTCTCATTGAGTTCTGATTTTCTGATTAGTCTTTCAATGCATTTAATTTATGGGAAAGAAATCTCCTCCTCAAAAACTTGCTTTAATTAATTTTGGCTCCAGTAAAATGCTGGGAAGTGTTTATCACTTGTGGCGGCTCCAAGCAGCAGCGCTGTGGCTGTGGGGGAGTGATAAGGACAGCATGACCACAAGGGACAGGGTGGGCAGCAGGAAGGGGACAGTCCCTCCGGCTCAGTGCTGTGGCCCTGGATCGAGGGTAGCAGAGGGGACAGTCCCACAACAACACGCAGGGTCGGGTGCTGCCAGGAAACACTTTCTGCAAAAAATTTGGACTATGCCAGGAATGGTGCTTTGGGAGCAGCCCATGTTTGACCCAGAGCAGGGCAGCAGGAAGTTTTGTGAACACCAGAAGGTTTGAAGTTCTGGCCTGGGACAGTCACACTGCTGGTGGTCAAGGGGACAGGGGTAATGGGCTTTTCTGCTCAAAGAAGGGAGCACCAGGTTCTGGAAGCACCTCAATACCACAAAGGATACTTGAGCTGACCCCTGGTTTCCCTGTTCTTGATCTGCTCTGCTTTGGGCTGAGGGCGGCAAAGCTGCAAACCAGAGCTGGCTAAGGAAACTTCTCTGCAATACGTAAGGAAAGAAATGGGCTGACAGGGGTTTGGAGCAGAGGGGTAGCTTGAAACCTGCTGCTGGTTTGGGTCACTTACCGTCTCAGACTTTGACAGAGGCTGGTGGCATCACAAGTTGATTCACCCTGGTGAAGGGAAAACAGAAGTGTTGTGTGAGAGCTGCAATTAGCAAAGAAATGGATTCCTAATAACATACCAGCCTGGTAAATCCAGGTTTTGGTTCCTTAACAGTGTCTAAAGAAGTAGGACATTAATAACTGTCCTGCACAATGGTATAAAGCTGAAACCCTGTCACACAGGGGTGCCTGACAGCAATGCTGACAATGGCTGGAACATGCCAAGTAACACTGCTGGCACTAATTGACAAGGATTTGGGAACGTCCCAAAGGCATCCAGACGTAGCAACTATTTCCCCAAGCCAGTACAAGATTGTACAGTGGCTGTCAGTGTCCTTCAGCCTGACAGCACAAATGTAAACAGTCATCACTGATAAAAATTAAGAAAAAATGAGTTGTCTTTCAGTTTCCAGCTCCTGAAGACCTGCTGCTGTTCCAGGCACCTGCTCCTGGGTGATGGACAGCGTCTGGCAGGGACTGCAGCGTCACCAGGCAGGAGCTGTCCCACAACTCCTGGGATGAGGGCAGCAAGGGGACAGCTCCTGTCTGCTCTGTGGGACCCAGGGGACAGCAGCAATAGTCCTATGAAGTCCATCCCTTGCACCTGCTGCTTGTCCTTGCAGTACATGCCCTGGAAAATTCAACCTTCGACGGCAGCAGCTCCTCTCCCGTCCCCTCCCATGCTGTTCTTGTTACTCAGGGCAGCAGTGAGTGCCTTTGATAGTGACACACACAGCAGGCCCCCGGGTGACCTGTCAGAGTTGTCATCCTCGGACTCTTGAGACCTTTGGAACTTGCTTTCTAGCTCAGATGCTCACTGACCTCAGTGGGAACACCTGGATTCTTACAACACTGGGAAACCCCCACCACACCTACGGGCCTGCCCTGATGTGGCCGTTTGAGTGCTTTACCCAAGGGCTCACTGGCTGTACTTGGGCAGTAGCAGCATAAATAAATCTGAGTCACAAAGGGAGAGTCTCCTCCTACCAGTGGAGGTCAGCTGTGCCAGCTTCAACTAAAAACCAAACTGCCCCAGCAGTGGTTTGTACCTCTGCTGTCAAAGGCAGCTTCTCTCTGCATCAGTGAAAGCCTTGGACAGGTGCACAGGGGACATCACAGAACTGCCACTGCCTGAGGCCCTGCCAGGTGACAAATTCTCAGGAAACATCATTCTCCTTTGGACACATTAAAACTTAGTTGTGGCTCTTTACCACACTTTGTACCTGACCCAGAACATTTTTTTGGCTGAACTGGACTCAAACATGTTCCAGGATAAAAATTAACCAGTACTCAGGGGACATCCAAGAAATAGCTGCATCAGGAATTGGTCCAGTTCAGCTCTTAACTTCACACCAACCCCACAAGTCTCCAAGGTGCACAGAAGCCTCTGTCCCTTTCCAGGCTATAAACTGAAATATTTCTGATGCAAGAGCTGACCCAAGTTTCTTTGTACAAGTCCCATCCTTGGTAACCCCACTGCACTGGAAATCACATTGTATTGGACACTGGAATTGTGCACAATACATCAGAGAAAATTACCTTAGAATGCTACAGCCAACTTCAGAAGTAGGAAGCAAGCTCTGGAATGTCACAGAACTATCACAGAACACCAAAACTCCAGAGGTTTGAGTGAGACATAAGTCATATCCCTTGCCACGTCATTCCATGTTCTTAGAGGATACAGAATCTATACAGAAGAAGTCAGTTTTGCCATGACTTTAGCACAGAGAACCCACCTGCATTGCTGACAACTGTAAACAGACACAACTTTCCTACTCATATAACAGTTCAGCCTCCTATGGGATAAAATGTACCTCCCTTTTATTTTAACATTTCTCTCAAGTTCTGCTTTATCTCTGTTTCACAGATGGGAACAGAGGCCTGGAGGGGCTAATCCTGAAATGCATTTCGAAGATTTCATGGGAAATTAGACTGCACATGACTTGTGAACCTCCTGGGGAGAGAAATGACTTTCAGGGATCACACAGGAAGCTGGTGGGCAGGAGGGAGAACTGAAATAGTCCCCAAATTTGGGACAGTGCCTCCTCAGTCCCTCTGAAGCCCTGTGCTGCAGACGGTGGTTACTGCCACAACCAATGGCAGCGGGGCTCAGCTTATGGGTTAGGTGGGATTTTGTTTACTTTTTTTAAAGCAAAGTCACAAATAATAAATTTTAAACTCTCTTAGGTGGCAAAACGTAGTGCATGGGTTTAAAATAACAAGGTTCAAGAGCATCTAAATCCCTGATTAAGTACCACTTGCCTTTCTAATAACAATAATCCCACACTGAATGGATCACTGAACAGTGGCTCCTAAATTGTTCTGTTTTCTCTGCAGTGTTTTCTTAAGATTGAGAATGTTTTCATTCCTTGAAGAGAGTAGGGTGGGAACCAGTCTGTTATTTCTAGAGGAGGAGGAAACTCACCCAAATTGCCTTTTAAGAACAGAAGCTGTACAACTTTTTTTGTTTTTTTTTACTGACTCCTCCAGCAGTTAAAAATGTGGCTGATTCTCTCTAACCCCATCACTTCCTCTCCTGTCAAACCTAAATATTTCTCCTAGATCCTATCAAGTCATTTCCATGTACTGTGACAGCCTCTATAATTCTGAAGTATTTATAAGACTGTCTGTTTAATATTAAACTACATGCTCTAGAGCTGTTAAATATTTATGCTATGTAAAATGGATCTAATTTCACTGTACCTCGGCCGGTTAGAGACCTGCATGAGGACAAGACAGCCAATTTAACTTAACAGATGACTGGCTAGGATCTTTTACAGGTCAGCTATGCTCTATTTCAGGAACTGGGCAGGATTATTCTCCAAATGCTCTGTCCCTTCCAGCCTTGCTGGTGCCCAAGCCAGCAGCTAATGGAGATTACAGGTTGTAGTGCAGCCAGCACTGCTGGGCAGTCCCAGGGATTTGAAAGAATTCCAGGGATGTGTCACCTCTGTCCCTGAGCTCCAGCCAGGAGCAGGATGTCGGGAAGGAGGACACACCTCTGTGTGCAGCACTACTGTGCCCAAGGCTCCAAGAGAGGCTGTGCTTACAGAAAGCTTTTGGGAATGCTGCCAGCCCAGTTAATGTCAAGTTTCATGCCTAAGTTAAACACCACCTGTATTTCAGTACCCTGCAGCTTTCGTGTCACCTCTGTCCCTGAGCTCCAGCCAGGAGCAGGATGTCGGGAAGGAGGACACACCTCTGTGTGCAGCACTACTGTGCCCAAGGCTCCAAGAGAGGCTGTGCTTACAGAAAGCTTTTGGGAATGCTGCCAGCCCAGTTAATGTCAAGTTTCATGCCTAAGTTAAACACCACCTGTATTTCAGTACCCTGCAGCTTTCCCAAAGCCCAGTTTTCTCACTATCTAAACAAGCCAGACTCTGGCTTTTGTAACTGAGAAGCATACTAGGAAGTGATGTCCTGGTTTTTACAGCCTGCTGTACTTAACATCACTTAACTTTTACAACCAGCAATAAAATGCTTCAGTAGGGTCCTTCTAGCCTGAAAATAACTCAGTTTTTGAGTTACTGAGCAGGATTTCTTTAGTATTGCGTTTTTGAGCAGGAGCTCATTAGGCAGACAGAAGTACTGGGGCTACAGGGGCAGCTAGACCACTGGACTTAGCAGCAACTCCTGCCAGTGATTAAGGATCCTTCTCCTTAATTTCAATGGAGAGAATTCTGTGCTTCTGCTGCAATGTGCCATCACATGCCTGTTTGAAACAGTGCTTTAGGAAGGGACACAGGGGGACCAGTCACTAATGGCAGCCCCCAGCAGATTCCTCCTTGTCTGAACTTCCTCAGACATTGTTGGGAGGTTAAAAACATCTCCAAAAGGCCTTGTGAACACACTGAAACCTGAAATCTTAGGTGATGAAAAGTTCATGGCCAGACATTCAAGGTCATACCTTGAAAGGTAATGAGAATTTATGGCCTTCATCTATGAAAAACAAATCTCTTTTTCAAATACAGCCAGTTAAAGGGTGTTTTTTTGGCATCAGAGCATAAGGGACAACACCACCCTCCACCTGTGCCTGAGAGATGATGAGCAGCCCAGCCAGATGCAGCAGTCTGCAATTCCAGCTACTGAAACAGCAGCATTCAAAGCTAATGTTGCTGCCTGAGATTGGACAAGGAAAACAGGCTAAGGATGGTCATTTGTAGCTCCACACCTGTATGACTTCAGCTGTAGAGTGAATTTTATCAACTGAACACAGGAAGGGACTTGCAGTGATGCTGCTGTTATCACTAATTCCTGCAGATAACTGATGAAAGAATTATGGAGTAGGAGAGCTGGAGCAGGCCCTGTAACAAATCAAAACTACAGCTGTTCTGCTTTCTCTCACTGTTTTGCTCAGTGCAGAAGCCAAAACAAACCAGAGATCTCTCAGCTGGACTCTGCCACACCCTGAGTGCAAACACTGGCCCCAGTCCTGCACCACCTTTCTACTAGACACTCTAGGAGGAGCAAAGCCAGCAGGCTGGACACTCCAGTTCAGGTGTGTACCTTTTATGCCCTTCATTATACAGTTTTTGATCAACAGTGCAAAAGGTAACTGCATTAGATGTTGCTGCCCTGCAGTAGCTAAGCCCATTTTCACCTGCAGTTAGCAGGAGATGGCTTTGGTTCCCTGCTCCACAGCAGTTCTCCCGGGATGCTGAACAAGCTGCCACAGCCTCCAGCTCCTCCCAAAAAAAGGCTGCAGAACATTAACCCTCACTACAACCTGTTACCTTCAGTAAGAACAGCGGAATCGAGGATTGCTCCCAGAGAGCAGCTCCTGCTCTGACTGACCTCAAGCTGTTCTGATGGTGAAGTCAGTAATTCTGGGACAAGACTCGTGATTGACAACATGAATTCCTGCAGAACTTCAGACTCCAAGTAGGCTGCAGCTGGAAACAGTGACTGAAAAGGGAAGGAGAGCAACAGTGATACATCAGGCTACAGAGCTCCTAGTGAGTGGCACAGGGATAAGATGGCACAGTTAAAAATACTCCAAATACTGAGCTTCCTGATGCATCTGACAGGTTATCCAGCCTGCAGGAATGGGCTGTTGACGGAGTTGAGGTCAGTTTGCTGAAGGAAAAGGATGCTAAGACAACTCTAACAAAATTCAACCAACTATCTGGCACAGGAGGAGTTTGCTTTGGAGCAGGAATAGTGCTCACTGTGGCTGCTGCCTGCCTGTGCTCTCATTCCCAGCCAGGGATGGGGCCTGGGGCTTTGTGCACCTGCAGCCCTCCATCCCAAGGCTCACACAGGAGCTGGTTGTGCACAGCAGCAGAGCCGCCCTTCCCTCTGGATCACTCGGTCGGTGTGGAGTGACAGCTCTCCAGAGGGGAGAGGGGCTTCTCCAGCTGCTCTGAAGAAATGAATTGCCTCAAATCCCCTTTTCTTCCTGCATGCCAGTGGGTTTAGCAAACAAAATATGATAATCATGTACAGCAAATATATTTTCCCCTCTATTTGGTTCAGCCCCTTAAAGCTGTACAGACTGTAAGATCTTCCATCTGTTCATTTAATTCAGGTGCTGATTTGTCTCCAGAGGTAGAAACATGGGTCAGCTTCACTTATTCCTCTTTCGCAGATCTTGACTGAGGAGAAAACCGGCATAAAGGAAAAATCCTTTCCTGCTATTTTCCCAGGCAGCTGCAGCAGAACAGATGTGAAGATGAGCAGTTAACAGCACAAATCAGGGTCCCAAGGACCTGGATGGAAATGAGCTCCAGAGCTCACCAGTCTGTGGGGGTACTCTGACATGGACCCCTGAAGTCTGTGAAGATGGGGGTCTCGAAATCTTGTGCCTGAGTATGTCTCTGGAAGTATAATTCTGCCAGATATTGATGGGCTTAGTATTGAGGTGGAGGGATTTTTAGTGCCACGGAAGATGTGTGTAACATCATATATTTATGTCCACTGAAATAATGGAGAAAAGAGGCAGTGGAATACCTCGCTTTTTGATTGAATGGCAAGGGAGAGAAAACATGACATAAAAAGCAGATTAGAACTATTAAATCTTAAAATAGAAAATCCTGTAGAACTTCCTGATGGCACTTGATTAAAAACATACTTCTTATCCTCCAAAATAACTGCCTCATGCTACAGCTCTTTTCACAAACCTCTGAGCTACCAGGTGTGGGGAACTATAGAACCATGGAAAGAAGGGTTGGAAGGGACCTTGAAGACCATCTCATTCCAACCCCTTGCCAGGGGCAGGGATACATTCCAGTAGCCCAGGTTGCTCCAAGTCCTGTCCAACCTGGCCTGGAGGCCTCAAGGAAACATCCATCCATTTCACTCCACTGTAACAGTCCTGGCAGTCCCCAGGAGGCTTGTAGTGGTCTGGCAGCAACTTTGAGGATGACCAAGCCAGAGCACTTAAGACACTCCTTACTGGAGCACTGGAGGTAATACTCCAACAGTTTGTCCATGTTTCTCTAAAATACATCATTTAGGCTGTGCTGGGTTTGGCTGGAGTAGATTTAATGACATTTTCCTCCCAGTGTCTGGAATGGGGCTGTGTTTTGGATTTGTGCTGAACATGGGTGATAATACAGAGATGTTTTTGTTATTCCTGAGCAGGGCTTGCACAGAGCCAAGGCCTTTTCTGCTCCTCGCCCTGCCACGCTGGTGAGGAACTGGGTGTCCATGGGAAGCTGGGAGGAGATACAGCCAGGACAGGAAACCCAAACTGATATCCACACCTTTTGACACCGTGCTCCTTATATAAAGTGAGGGGAAGAATGAGGAAGGGAACATGTTTGGAGTGAAGGTGTTTGTCCTTGCATGTAACTTGCATGTGATGGGGCCCTACTCTCCTGGGGATGGCTGAATACCCACCTGCCATGGGAAGTGGGGAATTAATTCCCTTGCTTTGCTTTGCTTTGCTTGTGGTGCAGCTTTTGCTTTCCGTATTAAACCATCTGTACTCAACCCACATGTTTTCCAGCTCTTACCCTTCCAATTCTCCCCAGTGCACTGGTGGGGCAGGGAGTGAGTGGCTGTGAGGGACTTGCTCGGGTTAAAGCCTGGCCCAGGCCAAGGACCCAACAACAAGTGAAGTGCTCTAACACACCCACAGTCACAGTATCTGCCTTGCAGATTGCTGCACAAGGAGAGGCTGCTGATAAAAGCCAATACCTCTGCAAAATGCTCTGACATCAGGAAGCAGCAGGGCTGAATTTTTCATGATTTCTTCCATTTCCTTGTGTCAGAGACTGTTTCTTGCTTGGAAGGCTGCTGCCTTCTGCTCATGCTCCAGACACCTGTGTGGGATCTGATCAGATTTTGTTTCTATGCCAGGGCAGCCTTAGCAAAGAATCTGTCTCAGTGAGAATTTAAAATCTCCTCCTGCATGGCAAAGTCCCTCCACGCCAAGAATTCTCCTTTGCAGTGTCAATGCCTGATAAGTCCATTGGTAGCATATAATTTCAGTGCCCCTTGTACATTGTGGGAAAGTGCCTTCAATCCTGTTTTACAGCTGATGAGCATTTTAGGGACAGCATCTGACTTCTTGGGGCTCACAGCAGAGAGTCAGTAGCCAAGACAGCAGGAGGACTCCCAAGTAGCTCTTGATCTGGAGCTCTTGGAGAAGTGAGCTTTGGCATTCCTATAACATAAGGCACATGGAGAAGTTCCATTCTTGCTGTAAGAGAGCACTAAGTAGCTAGGAATAGTGTAGGAATGTTGTTTTCCTTTCTCTGTGGCACAGGGGATGAACCTGGGAAGGTCAGTCTGGTGGGGAATGGGTGGTTTTGGAGAACCCAGAGCTCTGCCTGCAGCCCCTTCTGCAGCTCAGGAGTTCCCAGAGCTGTGCCAGCACCAGCTGCCCCTGTCCTTCTGCTTGGGCTAAAGCAAAGCTCCTGCTGCCAACGCTTAACTCCGACAGCACGTTTCAAACACCGTGTGAGGACCACAGCTGAGCTCAAACTGCCTGTGAACAACCACACTCACCTTTGACACCTCCCTACCCGACCTGCAGGAAATCCACAGGCTGACTAACGTGACACAGCAAATCGTTCTCTATGAGACTGTTTTCCATTTGCATGACACCAGCAGCTCCCAACTGCAGCAGCAAACCAGCATTTAAAATTCAAGTCCTAAGCTGCTATGTTCTTGGTTTGGCTAACTCTGTTTATGGAGTTACAAACATGGCCAGTAAACACGCGAGAAAACCAACAGCTCTACAAGGAGCTTTTTCAGCCAATAATAGAACTACTCACATTTTCACCACCTCTCCCCTTCATATTCTTAACACGAATTCTATATAAACCATCCAATAGTCTAATCTTGTTCCATCTGCAGTCTGTGAGTTTTTATCATGCCACTCTCAGATACACAAAACTCAGTCCTTGCCTCATTCCTTCCATCACCCCAGATCCTCTGCATCCTAATCCAGGCTTTTTGCTGTAAATTCACATGGCTTCAAAGGCCAAGGCTATCTTTACCTGGGCTAAAAAAGCCTTGTGAGTTTCTACCACTGTAGGAAACATTTAATTATTGTTCTTTTGTAAAGTCAAAACAAACAAAGCAATGATATTCTTCCCCCTAAGCAGCTGAATATCAGCAGTGAGCAAACTGTTCTCAAATATCCCTTTTTGGGAGTTGTTAAAATCCACTTGCATCTCCTGAAATCCTCAAATCCAAACTCTGCCTCAATGCAGCACTGACACATCTCTCTAAAATAAGTGTCCAGCCTCTTAAAACCCTCTGTGATACAGCTCCAGCTATTTCAGAGAAGGAACGTTCTTTTTGGCAATGCAAACTACCAGAATGGAGCACACTCAGTGTCAGTCAGCTGCCACTTTAATACCTGGGAAATGGTTAATGGAGGGGCCTCTGGGCTTTGCTGGCAACAACATCAGGTCACCTGGTGGGTCCTTTCTGTCTCCAACTGCTGCCACAGAAAAATCAGAGAAAGGGAGGGTTGACAACTCTGTGAGTCCTTCCCCCGCCCCACATAATAGAATCTGCAAAGCAAAAATAAGGTCACTTTCAAACTGCTGCAATAGGAGAACTGGGAGATCATTTTATATCCAGTTCTGCAAAAGGCTAAAAATAAGCATGATAAGAGGCAGAAGAAAGAGCCTGAAAATGGATTATTCTCATTTTCCTGTAATGCAATTTGCAGATGTGCCACATTTAAGACAGCAGAAGTGTCTGGACTAGGGATAGTTCTTTTTGTGGATTTTGCTATTTCCTCTGTAAAGAATACTATTTTTCTAGAGTTTGTACCCACCACTTTTAAAATGAAATGTTCACCAGCACTTCTACTCAGCAAGAGCTTCCACACCTGATCAAAGGTGTTAAGAGTAAAATTTTTTTCTTATTAAATGTTTAATTTTCATTTTAGGAGAAAAGAAATACCTGCTTGAGTTGTTTAAATAACCTGATTCTTGCCATGTAAACAAAGGGGTGCATGATTCAGGCTTGCGGGGCTCTCAAGTGCTGAGTGGTTGTCAGAGACTGAAATATTATAATTTATGACAAATATTTTCTTGTAGGACTTTTAAAACTGTGTTACGAAAGCTGCAGAAAAGACTACTGCACCCTGGATGGGGCCCTGACTGAGGCCTGACACTGCTCGCTGATGAAGATAAGATAAAGTAACAAACTCAGGGCTGGGGACATTCACAAAGCACAGGCTTAACAGCTCCAAGGTGGAGACCACAGCCCCAGGGCTATCAGCTGCCAGGCTCAAAAAGACCCTGCACCAAAGGGTGGCGGGAGGAGAGGCTTTGGGTGTGTGTTGGAAAAGCCTCTGGTCAGAGGCTCAGTGACTCCCCATCCTCCACTGTGCAGAGGAGCCCAGCTGAGGGGTCCTCACGGAGGGGGGAAGGGCAGGGGGGGAACAGGAAGCTTATCCACAGCAAAAGAGGTAACATGGCCCATCACAGGGGCCCCCTCAAAGGGGTTCCCAGACCCTGCACCAGAGCACCAGAGATGATGCAATAGACCCTCAGTGTTGTATGGGACAGTGTCAAGGCAGCCCCTGCAAGGGAGACACGTGGGCGTTCCCACCTGGCCCAAAGTGTGCATTAACCCACGGGATTCTGCACCCTTTAGTGTGTGGTGGTGTGGCCACAGCGGCGATGGGGGACCCTCAGCACCCGCAGGGCAGATGGAGGGGAGCAACGAGACATCGTTGGGACCCTCAGATGGGTGATGGGCTTGCACCCAACCCCTGTCACCTCTCCCTGTTCCCCCACCCCCCACGCACACTTCTTTCTTCAGTTTCTTTCTCTCTTCCTTTTCTCTTCCCTTCTCTTTGCCTCTTTTACTATTAAATAAAATACATCCATTTTTTGGCATCAACATCTAACCTCATTTGGTTTTAATCTCGTTTCTGGGAATATTTAGAACCTTCTAAGTTCTTTCTGGTTTATGCACAGAGACTTTTCTGGGTTTAAACCGGATCATAACAGGGGGCACTGGTTAAAAACTTAAATTCTTTTGTTCTGACCAGCTGTTTATTCCTGCTCTGGCTGCACCAGGGATCCACAGTGCAGTTGCATCCCACTGCCTGATCTGCTGTATCCTTGGCAAACATATCCAGCCTCTATCATGCAGAGAGGGACTGAGCCATTATAAAACTTGGACACCCATCCACCCATCCTAAGCATCTTTTCATACCTCTGGAAAAAAACAGAAAAATCTCATGTTTCCAGGTGTAAAAACAGGGATTAAGTAAAAAAGGAAAAAAAAAAAAATTAAAACAACAAAATCCTTTGAGGAGTAGAGTATCCCACACCTGCACAGGGTGGTTTTTCAGGAAGAATCCAGGTGAATTTGGTTTTCCCTCAGCAGCAGCTGGGAGTGGCCATGGCTGGGGACAGGGCTGCAGGATCACTGCACTCACTGCCCAGGAAAGGATCCTGATACACGCTAATTATGGTGATTTATATCCCAGGCACCCAAAAATTGTCACAGCTTGGGAAAAGGACTTTTTTGAATCCCTCTTCATAAGAAAGAAAGCACATTTTTCCTAATTATTGATGGAGCTTCTAGCTAGTACCAAATGTAGGCTTTTCTTCTGCAGGTCTCCAGGGTGAAGCTTTGTTTGTCCCAGTTCTCTACACTGTGATCGAGGAAGGGAATGAACACAAACCACAGACACAACTCTCAGCAGTGCTGAGCTTTTACTTCCATTTAGTGAAGCACCTGGAGTGCTCCCAGCCAGAAATGGCTCTTTGCCAGGGCTGCACAGGTACCTGTGATGGAGCTTGAGGATAAAAGTGCAATTATCAGATTTCTGATCCATTTCTGAGTGAGGGCTCTGCCACGGCAAGACTGTATCGTCTTCCAGAAAGTCTAAAATCTAGCTTGGGTCTCACCAATATTCCTCAGGCAGGGAAGAGAAGTACAGTTCAGAGTGCTGATGTTTGGAAATAAAATACAACTGCTTTAACCCTCCTCTGCAGAGGTGCAAAGCAGGAAAGAAACAGCAACATAGGCAAGTGAAATCACAGAAGAAATTGTAGTTGAGTGGTTTAAAAAACAATTGAAGTATTTATCATTCCTAGTGCCTAAGACCTCTTACAGAACCCATTCTGAACTGTTTTCTGCTCTTATCACTTTGGAAGGGTGGGATTAAATTTGTGTTATAGAACTCGTCCCCAAAATGATTGGATTATAGCACACAGTGATGTACTCTATCGTGTTCTCTGCTAGTACTGAATTTTCTAAAAGCCTCTTTAAGCTGTCAGACTTCTGAAGCAGCATGAAAATGGTTATAAAAGAATTGTGTTAAAAAATAAAAGAATTGCTATAGAAAGAATTTTTTGTCATGAATGTTTTGTGAGCAGTCTTGTTGACTGGAATTCCTGTGTTAAAAAAGTACAAAATATGCCAGGAATTGTGGCAATGATAAAAGTAGTGTGAAAGCCTGGAAATTCTTTTTTTGAAAGGAAGCATGGTGGAAACTGGAGGAAGCTTTACAGGAAAGACAGGTTGCTATCCTGGTATCTGCCCTGCCTGCAAGAAGAAATTATCTCTAAGCAAATGCCCAGAGACAGTTACACAAAGGAACAAACAAACACAGAAATCCCAGCAATAAATCCCTGAACTACACGTCACAGAAGTGTGCGAACTCAAGCAGGGACAGCTCAGTTTCCATAGGCTGTGAGAGCAGTGTTCCACTTCTCTGCTTCCGTATGAGTTCACTGGAGGGGTGGGTGGCAGCTGCCCTGTGCCCTGACCCCGGGGGTGATGGATGGGTTTAATCTCTGGCGTGTGACAGCGGCGCTCGTGATTCCCGCAGGTTAATTGATTTCTTTTGGCAAAGCCTGTTTCCAACTCCTGTTGTCTGAGCAGCAGGACTGACTGCAGTGGGAAAACAAGGCATCCTGAAATAGCAATTCCTCTGTACCCAGCAAGTAATAGGTAAGATGGAGGGGAAGACTGGCTGGGAAGAAACCAGCCTCTGCCAAGGGTGTGTGATGCCAAGTGCAGATGGCCTGACAGGTGGGAGCTGGACAGTGGATCTGGGGTCCAGCATGGAGTTTTTAGCTGCTAATAGCAAAATGCTCTGTTACCTTTCCTCTCACAGGCAAGCACAGAGATACTAACAAATAAAATAAACAAATAAATCCTGCCCCATAAATTCTGAGGAGCCACTGAAGCTGCTGGTGGGGGCAGATGGGGCCTGGTCGACAGCACAGACCCTGGTGCACAGAGGTCCCTCTGCAGTCTCCAGCCTTATTTCTCTCTTACTTCACTCTCACTTCTCAGTAACTTGACTGAAGCTGCACTCCAGGAATCTCACTGCAGGATGCCAGGGTATTTTTAACATAGGAGTGGACACATCCCAGAAAGAGTATCCTTCCTAGGAGTCACTTGAGAGAAATTATTTTGTTGACCATTATTTATGCCAATTGTTCTCCGCAGTTTGCAATACAAAATATCTGTGACTGACTAATACAAAATTCCTGACTCACATTTGTTCATGAAAGGGAAAGTTGCTAAAAGAGAAAGAGAAACAAAACCAGGTTTGACACTTGAATGTTTTTCTTCTAAGAGTGGAGCAGCGGCTGTTTGGGAGGCTGGTTGCTCTGGACGTGGACGGAGTACAACCAAAGCTGCCCAGGGTAGACAGCAACAGAGGAATAATCCCTTTGTGCAGGAGCAATTAGAGGTGTGGATGTGATCTCCCTCTCACATTAACACTGCTGCAAAAGCTGGGGTTTTGGCAAACAACTGTGTAAGAGACACCAGTGCTGGCAGCCAAGCAGAGTCACCCAGCTGGTGACCAGCCTGTGACAAGTGGTGTCTCCTGAGCAAACCAAAACCCTCTTCTTTGAGATCTCTACTGGAGCTGAGAACAGCTGGATACCACAGTGCCCTGCCCAGCATAAAGGTCCAAGTGGGCTTGACATGCTGAAAAAATGGGAGTGACCTTCAACTCATCAGTATCTGAATCCTGAACCCCTCCTTCACCACCTGAGGTGCTGCCATTCCACACTGGCAGCACGTGTGATGCAAAGGGACACAAATTTCCACCACAGTTAGAAGTGGAACGAGCACTCTCCTCTCTGAACACAGGAAAGACAAGCCCTGAAGCTTCCCTAGGATCAGGTGAGGGCCCTGAGCAAAGGCAAATGCTACAGAGGGTGTTTCATCTGCTGCACTGACACCAAATAGTCGGCTCCTTGCAGCAAAAAAGCCACCCTGAGCACCTAGAAACTTATGTTCATCTTTCTACATCTCCAGGTGGTCACTACCTGGACTGGCATGTACAGTTTATGTGCACAAGTGCAAAGCAGGGCTGGGAGGCAGCTGGAGAGCAGATCCCACCTTCCTGCCTCAAGGCATGCCAGGGAAGCTGTCAGAAACAAGGGACAGCTTTCACATCTTCCCCAAATAAGCTGCTATAGGATTTACCTCTTTTTTCTCTTAGGAAGTCCTTCCTAGCATCTAATCTCCAACTTCCCTTCCTGCCATTTAAGGCCCTTCTATGCAGATAACAAACTAGGCACACTCATCACGTCCCAAAGCCACACTGAAGTTCAACTCTGTAGGACTTCCCATCCTTATGACATGAGGTCTTGTTTTTCCACAATGTTTAAACATCTCATTATAGGGGATCTTCTCCTTTCTTTGGTATTTATGTATGTAGTAAAAGAAAGGTGGAACTGCACTTACAGGGGCACAGCACCGTCCGTGGCACTGCTTCCAAATCTCTTGCATCCATCTGATAAGACAGTGTGAGCCAGAAAGTATCCCCTAAGCTGTTCACACACTTACATCAACCTCCAAACACCTAATTTTCCTTCTAGCTGTACTATGCTTAGAGTGATATTCCAGGGCCCTTCTCCTTAAGGTAAACCAAGACTCCCATTCTCCACTGGGGAAAAAGCAAAGGCAACTTACAGTCAACACCAGACTAGTCACCTATGCACGTATTCAGCATGACATTACACACAGTAACTCTTATTTTTCAACAATTATGAGAAAGAGACTAACCCCAGAAGTTTGTATGTCATGTGGAAGCGTCTTCTGAATTACTGTAGTTGCCAACCGTGAGATGATCCGAATCGGTTTCTTTACTGAAAAACAGTAGCTTTTTTTTCACAGAGCTGCAAGAAGGGACTGGGAAAGACTCTTTATCACAGCAACCCTTGAGCGCACATGTTCCCACACACAGCTTGCTTCCTCCTTGCCTCATGTTCCTGACTGCCAGAGGTGGTGAGCGGGGCTCCGGGGATGGAGGTGGGCAGGTGCAGCCTCGACCACCAAGCTCTGGGAAGCACCTCCTGCTCCTCACCTCACACTCCACCGGTTCCAGCACATGGCAGCCCCTCACCACGGACAGCCCGGGCTGTGACATGCTCAGGCAAGGGTGTAAGGGGCCTGTGCTCCCCTCTGAGCCATGTGGCCAACAACTGAGATCCACCAGAGCAGAAGCGTGTAAAGGATGCTCAGCCAGCACGACCCAAGCCCCTGTGCTTCGTGCAGCCTCATGCACTCTGCTGAGCCCAGGTTCTTAACACACAACCCAACATCCTTTACCTGGAAGGACCAAGGCCAGGGGCAGAGTACAAGCATAATGTTCAAAAGAGCAAACAGGCTGTGGTGCCTCCGCGTTCGCAATGGCCAGGCTACTCACTGTTGTTCAGCTTTGGCTCGGTCACTTAGGAAGAAGAGGGCTGTGGCCAGGAAAAACATCCCTCCCAGGACAACGACAAATGGGCAGAGCATGAGTGCGTAACCCAGGCTGAGGAACTCCCAGACTGGGGACTCCTTTGTGCTTTGTCGTATCAGGTCGGAGATCTAGGAGAGAAGGGCAAAAAAATTAGTCACTTAGATGAAAAAGAGACACAGTAACAGTGAAGGGAACACGATTCCCGAAACAACCACCCACCAAACGTGTGAGGTTTAAAATGGAACAGTGTGTTCAGCAGAAGTTGAATGTCCCTTGCACCCTTCAGCCTTCCACACTGGAGCCTGGGCAATTTATGCTGTGAGCAGCTTGGCAGGGGATCTCCTCTCCCTGTCACTCTTCTGGCCTGATCTAATATTCTTCCCACAGTCCTTTCCATGTTCTCCCAGGCTGCATCAGTGACAGCATCTGTGGGTGTCTGACCTTGCTGTACTTCCCAAACACCCTGGGGAGCCAGCAGGGCCATGCCGGTGTTGCTCAGTGGGTGAGGGAGTGATCAATCTTCTGCAATTCCTATCAAGTCCTGCTTACTCCCACGTCTGACCTACCTTTCAGCAAAGGGAGGTATTAAATTCCATTTCTGTGTACTGAGTGGGAAGGAGGGGAAGGTTTTTCAAAGTACAAAAAACCAGAGATCCCATCTGATTTGGGGAAACAGAACTTGAACATGGGGGGTTTATGAGGTATGGGACTCATTCCCTCTTCCAACCTCCCAAGCTTGAAGTGTAATTGTGTGCAAGACGTGGCTCTGTCCCAGGCTCAGGTAAGGGGCTGTGCTCGCACTGCACACCACCAAATTTATGGATTAAGGCAACCTGCACCTTCTGACAACCAAAAAGCATCATTACATGAAAGTGAACACAAATTTACACCTACACAAAGGAGCAGAGACATGCAACAGCATTATTTACTTCATTATGAAAAGCTTTTGCTAGAACTCAGTAAAATTTAATGCATGTCTGTAGCTAAAACTACCATATTCACTGCATATTTACTGCCCAGTGAACAACTTTGCTTTCCATAAATCCAACAGAGAGGTAGCAGCAGTTGGGGTAGGTCTCAAGGCATTGGGTATTTAAATGTCCAGCTCTGGTTTTATCCATGACCTTTTGTTGGGGGAGAAACACTAGTTTATACCAAAAGACTGCAAGGAATTTGCAACATAAAATCCTATTGCTGTGCACACACGCAAATCAGTTCCAGAAATAGTCAAAGCTTGTGCAGCAACTTTAAACTGCCACATTACTGGTAATAGAAAAGTTGGAGTCAAACACAACCTACAAGCAAGTTCTAGCATTCAAGACTTAAATATTGACAGTGAAGAGAGGAACTGTGACATGCAGGAGAAATCACCAACTCACACTCTGCAGAAACCTGGAAGGTAAATGTGTGTGAAGAGATGCCTCAGCAGAGCCAAGCACAACAGAAGGTCCCAGAAGGATGATGCTCATGGGGACTCAAAAGAACAGGTCACTGAGTGTGTTTTAGCTGAGAGACTCTGGAGCACTGGAGGTCTCAGTGTGTTTATGCCCCTCTCACAGCTTAGCCTGGCTCCCACGGAGGGACGGAAAGGAGGAGTTGCCAGCCCAGTGCTGGAAGTGACACCACTGCACATGCTGGAGCTGAGGTCTGTCCTACAGGATGGAGCCCTCTCAAGTAAAGGGGAGTGAATTAACACTGGAAGAGTGTAACTACAGAAAGAATTGAAGGGTTTTAGCCTGATTTCTCTGTTTCATTCCCTGCCCTAGAAAGGATGAGGAGAAAATTTCAGTGCTTGGGATATAGAAGAGTTCTAGTCCTCTCAAAAAGAACTTTATTCACAGTGTAAAAGACACAAAGAAAAACAAGAGTGCTACAAACAATTCTCATGTGAGACTGAAGGAAAATAACACTGACCATTAGTCTGAGAGATTTATTAAAAAATAGCAACAAGACTTGTATGTGAAAAGAATGCACCCCCAAAAAAGCAGCAGAATGTTCTCTGCACCCAGGAGACAGGGACATCAGCTGGTCATTAATTCCCTTTTGTATCCAGACACCTTAACTCCAAACATTTCCCTTACTCTTCATTATGAACCAGAATTTAGCATTGAGTCAACCACTCTGTCAGGCTGCAATAGCCAGAATTGAGGATATTCTAAAATAGAAATCTAGACATTCTAAACCACTTTTCATTTTTGGGAATGGATACAATTATTCTCCAAAAGGACCAGACAATAAATCACTTGACAAATTGACGTGATAAGTCAGCAGCAGAGGATGAAAAGCCAAGGATGTGCTCCTGATTGCTTTCTTCATGGATGGCATGACATTCTAGGCTAAAAACCAGCTTTGAAAATGTAAAGCCTCCAACAAATAAATCTCCCAATGCAGTTTGTCCCACACCTTTCCTTCTAAGGCACTGTGTTGACATTTTATAGCAACAAATCATGTTATTATTAAATCTGCTGTATTTTTCATTTTTAATCAAACACGTTCTGTAAATGCACAGTTTATAAAAAAATATTTCTTTCAAGGCATAATTCTTTCCACCAAGCCTCCTGGGCTTCCTCATCCAGGTTCCATATAATTCCCTCCCCAGTGTCTTCATCTCTTAACTCCAGAATTTTATCAGGGCCCACATATATGTTTTTGCTGTTAAAAGTCACCATTCTCTGTTTTTTTGTTCCATTCGGTTACAAACCACCTGCTAAGGCTGGAACTTTGGCATCTCCCCTCAAGAGGACACAGAACACAATTACAGACCTGGGCTCCAAGAATGACACACCGTTTGCCAAATGGTCTGCTTTGTATTGCCAATTTTGGGCTTTCCAGACTCCTCACAATGACAGCATCCTGAGCCGGCCAACTGTGATTTGGCAAGACCCAATCAAGCATAATTTTTGGTGTCTTCTCTCTAACATGAGTAACAAACTGCGGGGGCTGTGCGTGGCCGGTGCCAGCTCTGCAGCACAGAGTCATGTGTGGGATTCCTTCCTTTGTTTCTCCAGCTGGGAGATGGCAAAAGGCTTCAAAACATTTATGCAGAATGTGGGGGTGGAAAATCAAGAAGGAAGTCCCGTTGCTGCTCTGCAGTCTAATCACAAGTCTTTGATACCAACATAACTATGAAAGTTCATATCTCCTCCCTCGCTGTGTAGCGCAGAGCTCAGACCAAGAGGAATGACTTTGCTAAATAAACCTCAGCTTGAGGCATTTTTACAGCAGAACACGGCCGGCGTGTGCTCAGCCGGTGGCAGCCACTTGGATGGAGTCCAGCTGGAGACAGCTCCTGCTTCCCGGAGAACCAACAGTGCAGCTGCAACGGGCATGATCCCAACCCCAAATCCCCAACTGTGTCTCCATCTGAGTGCAGCAGACAACAGAGGAACAAAGGGAAACTTCGTTACTTTCTTGGGAAGCATGTGGTGTGTGCTTTGGAACAGAGGACAGGCCATGGACACAGTAGAAGCCAAGGTGGGCTGAAGCCCAAGGAAGGCATCTGGATTTTGTGTTTTGTCTCTCCTGAACAGCCTGGGCAGGTAAATTAACTGATTTATTAATTACACAGTGTAATGGTAACAATCTCTGAAATCACTGTTTCGCTTCCTCTCTCTCATTGCCGAGTCAATATCTCAATTCCTCTGCAACTGGCTTTTCTAAATTTGTGATGTTGCCACTTGGGCACAAATCCTGCTACATGAAAGGGTATTTCTGGCACAAATACCTGATTTTCATGACTACCAGTTTGATACAAGCCAGTGCTCCCTGGCTGATCACTTCAGTACAGTTCCTTAACACAGTATTCCCTGTAACCCCAATGGTTTGGGATCCACCCACTCTGAAGTCAGAGTGAGTGTGAAAGGTTTCTTTGATTTTCTAAAAAAATTGAATATGAATGCAAATGAAGATGACAAAGCAAAAATGAGGGATTTTATAATGTAAACAATTTGCTGGGCCTGTGGGGGAGCAGAAGCATTTACACTGTGCTAAATGGCTTAAGGAACAATTTATAATAACAGGAAGTAAACCTGTTTTTTTAAATTATATTTTCCCCCTCCCAGGATGATCAGGCTGCATTAAATACATGGTGCTGCCTTGAAAAAGGCTGCAGTAAATTGAGATGCTCCATAGGGGTGCTGCTTGCAATGCCAGGACATGGAGTCGGTACATCTGGGGGTGAGAGCAACATCTGCCCCATTTGCCCTAGAGAGGGTTAAAAGTCTCTTTTCTTCAAGTCATTAACTGCCTTTCTCTCCAGTGTGGTCTGCCCAGGGATTTTCTAAGTTAACACTGGACTTTCTCTGATCCCAGAGGGAGATGCCTAATACCGTGGGGAATGTGGAGGAACTCCCATGACAGGGCCCAGGCAGGTGAACTTGCAGGGATGGATGGGGGTGCCCATTCCCATGTACAAACAGGTCTGTGGCACAGGTCCTTTAGCAGCACCCCTGTCCCCACTTCTCCTGGCAGCATGGGCCCCTTCCCTGTCCGTACATCCCAGGAAAGCGAAGTGATTCCTTGTGTTAAAGAATCTGGACACTTCATTCTGAAAGGTGCTCAGCACCATGAAAACTGCCTGTCTTGGGAGTGTGCAGGATCCTTGTCAGCTCAGAGGAAGAAAACACTTATTTAAGGAGGTTTTCAGTGCACAGAGGAGTAGCAGAGCACATGGGACAGAGCTTGAAATACTCAAGTGCAACAATGACCTGCTCTGGATTTCTGGGCTTTCTCTAATGAGATACTTTCACATACATTAAATATTTATCGAAAATACCGAGAACCTGTACATCTAACAAAGTAATGAACATGACAGATGCACAGAGCTCTGGAAAAAGACCAAAGCAGGCTGTGAACCCTTGGCACAGAGCATTTTATAGATGGGAAGTCATTTGGTACTTTACTGGCAGACTTAAATCTTGTCTGTTGCTGAGTCATAAGAAGTGGGAAGCTTGTTAGCTCGTTGCAATGAAGAGATAAATCCCATGAGGATTGGTCTCCAGGTGGTTAATTCTCCTCTTATTTTTCAGCTACAGCTATGTCAAAGATTTGGCCTTTCAGTGCACTATGAAAAAGGCTTTTAATTACTCAGTCAGGACCAGAGAAATCCTCAACTTAAAGTTACTCCCTGAAGAAACAGGTAATAAGGATGAGGGGCTGGAGGTTCTCATCCTCACACTATTTCCCTGGCAAGCACAGCAGATGTTCAGACTAGCAAGGCCAAGTCCCATTTTACCCACCACAGTGTGGGTCATACACAAGCATGAACATGGGAAGAGATCTCTACAGGAGGAGTGATGCCATCAGGGTTACACCACACCTGTCAAGCAGCTGGGACTCGGTAAAGAAAGAACAATAAAAACCATAAAGGTGTATCACATTTCATCTACCAGCTCTATCAGGGGATGGGAGATGCTGCTTATACAGACTCAGGTACACTATATCAGAACATGCTGTAAAAGGCAACAAGATAGAGACCTATGTTCCATCCTCAAGAGCAGTGGAATATCTCCTGATGGTCCATGAAACAGAGAGCGATGCCTGTCAAAATACTCAGGAGAGTATTTTGCACATTTTTGTTACAGGACATTACTGCCTTTTTGACCTCAAGTTGATCCCTGCTTTGACAGGAGAGTCAGGACTGTGTAACCACCAGCAAGCACCCAATGGACCATATTTGAGGAATGGCTGCATGGGTCAGACAGGAACAGAACACGCAGACTGCAACATCACATCCCAACTGGATCCACTTTATTGCACTACCCTGTTTTTAAGTCAGACAGAAGTGGATTTGACTCCCAGTGGGCTGTGGCCTGTTTTAATCTAGCAAACTAAACTGGAAAAAGTGTTCTTCCAGAGTAAGCATGTCCTACTCTGAAGCAGCCACAGCATTTTAAACCATAAAATATGAATTTTAAACCATAATACATGAATTCTGCTTTCTCAGGCAGGCAAGTCTTTACACATAGAGCTACTTTCTATACAGATATACTTGGTTAGGTAAACACCTTCAAACCAAATCAACAAAAAGACTGTTTCAAACTGGGCCAAGACGCTGTGAAATCTGTGCCTCCAGTTAAAACTTTCATTGAAAAGTATCTTAATTGCTGCATTTACTACTGTTTTTCTTGCCTTGCCCCTAATGAAATGCTTATATGCCTGCCCTGATACTCTGCACCAGGGATAATTAACACTGCTCCGCTAACTACTTGCTGAAGAAAGGTCATTAGCATTCTTGCTGCTTAAATAGCTCATTAGATTTATCAACCTGCTCACAGGAAAGCTGGGGAAGGGAGAAAAGTGAAGGGTGCCAAGGCTACCACAGCTCAGCTGGCCTGCAGTGGCTGGAGGTGGTGTCCCTCCAGTAAAACTGAAACAGCCCAGGAGGGCATGAAAGATGGGAACCACCATCAGAGGAGGCCAGGGAGTAGGTTTTAGCCCACCAAAAGGTGCTGATGGAGGAGAGCTGATCTTTGGCACTTTAGAACTCCCTCCTCACAGGTTAATGTTGCCAGGTGACAAGCAGATACACACTGGTTTCCATCCCCAGCCTTCACGAACAGCTGCACAGAGAAGATGAGAGAGAGTTTAAGCAAACAGGAGAGCAAGCAGCACCAGGGCAGTGTGTGCCCACAGCAGCACCTGCCTGGAACATGTAGGGAGAGCAATGCCTGCTGCAGGTCCTGTTGGCATCACAGTCAGAGTCAAGGCAAAGGTGAAAGAGGCAAGTTCTCAGGTAGGAAGCAAATTACAAACTTGGAGGAAGGAAAGAAAAAGTCCCAAGACAGCCTTGAAATAAAAAACCCCTTTTGTCTGTGCTCAGATTTCCAGAAGCAGAAGAGCAGTCAGGAAGTGGAGGGGGACACAACAAGGAGGATGATGTAAACCCTGAGCAGGGAAAACAGGTTCATGCCTCTGTACAGATGGACATGGGAGCATGGACTTACAGTTGTTTTATTTTAAAGGGCAACCAAGACCTAACCAGAATTAGTGATATAAAGAGCTGGAGCTGTGATGCAGCCTGAGAAGAGTTAACTATTTCACATGCTGTGGCCACCTCCCTCCACTTGCTCTTTGGAGTCTGAAATGCTGTCTAGGGCAGCAGTTCAATCTTTATCTGATACTCAACATGAATGGTGGGATTTAGGGCATTTCTCTTAACTCTTCTGTGCTCCAGCAATCACGTCTGCATAGTGGGAGCAGTCAAAGACAGAAAAGTACAACAGATATTTGAGTGTAATGCACTGAGCAGGTGAGACTTCTCATCCATTGCCTCAAGAATAAAGCATGGATTGACACTGGAGTTGTTAAAAAGGAGTTATTTAAACTCTGCAGGTTGGTTATCACAAAGGTCCTGAAATAAGTTACAGCGCTCTAGGAATAAAAGCTGTCTCATCTACTGAAATACTGCAGCAATGCCTATTCTTATTTGTAAATGAACAGGCAGTGCTGATTTACAGTAATTGATCTCAGAGCTTGCCACTTAGTAAAGCTTTATGCAAATTCCAGCAGCCACCCTAACGCTGCATTTGCATAACTCCTCTGTAAGTCAATCTTAACCCTTTTTACTATAATAAAAGTGATCAATATTTAAAGAGACATTAAAAACAGCCACACATATGTGCTCCCAGCCACTTAGCTGTTAAACACTAATATGTATTTGGTGCTTTGGGTGGTTTAAGGAGCTGCAGTGCAAGATTTGGAATGGGGTGAAGTAACAGAAAGTCTGAGTGTGACCTTGAGCTCTCTGGACACACTACAGAGCACGGCAGCAATTGCACACCTGAGGCTGTGGCTGATCAGCACCTTCTATGTTCCACACGGGGATTTTAAGATCAGTGCAATATTTATTGGTATCCAGCAGCAACAACTGCCTGCCACAGCTCAGCCCTACAAGGACAAGGGTCGCCAGTTCTTTATAAGAGCACTGCTAGAGGGAATCTCACTATAAACTCACAAAAACCATGTAGGATTCCAGCCATGTTTGATTAAAGCACTGATCATTTAGTGAGGGAACTTTAGGGGGATTCTGTAAGCAGTTGGAAGATACAGCAGAACTCCAAGATCCTGGGTGAACCCAAGTGATCAGGAGGCTGAGTTTCACCCATTCTGAGCCTGACTGTTACCACAGTGCACAGAATCACAGAATCATTAAGGTTGGAAAGATACTTCTGATATGATCAAGCCCAACCTGTGACTGAATACCACCTTGTAAACCAGACCAGAGCACTGAGTGCCATGTCCAGTCATTCCTTGGGCACCTCCAGGGCCTTCTGCTGCTCTTGTTCAAAACCTACCCCCTGTTCTTGGTCTGCCTCGTGAAGAGTCTGGTGTCACAGCAGTGGGAGTTGATGCCCTCAGGGTGGAGAATCCCAGAAGGGTTATGGAAATCAGGTTCCCAAATTTCCCTTAAATCCAGCAGGAGTAGGTTACTCAGCCCTCATAGACTGCCTTGAAAATCCTGGTCAGACTCTGAGCCCCTTCTGCAATCTGCCCAGGTGAGGTTTTAGTGCTGCATGAAGGTCTCCATCTTGTACTGCAGCTGGAAAATTCCTGTGGTTTTTAACACCCAGGTTCAGTGCTTGCCTTAGCTCTGGTGCAGAAGTTGGCTGTCATTTCACTTTAAATAGTATTTGTTTTCCCGTGTTATGTGGAGTTGTAGTTGACCTTTCAATCCTGGTAGCAGAGGGAGGATGAATCAGCCCAGCCAGAGAAGAGGCTGCACAATGGGATGCTGGCTCCTTCCATGACATGAGTGCTTCACTCCTTCTTTTCTGCACAGAGCCTTGGACCTGCACCCTCTCCTCCCAAATCACAAGTGCCCAACAATTACAGCATTAGAAAAGGATAATTCAAAATAATAACTAATATTTTCCCAGTCTAAAGAAAGCCTAAAGCTGCTATTAAGTTGGGGCTATGCATATTTCAGCCAAGAATCCTTAAGTAACTCACAACTTGCTTTATCTCTGAATACCAGGAGGGCAAGGCACATTGCTTCTACAACCAAAGATCTTTACTTAAAATCTATGACATTAAAGACTCCCAGGCAACTTTCAAGAATAATTGCAATCATCCAGGGTCCCAGGTATTCCTCCTGGACATGTAAGGAATGTCTTTCCTCTTATGTAAGGAAAAGGATGAACATGCAGCAGAGTCACCTGAGCCAGCCTGGCCTGCCCCAGCCCTGCCCTCATCTCCAGCCCCTGTCCTGCCTGTCTCCTCCTCCCCCACATTCCCCACGTCATCGGCCCTGCAAGAAGCAGCCTCTCCTGCAATTCCTTTGCGCTTGCCAACTTCAAGTAACTTCTAAAATAAGATCATTTCTCTCCAGGTACCCAGAATATTGAAGTAAATAAAGAGTAAGCTAAACTGTGCATTTTTATTCTCTTGAGAGATTTCTCATTTCTTTGGTCTTCTCAGTCTTATCTCCATCCGCCTTTTCCCATGTGCTTCAGAGGGCTACAGAGCAGCCATAGCACTGCCATTCAAGAGTAAACATTTATGTATATTTAAACAGATATACTCACAAAATTAAATATATATAAATAAATGTGTAGCTACACACACTGGCATCTACAGGATGAATAGATAAGCAATGATGGTTCTAAAAAATAAAAAAGCCCCACAGCACCCAGCAGCTGTGTCTGAGCTGGAGGAGCACATCAAAGTCCTGTCTCTCAGGTGATGGGACCAGTGAAGATCCCAGTTACATCCCTGGGTAGCAGCACTTTCAACACACCATGAGCAGGGTCACCTAGGGATTTTTGTGGAAGCTACTATATTTTATAAATGATGATCTGTGATCCCTGAAACTCCATGCATCAAACTCCACAGAAGGGAAAAGAAATTTCCCCAGTTCATCCAGATTTCTTCTCCTCATTAAATTTCCCAGGCCTTTTATTTTCAACTGTGAATATTCTCTGACTGCCAGATTTTGGAGCTTGGTCTCTTGTTCTGTTCTGCCATAGGATAACGGTGGCATAGAAAGGGAGATCCCCAGTCAGACCAAGGCCAACCAGTGAAGCAGTCACAGAAAGGAACCTGAAATGAACACCCCAGGAAGGAATACTAATAAAAACCCCTGGTCGGGCACTGACCAGGCTCCTCAGGGAATGGTCGCGGTCTCAAGGCTGCCAGAGTTCCAGGAGCCTTTGGACAATGCTCTCAGACACAGGGTGGGATTGTTGGGGTGTCTGTGCAGGGCCAGGAGTTGGACTGGATGATCCTTGTCAGTCCCTTCTAGCCCAGAACACTCTGTGGTTCTATGATTTACTGTCATACAAACCAGGTACAGCTGTGTGTTGCTGCCCATAAACAGGTATTTGGTTTCTGAGGTCAGTTAACAGCTAAACACACACATGACTCTCTTCCAACCTAATTTCTATCCGCCCCATGTGCACACCACAGCAAGAACTCTTTACAGAGCCACCTGAGAGCTTTATAAACACCTTAGGCTAAAAAAATGTGGAAGCTTATTTCCCACTGTTGGAGAGGATGAAAGTTTGGTAAGAAAGTTTCACAGGTATGTAGGCTTGGCAGAAAGATCTCTGAATGTAGGAACTGAGGATGAGATAGAAATGGAAGCAAATTTTGATATAGAGTAAAAGATGTTTTGCTGAAACACTGAGCACTGAATAACTGAGAAGGCAAAGGTTGGAGATGAGTTGGAAGGAGATTTTTATGAATAGGACAAAGGTATGTGACTACAAACAAAGACATGTTTTTCACCAAGTAAATAAGTCTCAAGAAGAGCATAAGTAAATAGAAAACATGTCTTTACCAAAAAGAGAAATATGGCAGGCAAACAAGAAATGTTGATGTAGCAAGAAGAAGAGAGGTCTGAGAATTTTCCACTGTAAGCTTAAATTGTAACTTACTCTTGTGATTGGATAATAATGACTATAATATGGTGATGGTAGTAGTTATGATAGGCTATAGGCAAATGTAAAGGTATTGTGTGTGGTGCTTATTGGTTGTTATGTATTAAGATACTCTGCAAAGAAAAGTATCTAATGCTTTGTAACATGAACAGAAAGCGGCTCCAGGTCTGCCTACAGCTGGAGCTGGCAGCTGTAGGGCTGGCTCAAGTCCAGACATCCTTCGTGAAACTTTCTCCTATACCCACACCCAAGCGGTCCCCCCCCGGTTTGAACTGCAGCTCACAACAACCCAACCAGGTAAAAAAAGTTGCACTGCTCTGCAGCACTTCCCATTCTGCTGACAAAGACAGGCCTTCCTTCCCAGCAGGATCTAACTTGGCATTTCAGATGAGCAGTTCGGAAACAAAAGCAAACCCTGCCAGAGCCTGCTGTGAGCACTTACAAATCCAATGAGATAAGGACTGCCAGCATCTCCCAGGAGGTGTGAAGTGAAACTCTGCAAGGCCACTGCGGTTGCACGGCGAGTTGGAATGACCACATACTGCAAAGAAGGGGAAAGAAACAAAAATAGGTAAGGAAGCTGAAATGAGAACCTGCCCTTCTGTCTTGTACTGCTCAGTTTATGCCCAGGGCAGCACAAAACAAACCAGCCACCCCAGACAGAGCCACTGGCCAGTCCATGGCTGGCTCAGGCAACTGGGAGCCTCAGATACCCTTCCTGCTCTGGAGTTCTCCTGTTGGCAGGTGCTGAGGGAAGGAAGCTCTGCCCACTCTGCTCCACTCTCAGCAGTGCTTAGACTATCAGCTTTGCCCACAAGACACTTTGCTGTTGCTCCTCAGACTGTATTTTGCTTTGCTGGTGGGGAGAACGAAATTTAAGGTTGCTCAACACCACCAGCCTTCCAATCAAGGACTGTGCTGTGACCTGGGATATTTGGTTTATTCCACAATAAAAGTTACTTTGTTTCCTAAACCATCAGCATTCTACATCAGTATGAAAGGTCACGGTCATGCATCCTCCCTTCCCACTCCATCTCCAGCTACTTTATATTTTTCTCAAAAATTTGTGATTCCATTTGTGAAAAGTGACAAAGTCATGTTAGGAAAATTTTCCACAGCCAAGATACTGTAATTTGGTCTCTAATAGGACATGACACCCTTAGCCGGGTCATGCAGAATCAGTCAGATTACACAGGAGCAGTGGAAAACATAAATTACTTCCCCATGAAGGGACTAGAGCTCACAGATAACAGAGCCCTAACCATGGACGGGGATGAAAAATTAAAAAATAAAAAAACCCAGCAACCCCCTGACCTGTGGAATGACCTTAATTTTAGAATACACTTTTTAGAGGCAGAAGAAGTAATTGTCTCTTGCATAAATTGTTAAAGACGCTGGCTAAGGACAGCTGCATCAAGTCCACATATCCCGGTTTATAAATTGATCCTGTCTTGATTTAAAGGCTGGAAGTAATGAAGAATTCAATAGGTCTCTAAATCCAAGTGAGCTTTGTTTCTGCCTGTAAGCACTGAATCTCATTGTGCCTTTTCCTGTGGCTCTAACAGGAATGACTCTTGTTCAACTCTTTGGAGACCATGATCCCTTTTATTTGTCCACTTTCTCTCTGATGGGCTGTCTTCAGTCTTTCTTTAGAAGTCCTGCCTTGCCAGGATCCTTGCAATCCTTTCCCAAAGTCATTTATTAATTAAATGTGACATTTCAGGACTGGCCCATCCCCAGCCAGAGCTACACAGAGATCCTTTACCTGAACTGACTGGCAGGGAGGACTCACTCAGGGCACAGGACTAAAGCACATTGCAGTGCTTGAACAATTCCTCACAGGGAAGGGGAGTTGCCCTGTCTGCAGTGGAAAGAATTACCATAAAAACCAGAAACTAAAGAAAGAGCATTGAGAAAATCCACACTAGAAAAAAACTGATGCCTGTTTAAAATTATCATCTCATTCCAAGCACAGACAATTCCGAATTACGGGTAAAATTAGATTAAATGCTTTTCCTTAGGGTTTTACCATGTGCTTTCAGATGACCTGCCAGTTCTTTCATCCCTGCTTTGACAAAGCTGCAAATGCACACTGCTAATGCACTTTGATGCCACGTATTAAGCAGGCACCCTGTTCAACTTCTGTTGTGCAACAGAAGAGCAAGGTATGTTCAGATCCAGAGCAGCCACCCAGCTGTGGATGTCAGGCCCCGTCCTCCTTTTGCTTCCAGGAACTCAGAACATGACTTGAAGAAAGAAATCCCAAGAGGAAAATTAGCTCTAAACTTCATTAGAGACACAGAAATGTGCTGAAGGTCAGGCTGTGAACAGTAGGAGAGCCCCACAATTCATTCCCACTCCCCAAAGAAGCAGATAATGGATGCAACCTAGATAGATCAGACAGAAGAAAAGAAAAATTAAGAGTGAGTTATTTTTGTTCTTCCCACCTGGCCCCAGTTCACACAGGGACAGTGGAGAAGCATTCTGCAAGAGCTCTTTGGGAAAGGGCATCTGAGTAGATAAAGTGAAATTCTACCTAATTTGAGAGATGTGCATAAATATGAAACATGGAATTTGAAACCAAAAATATTTTTTCTTTCTGTAAAGTTTATGTTAACAAATCTGGAGAAGAAAGCCTGCCTGGTTCTGTATTCTATCCATTTTTGTAGCAAAAGGACAAAGGAAAAGGCACATTTATTAAAAATTATCCACTTTCAGGGAGTGGTAGTGAATTGATGCTAATTAGAGGAAGAAATCTTAATGATGATACCTGTATCATATGTGTGCATGCATATATAAATATTTATACACATGAATACACACACATATATTAGACATAATTTTGCATGTGTAGCTATATTATGCAAACATAGTTTTGCAAGTAGGAATACAGTTTCCAGCTTAACTGAAGAAGTTATTGATGGTTGAAACACCATAAAGTGCTAAAACTTGGTATATTGGGTCTGGAATTCAAGAGAAAAACACTCCCCTCAAAGAAAAAAACCAACATGTAGCAAGCAAATGAACATGACATCCTTGAAAAAGATATTGGAAAGAAAAAAAAAAGCTTAAACCAGCACCTCCAAAACACACAAAAAATACTCCACCCGATCCCTACTCAAAAAGCATTTTGTTCTGATGGACAGGAAGCAGTTGGTAGCAAACATCTACTGTTCTAGGAAGACAGCAGTAAATTACAGCTCTAAATGGGCATTGCAATACTAAAATAGACCTAAATTCAAACCATACATGGCCTGGTTTGGACATCCCACAGAAACTGGAGGTGGGAGAGCCACAGCAGCCAAGGCGGAAGCCTGTGGGATTGTCCTGGCTCATCCCTTATTCAAGGTTCAGAGGGAGGAAGCGCAGAGGATGGGCAGGGAGGCTGACCAAGCAGCTTTGGAAACCTCTGCTCTTTAAATAGAGGTTTAGAAAGCCCAGGGATTACTGCTGACATCTCCTTCCTGTGATGAAACCAGCAGGAGCTGGTCTGAAAAAAGTTAATGGGGAAAGCCAAGGAGAGATTACCCTTCTCCCAGGAAAAGAGGTATGTTCTGATGTTTATGTCTAAGCTTTAATAGAAACTCTACTCTCTCAAGCACTCTGCTGCCCTTTCTGGGTCAGGACAATTCATACTGGCCTCTTTCAGCACCAAAGACAAAGAAAACAGGTACTAACTGTGTTCCAGCCACTGACAGAACCTGGAAATAGCCCAGATATCCCTGCTGTTCAGAAAAGGGAAAGGCTGGGATCCAGACAGACCCTCCACAAAAGCCAGGCAGACACTGTCTAAGAAAGATACTCCTAAATGAAGTAAAAGGAAGCTGCTGTGGTTTCCACCTCCCTGCACACCATGGAGTAGAACACCTCTACCTGCAGCCCTTGGCCCAGCTGCCCTTGGATGGTTTGGAGTGGGCTGTGTTCCCTCAATCCCAGGCATTCCTCACCCTGCCTTCAAATCTAACCTGCAGCACTTGGAGTATTTTTGTGTGGAAGCACCCAGAGAAGCAACAGCAAGAACCTCTGAAAATGCAATTTATCTTTGGCTATAAAAATAAGGCAGCATTTTGTACTAAATAAATAACTGGGTTTTATTTTTAGGGAAAGTGATCAGAATAAAAGCAACATTCCTACATGCCTACGGCAAAACTGAGCACCAGTCTATGCCTGTTTCAAGCTTAGAGGAAGACTTTGACTCTACAACAAAACATCAAAGCAGCTCCTCCATGGCAGGTCATGACCATTTAGAAAGAACTAATCTTTTAAAAGAAAACAGAAATATACAGAGCAATTTTTTGCATGAATGTCAGGGGTATGAATAAACTGAGGATGGCTTTTCTCAGCAAAGACCTAAAGAGACTGTGATTGAAATAGAGGCACTTTAAATTGCTTCATGGCTCTTACACAAAAATTCCAAGCTCCTGTCCATCATCTCTATTTCTGATGTGCTATGGAGGAAACCCCCACTATTAGGGCCAGACTCCCACAAAGTCCCACACACCACACATGTCTCAGAGTGTTACACACTTGCCTGCTGCACTGAAGCTCATTCATCATTACTGTTACGAGGCAGTTTTAATGCTACTTTGGGGTTCTGGTAATTTTAAGGCCAATTTGCAAAGATGGCTGATGAAATCTGTTTCATAATTAGCAAGCTCCATACAAAATGCCCCTCCTTTCCCCAAGCACCATCTGAGCATGTGCCTGGGAGGAGATATGGAGAGTTGTGCTCAGGAGAATAAGACCTGTTTTGTACAAATCTGCATTTGGAACAAATATCAGCCTTTCAGAATCTCAGGCAGTGCAGAACACTTTGCAGCACTGACAGTTTATCAGAGCCAGCACTTGGCACCTTGGACTGCAGACAAGCCAAGGAGCTGTGCTCCGACCCTTCTGCAGGAGGAGCAGCAGATGCAATGCAAGCACAGAGCTAGGAAGAGCCAACAATTAAATTGGAAGATAATAAGCAAACATCCTTGTTTTGCCATGGAAATTAAACTTGCAAAACCTCTGGAGGGTAACAACTTGCCCGATAAGATTCTTAAGCAGTCATGGGATCTGTAAATCTTGGGAGAGCTGTGAGAAATCATCTGGGATGCAGTTTCCAAAACCCCTCACTCCCGGCATAATGAAATCGGCAAGAACGGTGTTCAGCCAGTATTGAGAGCTTTTATCCATGAAAACAAGGTAATATTTATGTATAGGATGAAAGTGTTGTTAAGCTTACGCTAATAATGCTTTTAAACTCCTTCCCACCCTCAGGCAAGAACAGACACACTTCTGATTACACCAAATAAATAGTAATCAGTAGAAATTAATTTGCCAAACATTTGAAGTGCATCTGCTAAAGCATTTCCACACCTCTCTCTGGCAAGGACTTCCCACCAAGCTGTCTGTCAAATGTGGCTGTAGCCTTGCTCTCACCTATTGACATTCTAAGCCCCCTCTGATCCCCTGTGTGATCTGCCTGCACTTCTTCCATCTGCTTCCAGCCCTGTCCTCATCTAAGTGATGTTTACATTTATTTCTCTAAAACTTTCACAAGTCCACTCATGCTGTTAATGCATCAAACTGGGCATTATATACAATGCTCAGTTCATTTTCCTAAACAGACCAGAGAACAATGAGCTGAAAAGTTGGCAGCAATTACCAAAATCCAATTTTTAACATGGCTTTAGTTTCTTTCCCGTGTTTTGGAAAATTAAACTATTATTTCCAATCATTTTTTATGGAGCCCTTTTGCACTAAAGCAACATAAATAACTGCAAGTGCATCCTACAAAATGGAACTAACTATAGGATGCTGGTAAGACAGGTGGCAAATCCTATAAAAGCTGTTAAAAAGCTACAGGATAGCGAAGTCACATTGAAATCAACACAAAAAACCTCTGTAATTAAAATGGCACAATGATGGCAGCCCTAATACCCTTGCTATAACAGAGCAGTTGGTTGAAAAATATCTTCTGGGGTTACCTTGAGACAACACAGGTCAAATTTCAGGTCTGTCTCTGGCACAGATTTTCTGGATGACCTTGAACATGTCTGATAGGATCCGCCCTCCTGGCAGCTGGGACCACCTCAGCTGAGCCCTTACCTGTGCCAGCCAATGCTAGGGAGGGTCTAAAACAGCTGCTATTTAAACCTCTCCACTAATTCTGAGTGGAGAGAACTGGGATTGATCCTGGGAGCACCACAGCTGGAGGTGGGATGCAACAGGAAGCTCTGGCAGGAGGCAGGAATGAGCAGCTACACATATTGTACTGTAATTTCTTCCTCAGCACAGCTGTCTCCAGGCTGCACATCTGTGCAAGTGTTGAGATACCACATCATGAATGGCCACAGTAGCCTTGAACTCAGCACAAGCTGCAAAAGCCCATGGAAGTCCCGGGGAAGCCCCACAGAGCTCTGTCCCACCACAGCTGACCTGGCAGGAGGAACCTTGGGAATTAAAAGCCATCCAATGCTACCAGAGTACACTGACAACCTTTGTTCCTCTATGCTTTACCCACACTGAGAGAAGTGGATTTAACCACCCCACCCCACCTCTCAAAGTGTTCCCTGAACAAACGAGTGAAAGATGGAAAGTTCATCAGGCAATGCAGTGATGGCAACTGCAGAGCTACTTTAAAACAGAAACACAACCTTGAACGTCAACATAAACAGAACTTAAGCAGAGGCTTGAAGTTCTTTGCTGAATCAATATATCAACACCATTATCTTTACATCTTAGAATACTGAGCCCGATTGTTTCCTCGCTGATGTTTACATAACCAACAAATACAAGCCAAGGGAGTTTTCTATTGATGCTGGACTGATTATATTTTCAATTCTGTCAACAAGCTGACAAAAGACCTCGGGAAAGTCCTGTAATGGTTTGGTGCCTTAGTGCCTTTCTTTTCATACAATAAGCAACACCTCCTTCACAACAGGGTTTCAACGTGTATTATATTTGATGAGCTCTGATGGAAACCTCTACAAAACATGCAAAGCTCTTGAACAAATGTCCAGACTATTTCATGTGAAAATGGGGCTGCTGAGGTCAGCTTGCTGATTTGAAAGACTTAAAAAGCTCTACAGTGGAGAAAGAATGGAAAATGAAGAACATGAGTTGAAAAGTTCCTGACAGTTTCCTCTTGGATAAGGTGGACATAGTCCAAAAATTCTTTATACTTTCTTTTCCTCTCTGCTCTCCCAGAGGTGGGTTTCTATTGTGTATGTGTTGAATGGTAGGTAGATGGGCTGCCTTTGTGGTCGGAGGAGGGAGGGAGGGAGGCAAGGATTTCCTATTGCAGAACAAAGCTGAGTTATTGATAACAAAGCTCACAAACATGCTGACTGTTAGCAAATGCTGCCTGAATTCTGTGCATGTGGGGTTTTGCACAAACACTTAAGATTTTGGGAAATTATTTGAATTCAGAAATGTTGTCCTTTCTGGACATCTCTCCCTGGTGCTCAGAACAAAGGACAAGAAGGATCTTTTTTCTCTCCTTCTCCCAATGTCACTTTTCGTTTCAGTAAGCAAAAATAATAATAATGAAAACCAGAATAGGCTGAAGTAGGGACTAGGATCTGGAAGAAATTGTAAACTTCAGGTTGTTCTTGCAAGTTGACAAACTGCTCTGAACATGGAAAGATGCTGGTCCAAAGTGCACTCACCATTAGTATGTCTGCTGTGATAGCCCAGTTTGAAAACAGAAGAGTTTCTCCGATAAAAATGCAAATCTGTTGTAACAAAACACACAAAAAGGAGAAGATTTATTCACTTGACATTAAAAGGAAAAAAACCTGTCACAAACTTTCCTTTGTTGCTTATTTTTCTCATACCTACGCAGTATACTCCTTGTTGCTGTTGTGGTTTATCCTGAGTATTAACAAACCATAGACTTGTATCAGAGCTCTAGAGGGCTGGCCCGAAATGTTGTTATTGTAAACTAAGTTTATGATCTACAGAGCAGCTAAATAAAAGGCTGACACATTTGATTTTAGAAGAACATGAAAAACCAGCATGAAGAGACAGCCCCAGGCTTGCATACTTAGAATCATTGCATTGTTGTGGTTGGAAAAGACCTTTAAGGATCATCAAGTCCAACTTGTACCATTCTGTTCCAAAAAGCCAGTTAGAAAAGGCAAGAAGGCCACAACACCCCAAAGCACAGCCATTTCCATTCCTGGGAACCAAGTTATGTGTTCAGCTCTGTAGCAAACCAGCTGAGGTTCTCTACACACTCTGTGGAGGATCCCTTCCCTCCCCAACAGCATTACAGGGGTAATATCTGTCCAGTCGAGACTGGAATTAAGTATGGGCTTTGCAACATCAGTGTCTTGTGCTGAAACACAATCCTTGGCTCTGTGGAGATGATCAGTAAGAGACATTAAAAGCCACAGAACTGCAAGAGTGGCTCCTGTGACATGATGTGACCACTGCCACTGTCTTTCCCACACAACAGCTGAGGTTGCCTAAACCCCTCAGACCATCATGTCACTGCCAGGAATAATTTGCTTTATTTAGCAAGTCTTACGCACTGACCTATAGAAGCTTCCTCTATTTGTTTCTAAAATTGTCTTTGTTTCCCACATCTTTTCCCTCCCTATCCCTTTTTTCTGTGACTGGATCTGCTTCCTCTGTGATGGTGTCCGAGCCAGTCATTACAGCCCAGCTGGTCAGTTAGGAAATCTCCATTTCCATTTCCCACTGCCCACTGGTCTGCCTTGAGCTTGGCTCTCACCAGAAATGACAATTGCCAAGGAAAGAACACATCCAATAACCCAAGGTGCTGGCAGGAGTTGAAGCCACGTGTCCCGTGGATACCAGATACATAGTCAGACCTGCTCTGAAATCTGTCCTGCTACAGCTTTACAGCTGCTGTTGCTGGGATTCTGTGGCTGGAGAGACTAAATTGAGCTTGGGAACGATGGAATCACACTTCTGAATGCAGCATCTACGTGCCCTGCCTGCTCCCAGCTCTGCAAACAGGTAATTGCTTGCCTTGAGCTGATAGGAACTGCACACATTTGAATTGTCACAGGCAGCAAGTAGAACTTGTCCCTTGTGCAGGAATTTAGCACAAGTCCTTTAAATAAATCACTGAAATCCTACAAACTTCAGAGCACACTAGTTCTGAGTTGATGAATGTGTATTTCAACCAATCCATGAAACATGAGATTAATAGGTGGGTACTGGTAAAAGGAAAAGAGGAACATGAAGATCAAAAAGTAGATAGAAGATACTGACATTAAAAAATATCTGTCCTTCAGCTGCTGATGGGGGTTTATAAAAATGAGTTCACTGCAAAGGGCATGTGAGGATATGTGGCATTTCTGCAGAAGAGAGACTCTAGGGATGCTTACAGCAAATAAGGCAGCCCCACAGCAGATAATAGCTCCTGAAATGCTCATGGTTTTGACTCCTCACACTCTTTTTGAAACCTCATTTTATACTGAGACTTCACCTCTACAAATAGATCTGTTTCTGACTCTAGCTGTGCTGTGTAACATCTCACCCTGTCCATTTGGTGTCCAGTTGCTCATCTGTGCTTTTCTGTTTAAGTGATCAGTTAGCAAATTCTGACTGCCAGAAATGATAAATAAAGTAGGTTTCAGAGTGGACACACCTGAAGCTCTCACAGCAAGTTCTAAGCAGGTTACAAACTCCTTCCATGACTGTTTGCAAATCTTCATTATTTGTATTTCTCTCTGAAATGGTAGGTGAGACACCCTCATGTACTCCTGAATCTGGAGCAATTCTAACTCCAGCTCAGTTCTGGGCAATATTGATGCCTCAGAAGCAGGCAGGTCACCAACAACATGAAAACAGGAAGTCCCTGGGGTTGAGACTGAGATGCTGTAAAAGCTCTCTGGCAAGGCTTTACCCTGGGATTTGCTGTTTCTGCAAGATCATAGAATGTCTTTGAGGAATTGAAATAGATGTTGAAATTGAGGAATTTGGAACAGTGTCAAAAGGAAGGCAAAGCAGAGCATCTCTCTCCAGTCACTTGGAGATTTAAACAAGTGTAAAATCTGCAGTTGAAATGTCTGAGCAGAGTGAGATGATGATGCCACACAGATAATGGGTTTCCAGGGACAGGTTTGAAAACCAAGTTTCAAAGAGTTTGTATTTCAGAAAAAGTGGGACTTACAGATATGCAAATTGGTGCTTTAAGGAGCTGGATTACAACACACAAATCCACACGCTGCAAGGCAAACTGAGTAAGAACTGATTGGACTATACAGCCAAGCAAGATAGTAAAAGAGAGGAATACCGGTGTCTGGGCAGCTAAATGATACAGAATTGTCATTTTATTCCACCTTGCCAGCCACTTTACCACTGCCAATAATTTACTGGATCAGTATGAAAAGATTGGCTGGAAAAAAGTCATCTGTCTACCTGCCTCAGATGGGAGTGGCTGCTACAGAATGGGAATAACAACTGCCCCAGGGACCAAAATCACTTGCAAGAGAGGACTGAGCAGGAGAGAAATAGTACATGTGTCCAGGGGAGGAAGAGAGCAGACAGCACACAGCATGTAAGGGACAGGGTGATTGTGTTAATGGAAATGCAGGTCTTCTCCAAAAAAATAAAACCTATAAAACCAAGAAATTAAAAAGCAAGAGCTGTGCGAGTTCTTGCTGGAGTGCTGAACACTTCATTTAAGCTGATGCCTGTATCAGTCAGCATTAAAGCTCTCAATTGTTAACTAAAGCAGGGAGGGAGATGGTGATCTGGTGGCCACCACAGCTCTCTCTCACAGTGAGAGAGAACGTCATCTCATGGGGACCCACCTAATTGCTTGGAAGTAAGAATTTTAAGGCCCTGAGCCAATGAGGGTTCCAAAAACATTCACTGTCAATTTTTGCATGGTGTGATCCATGACAGAAGCCCAAGGACAGTCACAGTACAGAAGGCTGGCAAATACCACCATTCTGGGGGACAGACCAGAACATTGCCTTGCCTTTCACAGACACAGAATTCAAGGACGTGAGCCAGGACAAGCTGTCAAGACAAGAGACAAGAAAATCAACCCATAAATTTTACTGTATTGTTTCCAGAAAGAGATTTTATGGTGGATTTTGAGATAAGGAAGGTATCCTAGCCCATCATTCTGTCCACCAGTCACAGAACACTCTCCCCTTCATTATGGACCAATGAGACTTAAAACAAAGAGCAGTGAGAAACTGCTACACCATGCAACCTTGCAGTGCAGGTCTCCTACTGAAATGCAAGGGAATTAAACACTCTGGAAGTCTGCAAGATTGCAACAGCTCTTTGAATGGCATGGAAAAACAAGAGTTTGTGTTAGAAACTTGCCTTGGAAACTCAATTCAGTACAGCACTGCCACAATAATACCTTGTGTTATGAGACACTGGGAGCTCCAACACAGACCTGTCCTCTCTTTCTGGGCATCAGGTTTCCAGCAGCAGAGTATTTAGGGCTATGGAGAGGCAGTGCTTCCTGCTTCAGCCTAATAGCATCATAAACAGGCTCATATTCCTTATACCCCCTCCATATGCAGTTGTAACTTCCTTTGCAAATCATTGACTCTTTATTAGATTTACTGCTCATCCATAATAAAATAAATTGTTTCTAGGATTGTTGAAATCATACCATCTATATTTATATACTTAAACAATGCAGAATAGTCACATGGCTATTAAAAAAAATAGAAAAAAAAAATTAAAATGAGACTAATAGCTACCTCCTGTGGCACAATTTTTGAAAACAGTATTTCCAGCCTAGAAAGGGAGAGGTTTCTGTATAAAGAGACTGAACACCACAAATGAACATGTCTGTCACTGGGTCTGAAAAGGAGAAAATCACAGCTCTGTCTGCACAAAGAGGTGGAGGGAGCAGTTGAGGGGTGTGATAGATCAATGAAAGGAGGGTTAATGATTCACCAGCCAGTAACACCCTCTCACAGGTTGTCTGAGGAGATCATTTTTCTGACAATTCAAATGTTAGTTCATGGACACAAACCAGAGACCTGAATCTTAAATAGCCAGAGGAGGTATTCCTGGCTCTGTCTCAATGATTTTGAGCTTCCACTCTTTCTGGTTGTGCTTCCCCATACTGTGGCAGCTGCTGAAATACTCAGCAAATAACCACGGCCAGGCCAGTGCTTGAACTACAGAGAAATGAGGAACAGCAGTTGGTTGGTTACTTGTAAATGAATTCTCCTTGCTGGCTGAGTGTGTGCTGCTGTGTGGAAGCAAAGGGTGAGCTTTCAGAAGGGATCCCACTACTCCAAACTTCTCATGCTTTCCCTTCATAAACTTCTCTCAGGTCCCAGACTTCTCTCATTGTGACATTAAAAGGGAACCAGAGACTTGTTCAGTGACTGGATTTTTACTCCCTACTGAAAGCAAGATTCTAGCCCAAGGCTGGATTATTACAGTTGAGCTTTTCTTTTTCCCTTCAGTCTAACTAAAAGAGGGTCAGTTTAGATGAGATGTAAGGAAGGAGTTTTTTACAAAGGTGGTAAAGCATTGGCACAGGGTGGCCAGGAGGTGGTGGATGCCTCATTCCTGAAAACATTCAAGGCCAGATTGGAGGGGGCTCTCAGCAACAAGGTCTAGTGGAAAGTGTTCCTGCACAGTGCAAGGGGGTTGGACTACATGACCTTAAAAAGTCCCTTCCAACCCAAACCATTCTATTCATCTGGATCTATTTGATAACTTTTTATATAATTCAATTATAAGCACTCAGGGAGGGGCCATATTTTTATCTGCCTTTATGCAGCATCGAGTACTGTAGGTTCCTGGGCTATAGTGGGGCTATGGTAATATAGATAACAAATTGAAATTACTGGGTAATTAATATTGGCCTGCTGCAATCCACCTAGTTATGGAAATGAATGATACTGAAAGGGAGCCAAAAGCTTGCCCACAGACAAATTACACTGTAATTGTCATCTGGTACCACTGCAGCTACAATACCCTCACTGCAAGGGAAGTGCTCAATTTTCCTGTACCAAAACATTAGGCAAGAGCAATAAAGGTGTGGACTGAGGTGCAGATAAAACAGCCCAAAGGCTGTGGGTTTCCATGGAGCTCTGAATTCTGATGGCAGCAGGGATAAACAGTTGAGATATCAAGCACACTTAGGTAGTGCCAGAATGCCAAGAGGCAAAAAGGACATTCAGAAGGGCAAAGGCAAGAAAACATCCCAGGCTTTCTGCAGGGGACAATGCACACAGTCTTGTAAGGAGTTTGGTAGGGGCTGGCATATGGAAAGGATTATACTTACATAGGCTCCCACGATGCTGCTCTTGGCAGCCACAAAGATCAGACAGATGAAGATGGCTGATCCCAGCATTCCAACGGCACAGACAAGAGGATCAGCTCGCTGCGTCTTTGACCGGCACCATTTGGTTGCTCCTGCCCCTGTGATTACACCCAGGAAACCAGTGAAGCAAGTAATTGCTCCGAAGATCAAACTATTAATAAAAAAGAAAAAAAAAAAAAGAAAGAAAATAAGAGAAAGGTGGGTTGTTTTTTGAGTTATTCCCTAAAATGGGCATAGCCTTTGGACAAATTATTTGGGTAAACTGACTAATGGAAATTTACACAATGACTTTGCAAATTTTAAATAAAACAAATGCTCATGATTTTAGCCCTCTTCCTCTGCAATTAAGAAAAACACAGCATATGAAATTTATCCTTGTACACAGGCTTTGATCCATAAGTGAAGGAGTGCAAAGGGCTCACACTGCTTCCTTGGGTGGAACTGAGATTCCTACAAAGTGCCCTGAACAGCTAATAATGTATACATAAAACTAATTAATAACCTGTACATTGATCATGGAAGGGGAAATCATGGACAGGCACCAGGAAGCTGCAGGGCAAGGAAACCTAACAAGTCTCTTAAATATCAGCGATTTCCAATGTACTTTGAACTTTATAAGTCCTTTCAGGCCACTTCAAAGAAACTTCTTGCTGTTAGGTTACACATTTGAAATGTGTTCATTTCAATTTAAAGAGCCACGAGGATTCTCCATATTATATGTGCAGGATTTGGATTACAGGGTCTTGGGCAACCACATTAGAATAGCTTGAGGGGAGTTCAAAACTGAGGTGTCATCAAGGAGGGGGAACTTCTCTTTGTAAACAGCAGATGGGCAGTCAAGCTGGAGCTGTGTGTTTTGCTCACTGCATTTTTGTGGAACAGCCTGAGATTGCCTGCTGGACACTCTGGTTGATGGGACTCCACACCACTAACTACTTTAATTGAGATGGGATTATGTCTGCTCCAGCAAGAAGGTTTTCCTAATATTATTTTCCCTCATGAGCTAAAAAGCAAAAGAGCTGACAAAAGGCATTTTTTAATATCTTTTATTTACCTGGAGGAAAGCTTTTATAGCATTTTCTCGTTTGTGCCACCATGGTAAATCACAAAATGAATTACTTTTCATAGCTTATGAGTTGCAAGTGATATTCCATAACCAGAACTGAAAACCCAAACCACTGTATAACATCAAACACTCCAGCCCGAAGTGTCCCAGATCTCTGGGACATTCTTCAGCAAAACTCAGAACACAAAGCAGTTTACAGAGCAATAGAACAGGGAAGTCCTGCCTCACACAGAAATAAAAGCCTACGGGATTAGTCCCTGCAGCTTTAGGGGAACCATTCCAACCTCTGAATTACAGCCACCACTGGGGCTTCCCAACCTGCCAGCTTGTTCTGCTGCTGTCACAGATGGGTATTAAGAAACCAAATTCTCAGCTCTCCAAACATCTTCCTTAGAGGATTTCTCTTTTCTACTCTGCACCGCAGCCTGGGAACTAAGACAGAGCTGAGGTCATTGCTTCTCCCTTGGTTTGACTTCATGCAATGAAATAGAGAAATAAAACCTAGTTTACAATCCCAGCATTTCCTATCATTGTTGCAAGGACCTAGAGGAAATTACAGACATTCTAGTACTTTGTCTCTGTGGGACTTGCCTGCTTCCTCTGGTAAATAAGCCCCCACCCCCTCTCCCTGTCTGTAAAGCAGCTGACTCTGACTCTCACCTATCTTTGGTGCCACAGGGCTGGGAGCTGCAGGTCTCTGCTGTCTTCTGCACGACCTGTGCTCTGTGAAGGTACAGAGGGATCCACATGCCAAGTGCCCCTGTGGCAAAGGAGACAGCTGAGGTGGCCAAGGATGAGAACACGTAGCTGCGGCTGTGGAGACAAAACCAAGAGAAGGTTTAGTGGGGAAAGTGAAAAAGCAGGAGCCTCATGCAGGAGCCAATGCTTCAGTGACAAAGCCCAGTGTTCCCCCACACTTGCCCCCTCCCTTTGCCAAGGGGCAGGGGTAACACGAGGTACAAAGGAATGGAGAATAAGAAGCATGGAATATTCACATGTGATGCTCCACTGATAATAATATACTGAACTCATCAGAGATGCTTCACAGGACTGTTTTTCAAGGGACTGTTTGAGAAGACAATCAGTACTTGGTCACTAAGACACATGTGAATTACAGGGTTTTCACCCTAATGTCACCTGTTTACCTGGATGAGCAGTTTCACTTCTCCCTCCCCATCCGTGCCACCATATGGTTACTACTTACATAAACTACCAAAAGCAGTAACATAGAAATATTGATAAATTATCTATCATCACTTTTCATCGTCCTTTGACACTGGATGAGAATACCAGGGAGGTATTCTAGCCAGTAGTTCTAAAAATAAAGGACATCACAAGTTTCCCATCAGAATTACAAGGTAACCCTGAATTCAGAGGTGAAAGTATTTGCACATTCACAGGCCAGCTTTCTGGAAGGAAGTGCAGCTGCTTAAACACTCATGAACGTGTGAACCTTTATGCACACATACAAGTGTCCAAGCACATTCAGTTCTCATGGATTCAGTCACACATGGTTGTATAAACACATACATTGAAACTTGCTGCAGTGCAAGCTTCTGTGTGTTTTTTTCTCTTAAATTGCTAAAACTCTTTTTCCCCTCAGCAAAATAGCTCTTTCAAAGAAGAAAAAGGATCTAAGTGTCTGAACAACAGTGGCACAACAATTAATACAGGAACACAGCAATTTCTACACTTCAAAAGCCCTGATTTGTGTGAAGTATGAGCCAAACAAAGCGGGCTTTTTCTTAGATGTCAATCTTGGAAAGGTTAGAGCAAAACTTGGAATCCATCATTGTCACAGCAGTCAATACCTCATGTAACTGTGATTTTCTTTCCTTGGTCCACAGACTAAACTTCCTGCAACTCCCTGCATGTTGTCACTTTCCAGTCTCACCGTGCTAAATCCAGACCATTGGATGTTCCAGTTACACATTAGAGGCAAAACATGGTTATTACTAGTGCTCTTACTTTCTAATCAATGCTTTCATGTCTCTCAACCATGAAGTTCGAGCCTTCAGCTGCCCCCCAAGTTGTTCAGCATTTCCTCTTTTAGCAGCAGGCACAAATATCAAGATGAGTGTCCCTGTTATCATTCCTAGGAGTGGAGATACCTGCAAGAAAGGAGCAGGGAATTAGCACAGGAGTCAGGAGGGTTTGCTTTGACTGGTCAGGAAGAAGCAGAACACATCAGTTTGGTTTCAGTGACTGTTCCTCACAGCCAGTCAGAACCTGTGAGCATGGAGGCATCTGCTCCTTTCCTTCCTCCATGTCATTCCCTGGACTCTCTTATCTCACTCCGGAAACATGCAGCTTTGAAAATACTCTCATTAAGGCACTCCCATTGTGTTAATAAGTACCAAGATTCATCTAAACATGATTCTTCAGTGATGTTTAACTCTTTGGAAACCTACTCCCAGCTGGACTAAGAGATCAGCTGGTTTCTAGGTGAGTGCAGAAACCTTTAAAAGGCAATCAGACCAGCTGAAAGATTTCTGGATGTAGGGAACATGCTGGCTTTGAAAATCCTTGCTTGACATACATCCCTCTTCCAGCTAACCCACAATGGCTTCCCATTTTCAGGCATCTTCCTCAGGTTACCTCAGTACAACAGACCAAGAAAAATAGAAAATTCAGGCTGGAACATAGGAAAACAACTAATTCAAGGGCTTGGTTTTCCAGTATCCGATCCTTTCTCCCAAGCACTAGGCAAACATACAAAGATCCCAGTGTTTTGCAAGCTATAAAAACTATTCTTGTTTTTACACTGAAATTCCATTATAGTCAGAATGGAAAATAGTTCCATCAGGAAAACAGGACCATGGATTTCACTGAACTATCATCTCATCTAGATATGCTATTTAAAAAATGAATTCCTGTTCCAAAAAAAATATGCTTCCATTATTAACCTGAGAATGGCCTTTACACATGGAGCAGTGTTTCATGTCCAAAGATGACAAACACACAATCCTTCTAGGGAACGAAAGACAAAAGTATTTCAGAACTTAAAAGCCAGGAAAATCCCTCATCCAGGAATACACTGAAGCCTGATACAGTATCCTTATGACAGCTGAACACAAGACACAGCACTGGTAAAAAATATTGGAAATGCTGTTTTTTCTACAGCCAGATGATTTCAAGTCTCTTTGATTTTTATCTAAAAAATTTCATCTTAAGTACCCACCAAGACAATATCCATGAACACTCAGTAACGCTCCAGTGAAACATTTGCTTTATTGTTAGATCCAGGGACAAAGCTGCCACTTGCCCACGTGTCCTTCTGTCTTTTTCAGCCCACTGAAGTATGGATTATTCCTGACCTCTTCTGGATTTGGAGCCCACAGGAGATCATAGAGGGAAGCATCATCTTGGGGAATCATTCCCATCTTGCAAGAGCACAGTAATTGTCATAGGGATGGAAGCTGCTTTACCCTGATGTCTGGAAGCTTTTTCTGTGTGCTGTGTGACTACGAAAACTGAGCAATGGTGTCCAAAGCAACCATCACAGATGCGTGCAGCTCATCAGATTCCCCAGATTTTGTACAGCCAGGGAATCCTGCACCAATGTGTCATTTATAGTGGAAATCATGACTTGTAAGGGATACAGTCTTGCAGATATTCTGGATTTCTCAGGGTAACTGTGAAGACACCACCTGAAAAGTCCCTAGTGATGATCTCTTTGCACAAATTAACCATTTGGGTTTTACAGACAGGTTTGGGCTTTCCAAGAGCGCTCCAGTTAAAGCCCACTGACCAGAGGAGGGGCTTTGGGGCTCTCACTGCTTGTGTTGGCCTCTGCTCAAAAGTTCATGTTACTCTTAAATATTTCTGCTGTCTAATGAGGCAGCATCCTCTTGGTGGGAAGCTGTAGGCTACTCCACTTTCCACTCCAGGTGCATAGCTGGAAACTGCCCTCTACTTTCCCAGCTCCATATGAACTGTTCATGGTGATGTTCCCAGCTTTGCTTACCTGGGGCATGGCCTGTGTCACAGAGGGCATGTTTGCTTCAGATGGGAACCCCTGTATTTCTTCACCTGGTGTTATAAACGGTGTTGGCCTGAGCTTCATGAGATTCATGGTCTCCATGAAGTGCCAGAGCCAAAGAATGCACCTCACGTGCCACCCACAGCACCAAAGGTCAGAAACCAGTTCTGCTGGGCCACTTCCTCTCAGCTCTTTCAAGACATCTTTGTGTGCAGAAGCTGTTTGTGAGTATGTGATTGGAGTGGATTGTCTTTTCAGCCCATTTATCAGGGTCCCAAGAGGTTAAAATAGAAGGAAACTGACTGTCTCAGGGCAGAAAAACAAGCGGAAACTGGAACAAAGTGTTTTTTCCTCAAAGCAGGAAGCCATTCTCAGAGTTTCTTGACAGCAGGGGACTGAAAGACTGTGGAGTTGATTTAAGGCCAATGTCTCGTCTTCCTGTCCCCATCAAGAAGTCATGACTGATTGATCGATAACAAAGTGATTGGAAAATTCTTGCTCCTAAGCAGGGAAAACACCAAGTCCCACAAGCCAAGCCCACACACCTTTGCTTAGAGAGTGCATCTGCCATGCACTTAACATCCACAGATGTAATTCCCAATACTTTACCTTCCAGATATAATAACAGGTTGAGCCATTGTGTGATGGAACTCTTCCTAACACCAGTCAACCAACCAACTGTCATTAAGATGTGTCATTAAGAGGGACTTACCCGCAGTGCCCAGTGCCAGTCTCCAGCAACCTGCTTCACACTCGACCCAGTGATGTATCCCAAGCCACTGCAAGAAAGGCCAAGATGAGAGCTGGTCAGAGCTTTAAGTGTGCCACAGTCATAGCTGTTCTTAGACAAAGGCAAAGAGAGGCATAACCAACTGTGTGTCCTCAGCTCTCTTGTCCTACAGGAAGAAATATGGGGATTGAAGCAGATGGTGACTAGTACCTGACTCTACCCAGCATGGCTGATCTAAAAATGTCCAAATCTGATGGAAATTTGGAAGTTTATAGCTGACCTTTCAATCTACAGTGGATGGAAACAAAAACTCAAACAAGATTTATTTCCCAATTTCATTTCTACATCAGGCCTTTCTCTGTGCTAATATGAATATTAAACAATTTTATGTTCAAGCTTTCAGTTAAATAGTGCCCTTCAAGGACAGATAATATTCCATCACCAGATTTTTCTTCTTGCCACTTAATAGTACTTGGTTCTAATTATGCAGGAAGAGACCATTTTCTGTTAGCTTGGAAGAAAAACCAAGGAGAACGTGCAAGAAGTTTGATGAGAGACCTTCAGCCACATGTAAGACAAAAGGTGCGTCACAAGAGACTGACGGTGAACATAGCCACGTTTCTCTCAACATGAACTGAAGGTAAATAACCTTTTTCACAACTGCTGCATTTGTTGCTGAGATTGCCTTGGCTAAAAGTTGCCAGGATTGCAGTGGGGCAACCATGAGCCACCCCTCGCCCTTATTGAAGAGTCTGCTAAGCTTTGGAGGTTGCCAGCTACAACCTCCCCAAAACTGGACATTTTACCGAGACAGGCCCCAAATCAAACCGTGAATCATCACAGACTGGTTTGGGATATAAGAGACCTTAAAACCCATGCAGTTCCACTCCCTGCCATGGGCAGGGACACCTGCCACTATCCCAGGTTGCTCCAAGCCCCGTCCAACCTGGCCTTGGACACTTCCAGAGATGGAGCAGCCACAGCTTCTCTGGGCAACCTGTGCCAGGACCTCCCCACCCTCACAGGGAAAGAATATTTTCCTGACATCAAATTGAAAGCTCTTTCAGTTACAGCCCTTGTCCTATCCTCCATGGCCTTGCAATCCATGCTGCTGCTGGATATTGAGATAATGAAGTCCCAGAATCAGGCTCAACAGGAGGAATATTTGTAATTTCTTTCTAGTTCACTGAATTCTCTATGTGAATACTTTGAATCCTTGGTCCTCTTGGCAAAATATTCTTTTCACCAGTTAAGTATCTGTTTCTCTCTTCCTCCTCACAAATGGGTGTTTGTGAGTTTTATCTCATGGGTAAGTGTTCCAGCTTGTAAAATGCACCACCAGAAATTTTCTCTGAGTTTGGAACATGTTGCCCATGTATTCCCTCCTGGTAATGAACCCCTAATGCCCCTTTTGCACAGGATGTTGTCCAGCTCTGGGAATTGGTATACAAACGATGCAAAGCCAGCCTGCCAACAATCTCACAATAGATGGTCAGCCACTATTTTAAAAAATAAAAATAATGACAGATTCCCTCCTGTCCCAAAAATCAGATACTGTGTTGAGCTGATAAGGAAACTCAACTGAAAGAAGAAGTCAGCTAAAATATTTTGATTCCATTTCCACCCCATTGCTGTAAAAAAGTAGGAAAAAAACTGAAACAAACCAACAACAAACTTCCCATCAGTTCCCAAAAGTCACACATGAACTGGTAACAGGGCCAAAAAAGAATCTAATTCCTGCAACTAATTAGTCACTGCTCACAATATTTTCCTGTCTAAACCGTTCCAACCAAAGTCAAGAACTATCATCATTAGCAATTTCAGATCTGTGTGAGTTTATTTAAGAGAAAAGCCAAAACCAGATAAAAGAACCTTACCTGCCCAGAGGAATTGCAAAGTAGAAAACAGACAGCATAAGGGTCCTCGTGTTCTTGGTGAACAGGTCTCCGATGATGGTTGGTGCAATAGTGGAGTAACTCGCTTCACCGATGCCAACCAAACCCCGTGAGAGAACAAGGAGCCAGAAATACTGAGAAAAGAAATATAAACATCAGCAAGTCCCCCCTCAGCTTGTTAAATTCAGGTTGGACAACAGTCAAGGAAACACAAATTCATGTGACTGGAAAATGATCCTCCTGTATATGCTTATTTTTTAGAACTTCAGAGTTGTTTCACATTTGTCTTTTGCCCAGAAGAAAGGGACTATATTTTTGGTGAAGATTTATAGGCATGAAAAAAACCTAATAATAAAACATTTACTCAGTGACACTCAAGAATATATTCTAAAAGAGGCAAAAGACCCCCAGTTTGTTCCCAGGTCCCAGCTCACACTTGCTAAGCCTGAGTTGGAGAGGTCTGGGGAGGTGGGTGATTGTAAAAATCCCTGCTCTGGGATCCAGAAACAGCAACTCCTGCCAAGCACAACCCACCCTCCCCAGCGTGCCAAGGACAGGTTCTGACTGTGGAATCCTGAAGGCTCTTCAAG
>NW_008239778.1:3176687-3177531 GCF_000691975.1 Corvus brachyrhynchos | reverse complement strand
AATTTCTTCCTTCATTAAAAGCTATGGAATAATGTCATCTTTCAAAGCTAAGCACCCATCTCACTCCACTTGCCTTGAACAGCAAAAGACACCTCCCCAAAACTCTCAGAGGAGACCTGAGCTTTACTGGGAACCCCAGGAACATCTGTATGCTCTATAAGCAAGACCTGCAGGGAATGACTTGGAGCCACCCAGGGCAGGGGCATGAAGGAGGCATTCAGCTGCCCAGGGAACTACCTGCCTTTCTGGGTAAAGGGCAATGCCACAGAACGAGGATATACTTCACATTCAGCACAACAACATCTAAAATGGACAAAAAGGAATTGTTTATCTAATAGAATTTTCTTAATGGCTCTCAAGCAGCACTTTCGGGAACTGCAAGGACCTGATTTGCAACCTAAGCTCCTTCACTGCCCCTGCAGTTTTCTGGGTGCTGCTGAGTGCAGGCTAAGACACAGTGCTTTGATGCCTGAATACCTGATACATGAGCACAAGCAAATTCTCAGCCATCTAAGCAGCTTGAGCTACACCCAGAAGTAATTGCAGGGGCAGAAATGAAACAGTCAATGCAGAAAGTTGTAAGCACAGGGAAATCTATTTCTACAAATGTAACCTCTACAAATCCTCAATTTGCTGTCATTATTCTATAGATCATTTGTGAGAAGAACAGCAGGGATTTAAATGGAAGGAAGGCAGGTTTAAATTAGATATTAGGAAGAAATTATTCCCTGTGAGGGTGGTGAAGCCCTGGCCCAGGTTGCCCAGAGAAGCTGTGGCTGCCCCAACCCTGGAAGTGTCCAAGGCCAGGTTGGACGGGGCTTGGAGCAACCTGGGATAGTGGAAG
>NW_008239778.1:3141521-3176581 GCF_000691975.1 Corvus brachyrhynchos | reverse complement strand
ACCTGGGCTAGTGGGAGGTGTCCCTGCCCATGGCAGGGGGTGGAATGGGATGAGCTTTAAGGTCCCTTTCAACTCAAACCATTCTATGATTCTATGCTTATGATATGTCCTTAAACATGAAAGTGCTTTGGGAGTAATCAGCAATTACTGATTCTCCTCCTTCAGATAGGAAAAAGTCAAGGGAAATGACTGATTTTGTGCCCTACAGCAAAGCCAAGCTAAAGTATAACTCTCACTCACAAACATGGAAAATGTCATGCAGACACCAAACCACATGCCTCAGTCTCATATATATCCATCAGCAGACCAAAATGTACCACTGATGTGTTTGCATTGTTTTCCTCACTGTAATCCCTGGTTGAAAAGAATATTTTGAGGATTCCAATAGCCACAAAAACAAAGTACTTTTGTGTACTCTTCACTTCCTCATATTTTGGTGTGAGTTCTGGAGTAATACCCATTTTCTGCAGGAATACAAGTTCCTTGTTTGCTGGCAGGGTGTGTGCAGTGCTGCTGGCATTCATACACCTCCCAAAGCTGCACATACGTAACTCACACACGTGGGTGTGAGCAGAAAGGGCAGTACTGTGACTCAAGTGCTGTAATTTATGTCAATTACCCAACACGCAACCACTCCACTGCAGAAATATGCTGGCAGTCATTGGTGCACAGGTAACCAATGTATTTGGAATGAGCAACAGTATTTATAACGTGCTGAAAGGCTTAGTCATGCAGAATTAGAAAGCAGGGAACTGGAGGCTGCCTGTGGTTTCTGAGCAGGTTTAGATCTGGATCACACAGAGGGTGACAGGCAAAGTAGTCACCTGACTGGGATGAGCATGGACAATGCTACTTACACCTGGAGAATGACAAGTTTGTAAATGCACTGGATGTTCCTCAAATTTGAAATACTTACAGAAAAATGACACAATTTTGTGCTCACCAACCAGTATCACTCCCAGTGAACGCACTGGACAGGAATTTCCTCCAAACAATGTTGTTAGAAGGTTACTCTTACAATCCTTGCACAAAGCAGGAAAACTGTATCAAGTATTCCTTTTGTGGTACAGTGACTCAGTTTCATCAATACCATGAAATCAGATGCTCAATACAAAGAAATCATCTGCATTCACTCTTCTCTCTCAGTTCCTCCTCAAATCCTCCTCCCTGGCTTATTCCATGCTGACACACTCCAAATATCTGTTTAATATTTAAACTATGTTCTTTGAAGCAGTGGTATTCAAACTTAAGTCATGAGATTTTGACTTAATCTGGGAATAAAAGCAACCTTAAAAAGCATAATCCACATAAAGACCTCAATAATATTGCCCTTCTGAGATCAATATTAAAGATTATGGACCGTGCAGCCATTAAGTTGTGACAACTAGGCTAAACATACAAAAATCTAAAATAATTTAGGGAATTATTTATGGTCGGTTTTATACTGTGTCTGGTTTTGGAGCTCTATAGCTAGGATTAAAGAGCTAATACCTCTTCTTACCAGTTCTTTGGGATCTTTGGCTAGTATGCACCCTGTTGGAACTTATATGATAAAATTAATTTGTTAAAATGAGCTGGGACACCCTATCTTCCATCTCTAATCAGTCACTCAAAACTTATGTTTTAGTTGTTTCTGAAGAGGGACAGCTGGGGAGATCCCCATGACAAAAAATGGTCCCATCCATGATGGGCCTTGTCTTTTTGTTTTTCATATAAGAAGAAAACCAGAAACAACAAAACAACTCTAAAATTCTTATGCTGCTGCTCATTTGGACCACAGGCATTCCACGAACCACTCAGGAATTGGTCCCAAAACCACTCCATATGTAATACAGACAACTGCTATTTTTTGTGTACATTTATACACATGCACCCATAGGAACATCCCTTTTCCTCTCCAAGTGTATGTGGACATGACAACCTGCACAAACACATGGCAAAGTCAGATATTCCGCATGCTGAGGAAACTCTCTTCTCCTCCACAGCTGTAGCAGGACACCTCTGCCATTTCCTCTGCACTGGATTTTCACCCCACCGCTTTTCCATTTATGTCCTACCTCAAGGTTCTCAGGAATTTAATGAGACAAAAAGGGCTGACACCAGTTCAATACTCTCTGTGCTCAAAAGCAGAACAGGCAGCTCAGACTTTAACTGAATTTCACTGTTCCCTAAGTAGAAATTGATATATATTGAAGAAGCTGGTCCCTTTCTATATGACTTGGGAACTCTTCTGTAATTTGTCTGTGCAAGTAGGTCTCTGGCAGGCAAACTGAAAATAACTGAGTCAGCTTTCAGGACCTGACCTAATTCCTTCCCCATAGGTTAAGCCCAGCAACCTCAACATTTATCACCTCAATAGTGTTTTTCTAAAATGAAATGCTTGAACCTGAAGTTTTTTTGAAACAAGGCACTATTAGAGCAAGCAATTAATTTGTCTTTAATTTTGGAAAGCAGTCATATCAGAGACTGTCTGCACCTCCATGAGACCTGCCAACACTTCCTGGTTTGGAGAGATGAAATGGTTTTTTTGGAATGAGTGCATGGCATCAATCCCCCTTCTTGCCCGTGTGTCAGCCCAAAGTGCAGCTCCATGGCTGTGCCGAGATTCTGCTGCCACAGCCATGGAGCAGCACTGCACCAAGGCACCTGCCTGGATGTGACACTGGAAAGGGACACCTGAACCACACAATGTCACTGCTATGAGCTCTGGGAGCAATTCAGGATGCAAAAAGGCTTCCAGTCCCTTTCTCCAGCTTGTGTGGCTGGTGAGACACAAGCCAGGGAAGATTCCGTTCACAATAAACCATCAACATATGGAAAGAATGGTGGCTGCAGAGACCCAGAACTGCCACAGCCTTCCTGGGAATTTCCCTTCAAGAGATGACATCACCAGAAATTAATGCATGGAGAAAGCACTCATTCTTATGAATGTGAGGTACAAAAGGTCAATGGACCTGCTCTCTTCTTCCCATCTCCTAAATGTATACAAGGAAAAACACTCTCTAGCCATAAAGCAAAAGAAACCACATTCCTCAAAATAGAAGTGAGTTTCAGAAGGGATACAAGTCCTTATGCCTTGGGGATGTGCCAATAAGGAATAGAAAACTCTACCTACCAACTTCTACATTTCTTAAACTATCAGCAAGCCACAGACAACAACAGTGACAGATCATGGGGTCCAAGGGACCTGGTCTCCTTACTGTCACCAGTGTTACCAAACACCAGAAGCTATGGATGTGACACAATCCTTCCAGAATTTACATCTGAAAAAAAGCTTTTGTGGTTGGAGTTAAATATTTATAGTAGAGAACCATTGAATTGTTTAGGTTGGAAAAGACCTCTAAGAACATCAGGTCCAACAGATAAAATGTATGATGTGGTTTCTATTCACACCTTCATACTGACTTTACTCTCAATCTCCTGCACACATAAATGTTTGATGGTCTAGGACACATGACTGGCTTTAATCATGTTTGGTGAAACCTCCTAATTATACATTTATCCTAGTTGTATAGACCATTCAGGGAGTAATATGTGTCTTAAGAGGTCTAATTACAGCTTGAAGTTCTTTCTCTTTTTTTAATTAGTTAACAAAAGGAGTAAAGCCACAGGTCTTTAAAAGATTATCTGCCAGTGGTAAACCTATAATCTGCCAAATATGTGTACAACTCTGAACCACCAGATTTACTGTCTAAAGAATCATATGATCCTTAAGCTTTGGTTATTAAGTATTTGCATTTGAATGTGGAATACCTTGTAAAGGTCTCAAAAGAAACTGAACACACGCTGCTTTCAGATGAGGGACACATGGACTGAGGAGATCCCACAGACAGAGTCACTCCAGAGTCACAAATTCCTGTATGTGCACAGCACCAATGCAAACCATGTTTAGAACTGCTGTTGCTGGTTTAAAAGAAGGACCTTTTATAGCACCTGCAACTGTACCCTTCCCTGTGTGAGGATGTTGAGTTAAACTCCTGTGGATATTGCATTTAGCTGCTGTAAAAGAGCACTCAGTACCATTAAATTCCTCTTTGAGCTGAGTTTTGCCATATTTTCCTTCTTTTCTTATATAAACATGATGCAAAAATCAAGAATATAGTAGAATCAGGGTTTTCATCCTTTAAAAGAAGATGTGCGTGAAGTCATTCCTACCATGGGCAGCTGGGATTGCCACACAGAGACTAAAATGTGGTGAAATGACAATAAACTGAGGAGAAAGCATTGGGATTGACTAAATTTCCCTGAGTTACACTCCTGGATTTCTCCAGCTGGCTAAGCCTTGCACTAGGCAGCCAGGGTAGCACAGCAGTCACAAGTGAAGTTGGATAAATCTGAGATACCGCAGGAGCCAGTTGAACAAAGTAAACCCCATAGGGCTCAAACACCGATTCAAGGGCTGCACAACAGTGGTTCCCTTTGACAGCTACACTCACATGCAAGAATTTGCCCTCCTTGAGCAGACCCTGCATCTTATGGCCAGGCAAACACCACTTCCTCCTCCACTCCAGTAAGTTTTCCCAGCACTTTGCAAGATTTAAATGGTTAATGATGACATACCACACCTTTTGCCAGAAGATGCACCATTAACCATGAGGTAAGCCAAACCAGGAACCTGCTCTGAGTATCGGGGTGGTGACGAAGAGCATTGACTCCTGCACACTCACAGTGCAAATTCCAGCTCATTAGCTGAGAGTCACTGAAGAGTTGAGCACTGGAATGACATTACATATTTGTTTAAACACTAAACGCTCCAGTTCTCTCAGCCCTCCCAGGAATGAGGGGTCACCTTGAAGAATCTGAAAGTTTCAAGTCAAACAAGGACATTGACATAGCATGAGAGACAAGCTGACATTAAACAACGATGTTGATGTTTCAAATTCCATTCTGTGCCTGGATGGATGACAAAGGCCATAGCAGAGCAGATAAGTCTAAATACATCTTCCAACTTTGTGCACCCCTAAAGATTTATGAATTTTGCATATATATAACCAAGGCACCTGGCTTCCATTGGTGGATACGAGTCCTGGGCCCAAATACTTGATGGGAATTCTATGTCAAATCTAGACACAAAACTCAAAGTCACATACCTCACCTTTTCAAACATCAATGGTTCTAACTCTTTTCTAATAAAAGCAGAATAAATATTTCAAAGAGCCAGGGAGGGGCTACATAGTACTGGTGAATTGTTCCATGCTGATCCTGAAGAACATGTCTTCCTGTCAAGTCCAGCCCAGACTTTTAAGTAACTGAATATTTATTCCAAATTTTGGCCATTTGGTGCCTTACCATCGGGGAGATCTTTGAGCAGGAACAAAGGAAGATGAATATCTTTATTGACAAGTAATCTTATCTAATCCCTCACGGGTATTGCCAGCCAAGAGACCAAAATACAAACCAACATGGGGGGAAAACTGTGCACTCAGATGTTTTGTTGATCAGTACTTTTCCCCCATGCTCAGAGGTTGGCTAAGCACTGGTTTCAGGATTTCCTACAACCAAAGGAGTGGGTTATGCTCAGTCTCTGAGTGGTACAAAGGGACCAGCAGGACACATGCTTGGGTGGAGACTGGTTGGAGACAGACTGATGGGTCATCAGCTCTGAGTCAGTGCTGAGTGTTATCAGTGTTTATCTGTTTGCTGTAGAGATAGAGGTGCACTTAGAAGTTCATGCTAGAGTTACCTGTCAGATAAATATAACTATGAACCACCCTTCTCACCTCGACCAAGAGTTCTCCCCTTATCAGCCCTGAGTCCCCCAGACAGGGCAGCCCTGGGCAGACCCACTGCAGCTGCTGCTTCTTCTGCCATTTGTCCCACTTCAGGGAAGTGATTTGGTTTAGATTGCTCCTTCCCTCATTGCGTGCTGTCACTCACCCATACCTACTTCTCACTCCCCATCCTACAATCACAAATACTTTGTCAGTCACTACTGCACACAACATTTCCCAGAACTTCCATCACCACTGGATTCTATTAAAGTTCTACAGTTTCCTCCCTTCAAATTGAACTCTTGATGCTAAGTCCATCTTCCATCAACATTTTCAAACTGCTCTTCTCCTTTGCAAGCACTCCCAGAATAAGAGAATAGCTGAGACTGGAAGGAGTTTTGGAGATAGTCTGGTCCGTGTCCCCTGGTCACAGGAGGATCAACTACAACAGGTTGTTCATGATAATGTCCAATTGAGTTTTGAGTACCTCCAAAGACGGAGGAGCCACAACCACGCTGGACAACCTGTTCCAGTGTTGGACCAACCTCAAAGTAAAATTGTTTCTTCTTATGTTTAAGTGGAATTTCCAGTATTTTAGTTTATGCCCCTTGCCTCATCTTTTCACTGGGGACCTTTGAGAAGAGTCTGGCTCCATCTTTACACCTCCTATCAGGTATCAATATCCACCAAAGCAGTACTACGGGCTCTATGGGGACAGAAGCAGTTCTAGAGTGAGGATGCCACTTTGGCAAAGGTAAGCTATTTAAATTCAGTTAAATCCATATGGCAGACACCATCTCACATTTGCTGTGTCTCTGCTGCATTCACACTAGCCAGGTTTTTCTTCACTCCTTTTCCCTTAAGCCTGCTTGGCATAGAAAGTATGCAAGTTTAAATATTTGTGTCTGGCAAAGGATGCTTCTTTCACCCAAAGATCCTCCCATCAGCTCTGACAAGCAGGTCACTAAAATTCAAGTGCAAATGCCCCAGGCCTTCCTTCAAGTGTTCACAGATTTTATTCACACATTCACATTAGTTTTATTCATATGTACTTATTCTACATATGCTGGCTGGAAGTTATAACCGTGTTACAGATGAAACCGCTACACCATACCAAGATTTAACAACAAGCTACTGAGTTACTGAAACCTTAGTACATTTGATTAATCGTTTGCTCAAGGGTCAACACTGAAACCCTTTGCATTTAGGATGGACTTATACAACAGCTTCTAAAGCAGATCTGATTCCTCTACAGCATCCATTTACACTTTGTCAAACACTTCCAAACTTCAGCTCATTTGGATGCATTAAGTGTTCCACTGATTGTCAGCTCTAAACACCTCACCTTTGAACAATTCCCTTTTGGGAAAATTCAGCTGGTACTCAGAGCCCTGCAAGGAGAAAAGAGACTACAGCAAGCAGAAACAGACCAAAATACATATTTAAATATAGAAATTAGCAAGGGAGATGAAGCAAAGTCCACTCACCTTCCTTTGATTGTCTCTAGTATTTGTTAATGGCTATAGTTTTCCCAGGCAACCTGTTCAGGCACACTTAATTGAATGTGGAAAGTTTTATTTGGGAATGCACTTAAGATTCTGGCTGATTAAAGCATCCTTATTTTATGAGATTTATATTATTACTTAGTACATAAAAATAACAAATAAAGACTGTAAGAGACTCCTTTTTCACTCATCATACCCTTCAATCAGCAACTAAAGTGTTTAACAACTGCATACCTACAGAGAGGCTCTAAAGTGAAGCACCTAATTAAGTGCTCTGGAGATAAAAAACAAACCCAAACCACCCTGGAAGCAGCAAGACTCCCACAGCATTTCTTCCAGAGAGCTGCTTTGTGCTTCACAGGGACAAAAATCTGTGGCAAGGTTTTCTGAGCTATTTGCAAATGTTGAACGTGAAATTCCCTTTCAACACTAAAATTGCAGTGTCTGAAATCCAGGTTCCCATCACTCTCCTCCCTCCAAAGCTGTGGCAGTCCTGAGGGAATCCTCTGTTGCTTTTCAGTCATTTTTGGGCAGCACAAAAAAAAGAGCAAACCCCATTCCCATTCTCCATCCCATTAGGTAGTGTAATTACAAGACACTGGGTGATGAAGCAGCACCACCAGGTCCTGACAATAAACTGAGTTAAGACAAAGCAGCATTTTGGCTCCCTAACTGAAGGGCTTTTCGTTTGATTGACCTGCCCAAAGTAAAAATATTACATGACATGCAAATGGTGGGATTTACGTTCTCCTCAGTTTAGTTTCTTGGTCATTAATGCTGGATTAATGGCAGGGATCTGGGATGCAATTGGGAGGAGGGTATCAGGTTGCTCACTCACCAAACCCCATCCAGCAGATGCATCGTTGCTGTAAAACAGACCTTAAAGAAAAAGACTGATGTTCAAATAAATCACAGGGATCATGAAGAGCCCCATGTTCCCAGTGCCTGGTAGAAGAGAGTTAAAACACTTCTTTTCATCCTTGGCTCTGATGTAAGGCCCACAGGAGTCCATGGCCCTTCACGTGGCTGAAATAGTGGTCATTCATCCCTGTTACAAAACCATTACACCAGAATGTATCTTCCAAAATGGTTTCCCTGAGAACCTTGATAGCTCTGGGTTGGAAGCAAATGGTTGCTTTTTGTTCCAGATCTGTCAGGTGGGACACACTTACCAGCACTTGCCTCAAATATTTCTGGCATTAGGCACTATCACGGCTTCCTTCCTGAGACGTGCAAACACTGCCATAATCACTAAAATAGGCATTGGGAGAAACACAATGTATTTTTGCAACTGTGGAAACACTGCAAGGTTCTTGACACACACAGGTTCCCAAATGCAGCTGGAATATGGGGTGGCATTCACTGAACCAAAGCATATTCACAGGTAGTAACAGGCTACTGGCCCCCAGCCACAGCTGAGCCACAAGCAAAGCCTAAATCCAAGCAACAAACAGATGACAGATTTTTCAGAATGAACATGTCCAGGCATTGATATCTAGCACTAACAGCATCTCCACCTCCAGTGATGCCTACAGAAACATGTGAGATCCAACCCCTTTAACATGATGACCTGTCTTGGCTTACACTCTTTGGCTTGGACCAATTCTTAAGCAAAAATTTACTCAAATGCATCAGACAGGTTGGATTGGAGGTTCTTGGAGAGCACAACCCCATGTCCCTGAAACCATTGCAGAAACTGTGATTTCTCAGGACCCTTTGAAAAAAGCATCAGCCAACTGACTGAGACAACCAGGTGTGAACACTTACATCTCACTAGATGCATTTTCCAGCGTAGAATAAGTTTTGAGAGACCATGAAGGACACATTTTAATGGAATCCCTCAAGGTTTAAAGGAAATTAGCACAAAGTTCCAGTTCCTGCAGCTTTCCCCATACTGTTGGTTCTGCTGATTCTTGGCCTACTTTGCTTTGCATATGCTAAAAAAGTCAAGTACACCAGCAGGTCAGCTCTTGCAGGCAACTTTGCTGAAGAACCATTTAAATCATTTCAAACTCTGATTTTTATTTGTTCCTGCTTTCTGTTTTCACGCTTCCCTGGCTTGCTGACTCAATCAAGATCCAGAAGCCTCCGAGAACTGTGCGGAAGGCTGATCTTGCAGTGTGTTTGGCCCACATCTGAGAGATGTCTCACTTTTAGCATCAGATTTCCAGAGAGAAACTGGTGCATCTACCAATTCCTTCCACTTAGGAGTTGCTTCTTATTCATGATCTTCCTTGAACAGTTGTCATGTTCCTTTTTGAAGTGTTATTAATTGACAAGGTTTTGTCGTGCTGTAGCTTAATTTCATTCTCTAAATTCAGCCTATTTGACAAAATGACAGCCTATTAAACCACACTAAACACATTTGGATGTTTTGTGACTATCTTCTCATGAGACTTCGTCAATCATGTTTTCAGACTTGATGATCAGCACCACTCCCAGGGATTTCCAGCTCAAAATCTTTTACATAGGGTTGAGATTAGTACTCTAATTCAACTTATCTGAATTGCAAATGCAGTGTTTTGTGTAGCCTGGGAACTTTATGCATTTAAAAGAAATGTCAACACTTCAAAAGACTAATTTAGCACCTGGTACTGTAAGACATTTCCCATCTTCCCACTATTTGCACATGACTTAGAACATAATGGTCCTTTTCCTAGCCTTTATGCACAACCCAGGAGGCCACAGACAGTTCGGCCATTGAGGAAGCACTTACACTTCCCAAGGAGTGACTGATGCTTTTGGATCAGCAGGCAACCAGGAGCGCAGCCAAAGAAAAGCTCAAATCCATACTTTTGCATCTGAACAGAAGCTAGAGCCTGAATAACACATTCTCTCCTGCATTCTGTTTTTCAGAACAATATGCACAACCTTCAAGAACCACCCTGCTAATAGAAATTTTAGATTTGTTTCCAGGCCTCCTAATGAGCCTAAACCTGGGATGAAGGGATTATTTTCCCTGTGAGGCATCATTAACCAAACTCTCTTAAAGCATCCTGCCTCCTCCCAAGGCATAAGCTTCAAGAACATCCATAAGCTGCCTCACTTATATGCTAAACATATGTCAGTTTACAGCCTTCAAAAACAGTAACATTGCTCCAGACCCATATCTGAACACCTCAGTAGATCATGAAGGCACACATTCTACACCACCACCTTGGCACCCTCTCTGTACCCTCAATACACAGCTAGTTGGGAAGCTTATTCCCAAATTAACAGGACCACCCAGGCACTATGGCAGTGACTTGCTTTGTCTTCTGAACTCGTTTGACCAAGCCAGACATCCCCCTATGGAAGCCCAGCATGCATCCATGGACCCCACATCAGGAATGACTTGTGTTCCTCAGGCCACAACACTACTGCAAGGATCCTGTTAGGCTGATAGGAAATTTTACAATTCCTTTATATTTTAACATTTGCTTGGAAACTTACATGCAGCACTACTACTTTTTTTCTTTATTTTTTTCACACCAACTGATTATATCCCAGTCTATTTAAGGAGCATTTTCCCTTTCTTCCATTCCTTCGATGTTTTGAACAAGGCTGATCTTAAGATACTGTAATAATTATTTATAAAACATAATGCTAAAGCATTATAGAGACTTCCACTTCCACAGAATTGAAGAAATAAGATATCTTTTGTGTTCCATCAGCATGCCCTGCGGTTAGGCCTATGCTGCAGCATGACAAGCAGAATATACATTTTAACAGACAACACAAGAAGAAGGAATGTTTCCAAGACACACACAGCCTGGAAATAAAACAAACATGCCTTCTTCCCTCTGCCTCCTCAGCAAGTAACTGAGGTAACTTGCTGAGGCCCAGGTGAGATTTCCTGCTCAGGTACAACAAAAGCATGACAGGCGGGATGTTACAGCAGGCTTCCACACCATCCATTAACTGACACAGCAGATCAACTTTCCTACTCTTTAACCTAGAGACTATCAATTCAGCTTTCTGCAAAAAAAATGGGACAAACTTGTAAAGGTCTTTAACCTGCAAAAATCTTTCATGCACCATGCTGTTGTCTCTAAGCATTTCCATGATCCAATGAAACAGCACCAAATATGTGTTGATGTAGGATCTGACTTAATTCCCACAAAGACACACAGAAGCTTCCCACAGACTTCCAAAGAAGGAGCTGAATCAGAACCACAATCACAGACCCTGTGATAATGGTTTCAACATCTTCCAGTAACCCAGATAACAAACAGCTCTCTGAAACAGGACAGGCAATTAGAGGGGGCCCCCGCTGAGACCCCGTGCAAATTAGCCTTGAGCTTTGAGCCTGTTTCTTGATGCTCACCCAGCACAAACGTCTGTCCACCTGCTCTAGAAAGTGCCTGAGCTCTGAGAGGCAGGTCTGGCATTTCAGTGCAAGGCACTGCCCTCATTCCACTGCACTGGAATCGCAGCCTCTGCAGCAGTACACAGGAGTGAGCTGCAGGTGAATTCTGACAATCAGCAATGGAAACATCTCTTCTATCAACATCCACAACGTTTGATTTGGGTTTGCGTGATTTCAGACCAATAAATGACCTAAAAGAAGTGGCAGAGGGCAGGAGGCACATTTATGGACACATAGCTGCACATAGCTGGGGTGACTTGAGAAATTTGAATAGGACATGCTAGACTGACTCCACCTGGGGAAGGTGGGACGTGGGAGGTGCATCTTGTTTGCTCTCAGGTCCCAGAAGGGAGAGCAAAACCATTCCTGTTCCAGACACTCTGCAGATGGGAAATGCAATGTGTGGTAGAGATATTCCTTATGATAGTTATTTGAAGTTCATTTTTCTCATCACAGGAATAAGCCTTCTGAGTAAGCTTTGGAACTGTGCTGTGTCTCTCTCCTGGCAGCCATCACCAGCTGTGTTTTCAATAACTCTTCCCAAATGCTTCACAGATACACGGACACAGATACTGGATGGAAAAAAACCAACACGGAGCAGAAAATACAATAGCTCAATTTCTGATAACACCTTCAAAAAGCTGCCTCCTCTCATAGATTGGCTTTTTTGGGTCTGATGCTCTGAGAACACCTTAATCTGGTTTTCATTTATAGTTTCCCTTGGAAGAGCGACAGGTACAAAGGGACAAGGTACGAATATAAAACAACCGGGAGACAAACATGACTAATTCTGCACTCTACAACTATTTCATTTATATAGATCTTTTCCCAACACTTCTGTCTTAGGTTAGCAAAAGCTGAGGGAACAATGAAGACCCAAGATTCAAGAGTTCAAATTGTTGCACTTGTCTGTCCAAGAGATGTTCTTGCAGCAAACCAGTTTCCCACACAGTATTTGGAATCAGCTGTGAGAAAGATGATAGCAGACTTGACAGATGCCCAGAATAGTTTAAGACCAGCTCAGTCAGTGCTCCATTATTAAAGGAATAAACAATAGTGTACCTTTTCCTACAGTACACCTCATATAATCCATATGAAAAGATGCGAGATAGTAAAACTTACAAGAGCACTGGGAACAGCACTTGGAAGGAACAGCAGGTGCCTTCTTGCTGGTGAGGGGGCAAAGAAACGGTGCCTTTCCATTTCTGCATGGTGGTGATGCTGGGTCAATGGCTGGACTTCACCATCTCATAGGTCTTTTCCAGCCTTAACAATTCTATAACTCTAAAAGGGGCTGTAGGAATTATCTCTCTTTAAACTACCTCCTTTCAGACATACAGGGGAGGGACAGTGAGGCAGAATCAGTCCATAAAGAATTGCACTCTGCAGTGTAAAGCAGAGATGAGAGCCCTTATCCTTTCCCTCTCTACTGGGACTTCTGAGCCACCTACGCCCAGCACAGCACCTCCTTCCCCTGGCACTCACTGACCCACAGCTCCACTGTGGGGAGGAGGGAGCTCTGATAGCTGGAAGGAGATGCACAGATTACTGCATCTCACTTTAGAGAGCAGAGGCAGAGCAGCAGGAGGCTGCAGGTACCTTGTGGTGCAGGGGGGCATTAGGGCAACACAAAGGGCTGGAACTGCAGCTCGGAGTGATTTGGGAGCTGACACCACCCACAGAGAGAGCACCAACACTCATCTGACCTCCTTCTGATAAGAGAGTTCACAGTAGGCAATATTTTTCCTGAGCAGTCTAGCAAAGGGCAAGTGTGCAGAAATCCAAATGTCAACAGCACGTGCTCATCTGCAGGGCTCCTGTGCCACATCAAAGCTGGCAAAACACAGCAGAGCCAACCAAGAGCTTTGGCCACAAACCTCTTTCGTTAGTTCCAGCACCACTTCTGTGACAGCCACAGGGCCTGCCAGGAGCTGCCTGTGAGGGAGGGGACTGAATGCACATGCAGCTGACTTCCCAAAGTTGCTGGGAGAATCCCTTTTGCCTTTTTTCTACAAGAGAGTTCTGCTCAAAAATAATAGGCCGGAATAGTAGGATATAAACATTCCAGTAATTCATGGTGACTTCAAAGACAACACTCAGTCTCCTCCTTACATACAAAACGATGGCTTGGGGATTTTGGTTTTGTTTGTTTCTGTTTTTCAAGCTGTGGATTTATCCTGCACAGTGGAACCACAGGCACAGGAGCTGTATGTTTTATATTACAACTTCTGGCAGAGCGCTTAAGGCTTTTTTTTCTCCTGTAGTGAATCATCACGTGTAGGGGGTGGTTGGATTATGTTTATGTTTTTTAAAATCAACCCAGCTAACCATTTGTTCCATACTGCACACAATTTGTTGCTTCTGCTTTAGAAACTCCTTGAAAGACAAGCTTTGGAAATAAAAATACATCTGGCAAGTCTGAAAGACAGGACTTGAGCAAGCACTGCAGACTAAATGGAACTCCACCATGGACAATTTGCCTCCTCTTCCAGAGATAAATCAAAAGAAAAGGAAAAGAAAATAACACTAGGGGAAACACCTATCCAGAGGTAAATTGCAGTGGGAGCAAAAAGGTTTTATTGTGTCAGCTATATCAAAATCTGAACAGAAATATTTACCAAGAACTGGAAAATTCAAAAGCACATTCCTGGTTTACCTTGTTAATTCTTTGCTTTTCCATTTCCCAGCTTTCTAGCATGTGCAGCTCTGGTGTCTCCCAGCCAACCTACGTTACCACAGCCTGCTCTGGCTGGTTATTATGTGCTCTTGGTCTCCCAGCCTAGTGGAGCAAAGCCTTTGCTCATTTGTAAAGCAGCACCCCTTTTACACAGAAATATGCTTTATTCAAGGTATTTACATGGACATAGAAGTATTTTAGAAGACTAGAGAACAGTCTGCAAATTTCCACCTCCAAGCTCTTTCTTGCTCTAAGATAGTGGCATCTGCCCACAAGGCAGAGGGGTCCTGATGTCCCAGAGGGTTGTGCCAAGAGGGGCAGGAAGTCCAGCACCAAACCCCAGGGTTCATCTAAGACAATCTGCTGCCCAAAAAAGCCAGCTGAGAGCATTTATTATGACTAATAGATGTGGACATCCAAGCAGCCAGAAACAAACTCTCAGCACGTGGCAGGATCACTCCTGATAACCAGGTTGCTTCATATTAAGCTGTTCAGAAAGAGAGAAATGGTGCAATTGGGATTACAGACCCTTTCCAATGACATCTTGGAATATAAACCACCTGAAGGTGATCAGCCACCACATGCAATCAGGCACTGTGCTCATCAAAATGCTACCTAGGGAAATAAACCGGTTACTTATTCAACCAGAGTTTATATCGATAGAGGAAGACAAACATGTATTTAGCTTTTTGTGTGGATGGAAACACATCCTGGTAAAAGAAACTACGTGAAGAGTGTGTACTTGGTTCATTTCTTTGGGATATGACTCTATTCCACACAGAAACCTACTGATTTTTTGTTGATTTATTACAGTTCATGAACCAACAACCAGTGTTTTCCCCAAATGCTTGGCAAAAGCCAAAAACAACACAAGAAAGAGTTTTGCAGGTGAAAGTGCCAAAAGTTGTGCTGGTAGGTGCAGAACTGATTTAAAGTCAGGCTTAAAGGGAGCAAATCTCTAAGCAGGTGTTTGTACTGAGAAAATACAAATTAAGACACATCCATTCTTTATTGAAGTTTCTACAAATGGAGTTGATCTAGAGATATGTCTAAGTATGTACCAACTTTACCTAATTTTATATTATTGAACAAGTTTGTCAATGATTTGTTAACAGAACTTTTGTTTTAGGAAGTGCTGAACAGTGTTATAGAGCAGAAATGTGCAAGTACCAAAGCAGAGGAGGCCTCATGTCTTATCTTTCTGTAGAGAAATTCTGCAGTAACATAAATTATCAAGCCACGTTAAAAAGTGAGTTTATCAATATTATCTCAGTCTTACTACTTCGGGTGACTTTCTTTAGTTAAATTTATCATTAGCTATTTTTATCCATGGAAATAGGTGTATTTATGGAATCACTCTGTGATACAGTATTTATTTGGTTTCTTACTTTGATTTGCTTCAAAATTAATTTAAGATCTCATGAACAGTAATCAAACTTTTAAGCATCAGTTGTCCTGTTTCTATTTTGCTATGTGTGGAATTAATGCATTGCTGTTTTCTATCACCCCCTATATACACTGGAACTACCCCCAAATTTTGGTCTGATTCCCTTTTTCATTGTGAGAGCCTATTATCTAGCTATTTAGTAGCTACCAGCAGATAAGAGATTAATTCTTCATTTATTTGACAGTCATTATCCCATGTTAAGAACCCAGAGATACTTGATAATAAATAACTAATGATATTAGAAAATGGCAGGGCTCTCTAGCAACTGTCTGCATGGCACATATATCCAATTCCTGATTTATCTGCAGATTTTCAGTCACGCTTTTTAACTCAAGCAGAACAAAATAGCATTTAGACAGTATCTCAGATGAGCTGTTTACTGTGCTCCAATCCTTTTGTGCTGGTTTTGGCTGGGACAGAGTTAATTTTCTTCCCAGTAGCTGGTATGGGACTGTGTTTTAGATTTGTGCTGAGAACAGTGTTGATAACACAGGGATGTTTTCATTGCTGCTGAGCAAGTGCTTACACAGAGTCAAGGTCTTTTCTGCTCCTCACCCCCCAGTGAAGGGCTGGGAGACACAAGGAATTGGAGGGACACAGCTGACTCCAGCTGGCCCCAGGGATATCCCAGACCACAGGGCATCATGCTCAGCAGATGAAGTTGTGGGAAGACAGTAGGACAAATAAGAATTAACATGTCCCTTTCTGTAAATTTTATTTGCACAATAATCTAGTCATTGACTCAAACAACAGCAGTTTTCATGGCTTCCTTTAGGTGTTCAAATTTTAGCCAGGAAACAACACACTGCCAAAGACCTTTACAAACTGGTGCCTTCACCAGTTCCGTAGCTGCTTTTGGCCTTTGTTAAGCTGTCTCTTTCCATATGCACTCCAAATTTGAGCTGTGTGGCTGTGCATTCTATTTAATTGCACAGTGACAGGATGCATTTTGACACTGTCAAAATTTGAAGAAAGGCAATCCCTGAAGACAGTCTGGTATTCCTCTTGAATGGCTACTGTTTCTCACCTAAGTCAGGGTTTTTCGTGCTGCCACATAAAGGAGTTCTCTAATGGGCTCAGCCTGTGTCCACTTGCCCCTTCCAGCCCTGTGTTCTCATGTCAACTGGGATGTGAACACTTCTCTACTCACAGTAGTGTTACTACTGCTTTTATTTGTGCCACCAAAGAGGTTTTTTTGATATTTCAGCTCCCTGCCCTCCTTCCCAACAAGCACATGTACTGTCTTAAAAGGAAAAAATAATGTAGAGAGAAAAGGCAACATTTTACTCCTCAAATGAATCCTAGACAACGAAGATCAGGAAAAATGCCTACATGAAAAAAAGCTGCATCAGCTCTTCTCTGAACCTTTTAGCATGTCAGGAATTCACCTTGTTCAATGTGGTGTGTCTTCCCAATTAGAGATCAGGCCTCCAACACAGACACCAAAGTCAGAGGGATAACATGGGAAGCTGAATTATTCTTAGGACCTTGCTCAGCTGCTGTAGCCACTGGGTATAAAACATCCTTACAGCAGCTGCAACATTTTCCATCACCTCCTGGAGCCAGTAACAGGAGCTGGGCATGAGAACTCTGGATTAATAGCTAAGTCTTCTGGTGGAGTTGAGGATCACAGGAAAATCAGGACAGGGGATTTTTCCAAGTAATAGGATGGTTTTTGTCAAGATGGTCTTTGGGGTCCAGAGTTAATACTGATGCAAATCCAGGATGACTTAACACAGGCCTGGATATTTTGATCTTGTCTGTCTTATGAATTCCAAAACATTGGGTTTGGATTCCAAACATAATTCAGCTTTATAAACATTATTTTCCCTATCTTTGGCTAACAATATGCTACTGCCACTCTGACTCCCTGTGCACAAATAACCATATATATAAATCCCTGAACTACTTCAGCTAATAAACCCCAAATCCTTAAACTGAAATTCAACTCTGAAAACATCAGTCCAGTTCCAGTGCTCCCCTACTTCCAGATGTGGGACCCAGGCCACTGCAGGGAGATCAGTGAGAACCTAAGCATGAATATATGTCTATAACACAAGAAGTGTTTATAAGAAGGCCATTGGTTCTCTCTAAAATGCTTCTCTCTTTGGGCTCTGATCACAGCTACTTTTGCAGAATGTTATGAGAAACATTTAAAGAAAAAAATTAAAGAGAAAACCAAAAAAAACCCTTTTTTATTTTAGATGAGAGACATTCTTTCTCTGGAAAAGGTGCTTCCTGGCCAAGGGTAAACCACAACAATTTACTGAGTTAAAGGCTTCCACATTTGGCCATATGCTTTTTGCTCTAGACATGCAGCAACGACCAATCCTGGTAAAAGCCAGACTGACATGAGTGTCACTGCCTCCTTTAGGTGGAAACTTTTTTTTAGAAACTGAAGAGCATGTGGGTGGGCAGGAGAGAGCAGGGTGGAGAGGTTTAGTCCCTGGTTGTCATTTTTTAGGTGTGACCACAATGCTGCAATCTCTGGAGCGCAGCTGGACAGAAAGGATGAGGAATGCCCCTGCCTCCCTTGGGGAAATCAGTCTGATGATGCCAGGAGCTGTGATTTGTCTCTCCAGGAATGTTGCCACCTGCAGCAATTAAATCTCCACTGTAATATGATTTAAACAAGAGGATATTTCCCCCCAGAAACTGCCAGATCATTGTTTCCTCCAAATGCCTCTGACAGACAAGAAAATTAATGCAGCAAGGAGTCCTGAGAACGGGGTACTGCAGCTGTCCTGGGAGCAGGAGAGGGATGCAGAGCTTGGCAAAATTAAGTGAGCCTGACAACTCCATCACCAGTTCCCAAGACAAATCCATTGACAAGTGTTAAAGGAGCTGAAACTGTGTCTGATCTCCATGTTATCATCCACTTTCTCTGCCCTGGTGGACAGAAACCAAAGGGCAACTGTAAAACCACTGCTGGATGCATTTTGTTATTCCACATACCATGAGCAGGCTTCCCAACAGACTCCAATGGCTTTAGTTACATACCAGAAGACAAGAGAACCACTGTGTAGCCACGGATTCCTTTTCCCAAGACTTTTGTAAAGCCTTTTAAAGCTTCTTTAGGATCTCCCTCAAAACAAAGCCCTTATGTCAACAGAAACTCTTGCTTAGATAAGCTTCATCTGTTATTTTTTATGAATATGCACCATCAAAGGGTGACAGCTTCCACAGTTAAGCAAACACAGTTACACAGAGCACACTTCTCCCACAAAAGGTCAGATAATACAACATACTAAATGTTAAATACACACGAGAGGGATACGTTCCCCTTGAGCACATTGGGATGGAGAGCTATTTAGGAATATATTGTCCATCTTTTCAGGACACCTTGCAAAGTATCTTTGCAAAGATCTTACCTGTTCAGTGATGAAGGAGCTTGAAAAAGTGACAGCTGACCAAAAGAAGATCCCACAGCTGAGAATGACCTTTCTGTTGAAGCGGTCACCAAGGTAACCAAAGATGGGCGCCGCGACCATGAAACTACAGATAAAAACTGCAAAGGAGAGAAAAAGGAAAGAAACGTTTAATAAATATCAGACCAAGAACAGGAAAACTAATTTTCTGCAAGCCAAATCCTCTAGAGAGCAGTTCCATTTAATTAGACATTCTGCAGCCTTGCCATACAGAGTTGTGGAGGCTGATAGGCTTTCTGAAGTCAGTGTTTCCTTAATCAAACAGATTTTTCATTCCCAGAGAAACTTCAGACCAGTGAACTCTTATTACTTGAAAGCACCAGCCCCTCACAGTCAGCTTCAGCTGAGCTCAGATCTGGGGATGGGCAAAACCAGGACAGAATAAATTAAGAGCTTCTGCTTAAATGTTACTGAGATGGTGGAGGTTGGGAGGAGTTTCAAGCAAACAGAAAACAAGGCAAGGGCTTCTTGTTGGTTCTTGCAACAGAGACCTGAGAGAAATGGGCCTCAGAAGCTGAGGTTCTTTCATCCTTCCTAGCATCCTTCCTATTTTAAAGAAATTATGAAACAGTGAGGAAAACCAGTAAACACCACTATCATCCACTGACACCAGCCCTGTCTCCTCACTAGGTCCTTTCACCATCATTAAACTTGTACTTAAACCCATCACAAAGTCCAAACAGGCCAGGATTGTTCTCATCTGAAAGACTTCAAGTTCACCCTTGTTCTCTCCAAAACCCCCAAAGCATTAACCTAAGTCCTTCTGTTATGTAGGAATGAGGCTCTTGATAGAGTAACCTCTGCAAAAAATCCCCTCGATTCAGAGTTCACTCCTCCACCCATTTCAAAACAATCTGGCCTGTGACCCCCCTGAGAACACCTGAAATGGGGCATTCACACCATATTCCTGATTAATTTGGATCTTGGCAGAAATTGCCATGTTTTAAGCTGATTTATACCTGGCTTTTGTCTGTCCACATTAGAGATTTGGATAAGGGCAATTACATGGATTTTATTGGTGCATAGTATGAACTCTGCCTTTAACTGGCTGTCTTGTATTCAGCAAATCCAGATAGGGCACCAGAACACCTGCAGGTCTCTCTTTAGTCTCTTTAGTTCTGACACTCATTTGTTATCAGGTAGGTCTTGGAGGGCACTGTGGCCTTTTGGCACAGCCGGGGAAAAAAAACTTAAAAAAAAAAAAAAAAAAGACAAGAGCAGAGGACACACCCCCATTTGGGTGGAATGTGCATATAAAATTAAAATGGTTAAGACCCGAATCATGAATTTTTCATGGATGACGATAAACGACAGATCAAAAATGTGCAGAATGCTGAACTATGACTAAATGTCTTTTCCTTTTTTAGTATAGTAAGATGTCAAAGCTTCTTTATAAATAATACATATCCATTTGCATCTATGTTTTGTGAGCCATATGAGTGTGTATATATTTGGCACTGCGATATTTGATCTAAATGATAGAATTATATATTTTATATTATATTTATATTTATATTTATATTATATATTTATATTATATTTATATTATATTATTTATATTTAGAGTAAAATAAATCAAGATAATAGAGTGTTAAGGCCTGAAATGCAGCACATGCAACATTGCATCACACACACTTCAATAGTAATGCTACAAACAGTTTTGCTGTTTAGCTCACACATAAACCCTACTGATAGAACTCAGTCCCTGCATCTATCCCAAAATCCTTGTGCAAACAAAACCCGTTGAATAAAACTATGAGCAATGTCTTCATCTCTGTTTTACAGAGAAACTAGACCAGAAGTGGCTCAAAAATCTCTGCTCAGCAAGGGCACATCTGCACTGGCCCCACTCCAACAAGGCACTTAAGCACACGCTTATATTAGGCACTTTAGAGTCATCAATTCCGTGATTAAGTGCTTTCCTGAATTAACACCAAGGGCTCGGCACCTTGCAACGCAGGTGCAACAAGCTGGCACGAAGGATATGTGGCTGTTCATTGGGAATGAGAAGCCAAAAATGACTGTGACTCGTCCAGACCAGTGACCACTGTAATTTGATCTTTCTCTTGGAAGGACACTTCCAAGCAATTCATTCATCTCAGAATTCCATATTCTGCCATTTTTACGATGTAAAGAGACACAAAACTGAAAAAGCTTCCAAGGGAAAATTAAAAACATCCAAGTCATCCATTTCAAATATCAAATAACATGGTTAATTCAGCTTCGAGACATGCAGGGTGTGATCCAAAACTCACATTAATCAGTGGGATCATTAGCTTCAATGACCTCTGGATCATAAATGAAAAGTCTTAATTCTGAAATGTGGGCAAAATGCACAAAGCTCCTCTTTCAAATAAAACAAACAAAAATAAAGATCGTCCAATGACTTTCCAACAACATACATCCTGCTGTTACTCAAATCCCTTCGGAGGATTTATTTTTGGAAGACTCTGAGCTGTGAGCTTTGTCAGTGGTAAGCAGCTGACTTGACAGCTCCACAAGGTGTAAAACGAAAGGACAACAGAGCCAAATAAATAACAGGTAATGGAACACAGCTGTCACAAGAATAAATACAATTTATATCAGAGTATTTATGACCCAAATATGCATCAGAGCATTGATTGACTCAAATAAATGCAGAGTATGATGGCTGTGTGGTCTGTCAAAAGGATTTGCCTGTTACAGGCATTTCCCATGAATCAATTTTTGCAATTACTCCTGCCAGTGACAGCCGAGACTCCTGAACCCCAGCCTGGGCTGGCAGAACAAAGGTGAATAAAAGTAGGGCACATTGCCAGGTAGGATGGAAACCTGAGTTACTCCAGACCAGGAGCTGAGCTTCTGTGACAACACCACGAAGGAAAGACCTCATCCAGAAGACACAAAACTGCAGCATGTTCATTTGGAGAGAGGGGCAGCAGAAACATGTTTAATTTGTAGGCAAGAGGGCAGAGCATTGCATTCCAGTAAAGGAGCCTGGCACTTGTGCCAGCCTCTTCCTTTCTGGCTTCTCTCCCCTCTTCCACAGCATTTTCTGTTCCTTGCACTCACCCACTCCCAAATTAATAAAATTGAAGTGACACCACAGCAGCTGCTGCTTCAGCTCAACCACAGCCACAAATCTTTTCTATTAGGGCGGCAGTGGGACAGAGGCTGGCATTGCACTTTCCTCTTCCCAATCAACAGCTCCTCTTCCCATTTTCACTTAGAGACATCTCGGAATATTGCCAGCTCTTGAAGGGATGTAGAGTGCAAGCCAGGGCAGAGTCAGAAACCCAGTGGGATTTAAGATGAGCTACTGTGAAGGCAGTGGTGGCATCGGGAGCAGCTATGGGCAGGTATAGCTCTGGCAGTCCCACTGTGGATGTGTACAGCTAATTTCTCCTGGTAAATGATCTCCAGCAGTGCCATAAAAGTGGCTCAATCCCAGCACAGGGTGGAGCTGAGATACATTTCTGCAGGAGCAAATTATCATGTGAGCAAAGGATGAATAAACAGACACATAATGAATGCCATCGAGGAGGGAGGTTCTTTTAAGTACAGGTAGTTTCAAAAGGAGAACCCATTTGTCTTTATTGCTCCCTTTGTGGCTTAGCTGCTGAAGTGCCGACTGTAGTGAGAAGGCAGGAACAGTGTAATTGCCCAAACAGGATGGCTTGGTGTCTATTTCTGCCTCCGGATGCCTGTTCCACCCTGTACAGGTGCACAAGCACCTTCTCAGCCAGCACTGCCCAGCTTTTTCTGTGCATGGCTGGAATTACAACAATGTGCAGCATAAAAAGTCTTACATGTCCCACCCAAACACCCACCAGAGAAGGAAATCATCCTCCCCATCCTCTGTTGCTGCTACATGTACTGCAGCTTCAGTCCTATTTCAGGATTATGGTCAGGGAGCTGGTATTCTGACCACATTTTCCCTTCTCAAGAGCTGCCTGTGTACCCAGGGAAAAACTAAATCCCCCAACAGTGGAAGCAAAGGAGATGAGAGGAGAGGAAGGAACTGTAGACTTTAACAGTAACAAAAAGCTCCTGCCTATTGGAACTAGAAACCATCACTCTTATTTTTTTCTTTTGCTCCAAACAAATTTACCAGCTTGACTCTACATCTGTTCCCTGAAAAGGCTCTGACCCAACAGCTCTCCACCCTGTGATTCCAAAGACACTGTTGCCCCCATCTGACTTACTCTTTAGTGGACTTTCCTTTACTGGACTTGTCAACCCAGAGATAACCTCAGAAAGGGGCTTCTCCTGCCAGCAGGTCATCCACAGAGTGGACTCAAGAAGGAAGGGAGGCAGTGACAGAGGCACACACAGAGGCTGCCGTTCCTCAGTTCCTGGAAGGTTGAGCAGATCACAGGCACCTCTGAAAAAGGTCCCTTCTTTTAGTTTTGACTTTAAGCACATACGGCTTATTTTTTCCTATCAGGAATAGTGCTAGAAAGGTTCAGGGTCAGGTAAAAACAGCTTTCTCTACACAAGGATGATCAACAAAAAAAACCTAGTGGGTATCTTTGAGCTTTGGGTCAGCACAAATCATGTGTAGACATCTAACTGAGTGCTGACAGTGACCTTGGCTCTGTGGAAGGCAAATCCAGACAGCCTCTGCCTCAAGGGACTGGCATCCACTGAGACACTGATGAGAACTGTGTGCTGAGAGGTTGGTAACATCTTCCCAACAACAAATTCCCAAACAATGAGAATACCTAAACAGGCAGCTTGCCCTGGATGGGATATTTTACGGGTGTGTACAAGTACAACCCTGGGATTTGGTTGAGCCACTTCTACCCTGGGGACTTTCAGTCATGAGTGCATGTGTTTCTCAAGCTGCTTGTGGCACCAGTTACCATCTACCTGCAATGGTGAATAAAGACTCTCCAACAGCCCAAACAGCTCCTCTATTCCAAAGACATGTTTTTGCAATGCTTCTCTCTTTTAATTTTAATTTTCTCTACAGTTTTATGCTATAATAATACTACTCAGCACATACAACACAGCACATTTAATCACAGTGAGGCATGGGACAATTTAGAAAGAAAGTTAAACATTAATTTCTACTTTAGGGCTAAGGAAATTATGGCACAGGAAAGTGACCTGCCCATGATGAATTACAGATATCTGGAATCCACACAGGTCTTCCAGCTTCAGCAGTGTCCTGTTTATAGGATCATCTTGATGCTGAAGAGATTTCTCAAGGTCTAAAACCACAATTTAAAGTGATTTTTTTTTTTTCACAGCACTATTTAAGCCAAGAAAGAAGAAAGATGCTTTCATGCTACTTCACCATTGAACCTGAACTGTGCCACAGTTCAGGCACAACGTGGTGATGGTCAAGCATTGGAAAAAGTTGCCCAGGGCAGCAGTGGATCACCATCCCTGGAAGTGTTCAAAAACTGTGTAGTTGTGGCATTGAGGGACATGGATTAGTGGTGGAGTTGGCAGTGCTGGATTAATGGTTGGACCTGATGATCTTAGAGGTCTTCAACCTTACTGATTGTATGATGTGATCAAGCTAAAATTGATACCCAATCATGGCGCAGTCCAAGGCCCTGGGAATCTCAGAAACGTGATTTAAAACATTCATCCTTTGAAGGAGGATGAATTAATACAATGCAATTGATTTTAGAAAACATCACCCTGAAAATCATCCCTGGCACAAACTTTACTATAGGTACTCTGTTACATCACTCTGCACATGGGCTTTGTTTTACTTCATTGCTAATTCAACAGCCAACAGATGGATCGTGTTACTTCGCTTTGCTGGGTGCAAAACACAAGATCACCAGGTTCCAGACTCTCAGGCAGACGAGAAGTTTCTGACAAGTGTGAGGAGCTTTGAAACACACCATCAGTTCCATATGTCATGCAAAGCTGTCACACACTGACAATTTCGAACACAGGAGCATTTAAAAAAAAAAAAAAAAAGCTTGAGAATGCACCAAATCAATTGGAGTAAGGTATACAAAGGTTTGGATTGCATGTGGTCTGAAATGTTCTCCCAGAACATCCCACAGGACAAAATAGAGAATTTCATAAATGCCTCATTGTGTGCTTGTGTCCTCACCAAACTGAGGTTCAATAAGGCAAAGTGAAAAGTCCTGCACTTCAGTCACAACAACCCAATGCAGTGCCACAGACTGGGGACAGAGTGCCTAGAAAGCTGCCCAGTGGGAAAGGATCTGGGTGTGCTGGTCAACAGGGGCTGAACATGAGCCCAGGTGTGCCCAGGTGGCCAAGAGGCCAATGGCATCCTGGCTCATGTCAGGAAAAGTGTGGCCAGCAGGACTCGGGACACTGTCCCCCTGTACGGGGCATGGGTGAGGCCACACCTTGAGTGCTGCATCCAGTTCTGGGCCCCGCACTGCAAGAACAACATTGAGGGGCTTGTCCAGCAAAGGGCAGCAGAGCTGGGGAAGGATCTGGAGCACAAGGATGATGAGAAGCAGCTGAGAGAGCTGGGGGGGCTCTGCCTGGAGAAAAGGAGGCTCAGGGGGGACCTTCTCACTCTCAACAACTCCCTGAGAGGAGGTGGTGACCTCTAAGATCATCAGGCAGCCAGTGGTGGTTGGGCTCTGCTCCCAGGGAATAAGGGACAGGACACGAAGAAACAGCCCCAAGCCATGCCAGGGAAGACTCAGGTTGGACTTCAGGAGAAATTTCTTCACTGAAAGGGTGGTCAGGCATTGGAAGGGGCTTCTCAGGGAGGTGGAGGAGTCCCCATCCCTGTGGGTGCTCAAGGATCAACTGGACACGGCACTCAGTGCTCTGGGCTGGGTGACAAGGTGGGAATGGGTCAAAAGCTGGAAAGAGAGGAGAATAAGTGTTTTAAAGGTGTGGCCCTAACTACTCACACAGTCTGTGTTTCCCAGTGTGTGTCTGTGTTTGACAGGACACTCTAGATCGTGTTTCTCTCACTGCAGATGCCACTCATCAGTATTCAAGCTCCAATCTTGTCTTCTCTATAGGGAGCATGTTGTACCATGAGGTGCCAGCTTTTTCCTTAGCACATACTGATACAAAATGTAAACAAAATGTTTAGGAGGAGTATGTGCACACACAGCTGACACACACATTTACATCGAGAAGGAGGTTGCTCTACAATACTACTGAGTTCCATTTGCTGTGACAGGGTCAGAACCTGGTTACAAAAACACCACTTATGAAGCCAGACAAGGCCTGAACACAGCTTGCCTGGCAAGTTCACAATTTACTCAACAATACACAAGATGCAGCACTTGGAAGAATTCAGTACTGATAGTTCCACCCCTTTTCCTCACTGGAGAAACCAGATTCGTCCAAGGGTTAGCCCCTATATTCTCAGCAGAGGATATCCTGAAGCTTGCTTTGTTCACCTTAACTAACAAGAATTATTGCTTCAGTGGGAATTGCTGGGAAGTCCACTCCTTGGAAACAGAAAATGAGATAAGAATATCCAGAAACCCAGCACTCAATTTTTAACGGCTTTTTTATTAATTTCCTATATTATGCCAATTGAAACTGCACTTAAATATTCAGCCATTCATATCTTCCTTTTTGCTGAAGTCAAAGGAGTTAGTTACTCACAGTTATCAATTCACAACTCTTTAATACATCTGAGGTTCAATTCCATCCTGCTGTACTTCAAATTTTTTTTACCTAAGTGGAAAAGCCAGAATTCTACTGTACTGTTTTATCTCTCTGGATGTCCAGCAAATTTACTTGGAGCAGGAGCTAACTTGCTACAAGATTAAATTTTGAACAGCTGTACACAGACATCATCATTTAAATAGAAAAGAGGAAACCCCCTACTTCTGCTTTTCATTGTGGGAATTACAGTGATTACATTAGCACTGTTTTAAAGGGATTTGGGCAACCTGAATATCAATAAACCAGTTGCCGTGTTCCTAGAGATGTGCTCTGTAAGACAATGCAGCAATCCAAAGGAATGGTTCCAGTGTCCAGCTCCCCGTCCATCACTTTCCTTGTGCCTGAACTGGTGCTTGCCTGACTCTGCAGTGAGCTGGCTCTGGGAGAGCAGCAGCCATCCAGCCCTGAGGAGCAGCATTTCTGATGAAATAATAGTGTATTTGTAGCAGAATGTCTTCTGTGGCTATGAGAACACTTGAGGAGGAGCAGACACTACCTCTCCTCATCAATTAAAAAAAATAATCTTCACACTGGGATCGGTTCCACAATCTGGTTCATTCCACGAAGAAGGAAGAGGAGGCTGTGGCACAGTTGGGTTTCCACGGCAGTGCCATACAAAGCCATGCAGATTATTGCCTAAGACAGCATTAGATTGCTGGCAATTGTCAGCAGAGCCCAAAAACTGTGCTTTTCTGGCAATGCTTAAACTCTGCTTTTGCATTTCTTACTGTTCAGAAGTGATGGATTAAATAAGCCAAGGCGAATTCTGTTTTACAGCCACTTCCACTTTGAGTTGTTTTCCTGCAAAATGCTTTCAGTGTGGTTTGATTTAGACTCCTGACCAAAGCTGATGGAAGGACTTCTTGATTCAGTGGGCATTAGAGCTGAGAATTTTGTTTAGATAGAGCTGCTTATGACTTCTAATGATAGCAGAGAACAGAACCTCTTTGCCAATAAAAACACTTCTGTACTTGTAAGTTTACTGCATCCCTGTAATATTAAAGGTTATTACTGGGAAAGTCACAGCGGGCATCAAAAAGAATTGCCAAAAGGACAAAACAAGTTCTTTTACAGTAAAACATTAAACATGCTGGAAAAGGAACAACTAGTGTGGGATATGGAGGAGATCTAACACTATGAGTAACAAGGAAAAGGGGAAAACTGAATCACCTTCTCTCTTAGAAGACTGCCAAATAAGATTGGCAGCTGAAAAATGCAAATCAAAGGAGACGTTTCATTCACAAAACTTAACTAAACACTAGAATGATCACAGGAGGCTCCAGGAGCTAAGAGCTTATGTTATTACAAAACAGGATTGGACAAAACCCTGTAGGAATACTAACTGAAAGGCTGCTAAAGGTAGCTCCTTTTGTTCAGAAAGTCCTCAGCTAGCCAGTTGATTTGGTATACCCAGGAACTATCACCATAATCTTGTCCTGTTCATCTTTTCCCTCCCTATATATGTGATCACAACCAAAGGCTGGCTAACACACCAAAAGGACCTGCGGTCCAGAAATAACAACTATTCCCACAGTATTCTAAAAAAAGTAGAAAAGAAGTTAGGAAGACAAAATTGCATCTGCATCATTTCCACCAGCTTGATCAGGTAATAACTTATTAACTTGTCCCTGAGCTGCACCTAAATTATTTCTAAAAGCTGGAGCGTGGTTCACAGTTACATTTCTAAAACCATTAGTTACTCTGACCCTGTACATACACAAGGTACAGTTACGAAGTTCACAGTCAGAGCTTTGTCCTCTTGCAGTTCCTCCTCCATTCGACTTAAGCAGCTCTAAGTGTTTGAGAACTTTCTGGTTACACAGTGGAGCAGGACATGTCAGCCCTGCCCGGCTGCAGTGCTCACACAGTGCGTGACAGGGTCGGTTCGCCGTTGTGCAGTCAGTTGGAGGGAAAGTTCATTAACTTAGTTAGCCAATTAGGATGGATTTGTATCCATTCTGGTCAATCCTGAATTAGACATGAGATCCCAGAGGTGCAGACACTGGTCAATAGCTGTGCAGCACTGCAGCATCGTGAGTGACACAGCTACAAGACTGGGTTTGCCTCAACATGACTAAAATGTACCTAAATCAGTCTTGGCTGCTGTTACAGACACAGGCAGCAATCACTCCTAGCACTCATGAAAGTCTGCATCTGAACAAATAGCAGTTTTGCTTTTCCCTTTCCATGCAGTTTTCCAGGATGTTCTGCCCACTTGCCATCCCTCTGAGAGCTGCAGTCACAAATAACCCTCCAGCTGGGAAGAGGCTGTTCCTATTTTCCAGGAGGATGAAACACCTAAACCCAAGGCTCGCAGCCAGAGAAAGGTGTCTTAAAAAAAGCATTTAAATAACCACAAACCCCAAAGGAGCTTTATTTTGCTCTGTTCCCTTCCTCTACTTGAGGAGCTCTTTCTTTTCCCATTGCAATTATGACTCCAGGCACACACACAGAGCCGCATCCGCAGAAGCCTTTGGAAGCAAAGGTGAGATCTCCTCAAGGAACTGGTCAGACTTTCCCTTGTGCCACTACAGAGTGTGTGTGGCCATCTGGAGAGCAAAATCTGGGGCCTGCTGACGGCTGAAAACTAATCTTGTATCTTTTCTGGCAAGTTCCCTGATCCAAGAGAGGCAGCACAAGCTGGTGGCTAGAACTACACCAGGTCCCTTGGGGCAGGGACTGGGATGTGCACCTTTGCCCTGAAAGCCTTTTCAAGCACAGCAGGCACTTGAAACACACCAAGAAATGACAGCCTAAAGCTGGTAATGCAGAATAATCTAAATCCCTTGATCCTTGAAATCTGCATTGAGTACCATGAATTAGATTTAACTAGGAATAAAATACTTTAAATCTGTTATTCTCATAATAGAATGATGCTTCATTTGTATCTGGTATAAAGAGAAATAATGTTCCTGGTTCCTAATTTGAGATAGGGAAGACTGTTTTCATCCTAAAATGAGCTTTGCCATCCTTCTTTATAACAGCACCACTAATCCTGCATCCTTCTTCAACTAACATTTTAATTTCAAATAATTAACTAGGGTGCCATAGAAGTTGTTCTGTCTCAATCTCAAAACCTATTTCCTGCAGCAATAGAGAACAGGATAAGGAGGAGATGCTTGTACTGGGTATTACTAATAAATTCCTTGCTGCATGTTATTTACCAACAACAGCAGTTTCCTAAGAAAAAAGAAAAGAAAAACAAGGCAATAGGAAGTCCTTCCCCTTCTCTTTAGAGTAGAATCAAGAGCTCCTCATGTATTTGTGGCAACTTACTGAGGGAGATCATCTGATATATTCTCATCCCACAGCTTTCAGACTTAAGTTTGTTGGGTTTGCTTTTAAAAAGAAATTTTAAAAGAAATTTAAAAGAAATTTAAAAAGAAATAAATGACTATTCCTCAGTGGGAACGCCTTGCTGACCTCTACACACAGCTCTCAATATCTGCTGGTTGCATTTACAAAGAGGGAAAAACTCAGCAGTAACCAAACATTCGCTTCCCAAACATGCCACACACACAGCTGGGGCACAGGACCGCTCGCTCACTGGTCCGTCATGGAGTGAGGGATTTGGGGAAGGCTGGAGCAGGGACGCTGGTTCTGCCAGCAGTCTTGGCCAGAAAGAGACCCTCAGCCATTGCCTTCCACCAGGACCACAAGCCCAAGGGAGATTTTGGAGCTACCAGTCCTGATGGCTACCCTGGTGGGAGCCAGGTGAATGCTCAGAGTAGTGAGGAAAAGCTACATCAAAGCCTTGCAAATCCACGTGGCTCTGCTTTGGGAATGGGGAGCGGGGCACAGCTCTTTGCAGACATTCTCCCCAGGCCAGCAGTGGGACTGATTGATTTCTTTTAAATTATTTTTTCAGTTCTTTAGGGGGCTGTTGTACCATCTGTAGTAGGCTTGGCAAAACACATGCTCCGTCTTTGGAAGGGAAAATGGCCATACTCACATTTTTATAATGGAATTGGTTGTCAACTACCACAGCACCAACAGCCTCGGGACAGCATCTAATCTAGCAGGACACAGAGATGAAATGAGACTTTGCTCTCAATTTTAATGTCTATCATTGGCACCCACCAAAATTGTCCTATGTAAGAGTTAAAACTGAAGACATTTCTGCAGATTACATGCTCCAGAAATTACTCAGGAAAGCACGTAAACACAGGCAAATGGGCAGGAAATGCTCTGGGGTGAACAAGAGACATCCAGGGAACCCCAAATCTTGTTTCAGTGTTATCACCAAGGCACAGGAGCAAAGCACTGATGTCCAGACAGGGAAGGACATTGATAGTGTGTGTTTTTGCATGTGCAGATAAAAGTGTGTCAGAGTTTGGTTGCAAACTCCTTCCACACCATTCTTCTTCACAAAACTGCTCCCTTTCCAACTCAAGCCATATGTCTTCAAGAGTGCTTTTAGCAGATCAGTAAAATGCCCTGTTTTAAAACTCAGTAACTAAGGAAATTATCAATCTGAAGGGACAAAACACAGATTCATCTCTGTATTACAGCTAACTTCCTTCACAGAGGTCAGGTCACATCTTTCTGAATTTCTAAACACACTGACTTCACCCTGGTCTCACACTGCCTGCCTCTAGATATCTGGAGGAAGGCAAACATTTGTCAAATTAAACTGAATTCTAAGGGATGAAAATATATTCTTTCTCATCATGAAAACTTCAAGAGGACATGTGAAATATCTGACTTTTTATTCACTTGCTCTAAGATGTAGGCAGTGCCAGCAAGGGGTACTGCTCTTAAAATCCTACCATCTGCAGCCTTATGGTAATTCACTTTTTTTAGGACTAGAAAACACTGTGGAATGGGAATATGCTAAAATTCACAGAAGATATGGATGTAAAAGCCATTGCGGGTAATTACTTTTGTTTGATGCTAATCCAACAACCCAGAACTGTCTCATTTTCCTCAAAGATTTCCCACCTGCCAGGGCCATTGATAGCTTCACCTTTATTTGCAGAGGAAACACACACATTTCATAACACTGCCCAGCCAATCCTTACTTCTAAAAAGCTGTTTGCTGGTCACAGAGGGAATTTCAGTATTTTGTCCTGCTCAATCACCTACTTTTTTCTGAGTCGCCTGTAAAATGCAAAGTGCCTTGTGCAATGACAGCTCCCTATTTTAGCTACCACCCAGTAGGGATTGGCCCAAAACCACACTAACTTTACAGGGGAAATTTCTGTAGGGCTGACTGGGTTTCAATTCAAAGCACCAACACAGAAAGAGAAAAAAAATCATCTTGCTATGGAATCTCAGAGCTTCTCCCTAACAGCCGTGTCCATCTTTCTGCCTAAGGCATTGCCAGTGAATAAATAATAAGTCCCCCAGTAAAATATCTTTCATGTAACCTCAGGAGACCACTTCATAAGAACACAAGAACAATGACAACAAATCAGAAAACCGTGTAGTCTTGCATCCTGTCTGTGACAGGGACAGCAATCAGATCCTTCCGACGAAAGTACACAGAATTCCTACACAGGCAGCTGAATTACTCAGAGGCTGGCTTCAGCCCTCCCAAGAATTATAATATGTTATCCACATAAAGATCTGGTCTTTTAAGCTCAGGTCCTGACAATATGCCTCGTGACATTCATTTCCACAAGCTTGGAACGCTTTCCAGCAAACTGACCCCTACTGATTGTTTCTGCATTGTGAGGAAAAAAAAATCAGAAAAACACACACCCCACATCCTACCTTTTCAGGAAATTCATTATGTTATGTGATTTTACATTACTGCCCTCTTACTTTTGAGGACAAGCAAATTAAAAATAATAATTTTTGAAACTCCTCCTGTGAGAAGGAAGTGGAGGGTGTACATAAGATGATGTGAGTGCAGCAGGGGCCAGGGCTGCCTGGTCTGGACCAGACATGTTGGCCTAAAGTGTGGTTTTTGTGTAAGTGCACTCGCTGTCTGGTTTCATTATGAATCACGAATCCTCTACAATGCAAGGAAGGAATCATTTGCTTTCACCCTGAACCCTGAGCTGATTCTCATTTATTACCTGCCATTAAACTCACACAGCCACAGAAACCGTGCGCTCGGACACAAACAATCACCACTACCTGCAAGAGACAGGGAATAAAATGCTGAACCACTATCCTGGTCTGATTAACAGCTCCATGAGGGTCAGGGAGGAGTCTGGAGCCACCAGACAGCAAGATCTACCTTTGGCAGAAAACAAGGCTCCAGCCCCTCAGCAGTTGTCAAGCTGCTTTCTCCTGTGTTAAAGCACAGCAGGTAACTCCACCTATTCTCCCCTGAGGGTCTGGCACCTAAACTACAACATAGATATAGATATAAAAAACTATCTATCTACTTATCCATCTATAGATATATAAATAAAGACATAAATATAAATGTATAAATACTTATATAAATAAATACTTATTTTAAAATACAACAGGCTTCCCTGACAACCACCAAACCCCACATAACAAGATCCACAAATGAGCCAAAGCATTTTGAAGATGACCTTAGGACATCCAGAATACCCTCATCTCCCACAGTTTCGTGTGTCCAGCAAGCTTTAGACAGAGTCTCACCATCATTCAAGCACCAGTGGTCTGAGCACAGCTCAGGGACCATAAATACTTTCTACTTCCTATCCAATGCCACATGATGCCCATTAGCACTTCAATAACTCTCTGCCAAGGTATAGAGCCATGGGCTGATCCATCTATTTTTCAAGATGCCAGTAACATTTGAATAGGCTTTTGTGTCACAAAGTAAATGCAAAGAAACATCGTCATTGACTGCGATTTGCAACTGTGTATTGAGGACTAGGACAAGAGCTGAATAACCAGCAGGCCACAAATGAACACCTACAGTGACAAGCAGCCTTCATCCCACAGTGAAGAAGCATCACAGGATGTAGGGAAGCCTCTCACACCATTTTAAGTGCTATTCGACAGAATTATTTGCCAATTCAATGTTGCTTGCAGTATTTAGAAAAGCTCCTGCCACTTGCTGTTATAAATGGCAATTTAGACAAAGAGCAAGTGTTTCACACTGGCTGGGGGGTCTTCAAAAAGGGACAAATTAGTTTAAGGAAATGGTTGAAATACTGACATATCCCAGTGTTTAACTTGCCATGGTTTGGAAAAGGATCACAGCTACACTGGAGAATGAATCTCTGTGTGTCTTACAGAATCTCTGTCTGTTTTACAGTTGTTATTTCTAGGATTATCATCTGTGTGCCATTCCTGACTTGGAAAAATACTCTAATGCCAAGCTGAGCTGCAGTTCCAGGAGTGAGCTTTGCAACTGAACTTGCTCCCATGGATAAAAGAACACCACATCTGTAAAAGACCCAGGGTTAATCACATTTCAATAGCCATGGAGTGTGACCTGACCCTGTTTCAAATAATCCCTCAGTTTAAATTTCTTTGGACCAGTACCTTTCTGGGAGAACAAGTACCACTGGAAAAAAACCATCCTGAAACAAATACTGCAATGCGCAAGGTTTGCAAAAGCAATTCCTTCATGCATCATCAATTACACTAATGGAAAAAAGGAAAGGCAATATTTGGTAAATCCAGGGATTGTCAAGGTATTAAAGAAGCCCATTTCAATTAGGTCTAAAAATGTAGAAGGTGAGCCTGATGAGTGACCAGTGACCCATCTGGTGTTGGATTGTGTTCAGCGCCTGTTCCACTCCCCTCCCAGGAGACCAGAAATGCCCTGAGGTGCCACCTGAGCTCCACTATCAGAGTTCTGTTCAGCTGGAACTGAACCTTGGGGGAAAACTTGGCAGGGTGCTGCCAGAAGTTTATTTGTCAGGTGACTAGACGAGAAACCAGTTTCTGGATTATGAATCCAGAAAGAATAAGTTCAGTAAGTACAAACAAGGAAAATTAACACATCTTTTTACATACAATGCAAATATTTTCTCCACTCACTGTGTCACATACAGTCCAAGTCCCTGGAAGGTGTAACATTAGCAGCTGGTAGGAATATCTCACTGGGGAGCTTTTAGTGAAAATTCAATATCCATTGTATAATATCCTGTATTATACCTCTTCTGCCATAAAACATCCTCTGTGAGAACAAGGACAACTTTGACAATTTGCTTTTCAGGAAAAGGTTTGCTCTCTTCACATTTTTTTTTCCCCAGATATTTTCTTTTAATATTTTCTCTTTGTTTTGCCACCCTCCCCCTCAATACGACATACTTGCTGTCCCACTTGCTAATAATTTTCCCCATTGTCACATCCATGGGTTTCAAGGCAGTTGGCAGGCAGCATGACTGCTGCATCAGCCAAAAAGCTGGAAGTAACTGAAGGTGCTGGGTGGGTAAAGC
>NW_008239778.1:3137245-3141494 GCF_000691975.1 Corvus brachyrhynchos | reverse complement strand
GAATGAATCCACCTACATTTTAATGAGAATGTAAGAATTTTCTAAGAAATGCAACCCAGTAACACTTGGTGACAGAAACTCTTTCCAGGCCCACATGACTAAGTGCTGAGGCAGTCTCAGCTCCCTGAGCTACAGCAACAGTGGTACCTCAGATTTACACATCCCAGCAGTGCTCCTATGAACCCCTGCCCAGTGACATGGTGGGCAGCAATGTGATGGTGGGAGATGTCAATTTAAAAATAAAGCAGGGGATGGCAAGAACTAAGCCAGCAAAAATTATGAGACATTTTCATGCTCACGCTCTGTAATTTTACTTTCAAGAAGACAGATAGGGGAGATAGATTTATCTAGTGAAATATTGCATGGTTCTCACCATAATAACTGTTTACATCAGCCCTTCTGAACTAGTATCTATTTCAAAGATTCTTAACTCTATCACTAATTTTGAGCTTGAAATTTAACCTGGGAGCAATTTTTCTGGTGGAATTAGTGCCACTTTACTTTGATTTGCAGGTGCAATTAGTAAGTTAAGCATTTATATATCCTAAACTACATCTGTAAAATGGAAGGCTGCTTTTCAAAAAAGCCCATATGCTTAAATTGAATGGAACTCAGTAAAACCTTGCTTTTTCTTTTTCTCTTTTTTTTTTTTATTCGTGGTAAAGTTATTCTTTAACTCACCCATCTTTCTTAGTGTGACTCATTCTATCACAAAGGCTCTCATGAAACAGTACCTTTCTTTGTCAGACTTTGTCAATGATTTCTAGTGCTCAAGAGGTGTGGCCAAGGGCACTAAGACAATTTTATTGTTATTTTTACTGCCAGGTAGGTTGGACAAAACCACAGGATGCTGAAGACACAAACACAGTGCTGACAACTGATACCATCAATTGCTGAGGTGACCAGGACCACTCAAATCCCAGGGTTGGCAGAGCCAAAGAAAAATCCAGTAACTGTGAATAAGGCAGAATTAAAAACAAAGAATTCAGAATGTATTTCAAACATCCTTCAAGGAAAACAAAACAAATCCAACCAACTGCAGACAGACAAATCCTCTGCTGAAAATGTCACTGTGTAACTCTTAGCAACGTCAGTTTTAACAGGCATTCATTAGAGGCTGACAGGGGATCACCCTGCCTCCTCAAACTGAGGATCCAGAGAAAGAAAGAAACAAGGAAAAGACACAGAAAAGAGAGCACCTTGGCCACCACTGTAAGTGGAATGATCTCAGACACATGGTGGGACTATTGGGGTGTCCTGTGCAGGGCCAGGAGTTGGACTTTTATGATCCTTGTGGGTCCATTCCAACTCAGAACTCTCTGTGATTCTACAGATTGTAAATTCATAGAATTTACAATAAAGAAATCAAAGCTTGAACTGTTTTACCTGTACTGCATCCCTAATTCAGTTCCAAGTCCACCCCAATAGTAATTTATTGTAACCATCCATTTAAAGTTAGTGCAGCTCCAAATAAGAAAGTTATTGCAACTCCTTAGTTCTTTAAGGCAACTCTTTGCAGGAAATGTGTATTATTATTAACGTCCTCACTTCAACACCACTGTCCCACAAGGAAATAAATTAGAGGTGCCACATCTCCAGCTCACCTACAAAGAACAAGGAGAATGATGCAGTAGGAGAATATGTAAAATAAGTCTTGCTTCTGTAAACATTAGTGGATGAAAAGTTTGGAAGGAGCAAATGGTTAAAACTGTTCAAATGTTTAATTACTAATAACCTAATGTATAATTGAATGGGGGAATAAAAGACATCAGAACTGAACTTTCCCTAGAAATACCCTTTGCACTGAAAACCAAAGCACTTCCCTGCTTGCAGCAGCAAAGAGCACAAGAATGTGTGTGAACCCTTCCTCCTACTGCTCACCCCATCAAAGAACTGTTTGTTTTTCACCTGTGATTTAAAGCCATCCTCAGTCATCTGACTACCTTCAAAATAACTGAAGAGAGTTTTAGCAAAAATGTTTATATACATTTACGTAACAGTAAATCTACATTGAATTAGGGGAAGTAATGGATTATGATCATTAATATTTTATCTCCAAAACTCGTCTCCCCACATAACTTAAGCAGAAAATGGGTCTTTGCTCTATAATCTTACATCAGCATACAGGAAACATCCCCAAGTATGTGCAGGTACTGGGGGCAAGGGGAGAGCGTTGGAGATTGGTACAACAGTACACCATTCATGCAAGACAGGCTTACTTGTGTTAATTGGAATCTAGTTCTGCAGGCTGCTAACACTACCCAATACCATGAAGAATGTTCACTTTTTACGTAAGTGATGCCCTGGAATTCAGTTTCAAAGCCAGCTACAAGTGTCTACGAATGAGTCACTCCTCCTCAGGTGCATGAGGGTTTGTATATGGGAATCGCTGCAGCCCTGATGACATGTTCTTGCTTTTGCCAAGGCTACGGTTCCCAAAATTGTGGTCCACAAGGTAACAGCATGTTCTTTCCAGCCAGACATGTAGCAGTGCTACTTTTACACTGGTAATAAATCACTATACAGATTTGATTGTAAGGATGCAGAGTGGTCTGGTACACAGCCCAAAAGGTTTGAGAATCACTGGTTTGGAGGAGAGGTCACCTGGAATGCCAGATAGGAAATCAGAGAAGCAAAACAATTTCACAGACTGGTCCAGGATCCCGACATTCCCCCTACTGCAAATACACCCCTGTACTTCCAGAGTCATCTGGATGCCCGCTGTGTTACAGCAAGCAACCTCAGTGCTCTTCATTCCCAAACAGCACCTTCAGTGCTCCAGGGCCCTTCACACTCAGTCAAGACTATTTGGGTTATCCAAGTCATCTCTCTCTCAAAGCCAGCACCACCTCCAATAGCAATGCTTCCAACACTACTGTATCACCTTGGGGACCTCTCAGTGGACACAGACCAAGCCTGACCTCTTTCTCACCTATCTCACCCTGCTGTTCACATTTTTACTACACCATATGTTGCCCTGCTCTAAGAAAATGAGAGTTCTCCAGGTGTGGGAGACAAGACAAAACCAAAACAACCTTAAAATAAATCTTTTAAGAGAGCACACTTGAGGCTCCCCTGGGATGACGGATGTTAAATATATAAAATGTATTATAAAAATTAGTTCTATTTTCTCACCCCCAGTTCATAGAAGACCTGATCCAACTTCATTTAAGGTCAAGGCAAAAAAACCCCTTCCCTTCTGCACTAACACTTATCTTTAAATTGGGCCCAAGATGTATCAACAGCAAATGTATGCACAGATCTAGATCAGAGTATAGAGAAGAAATACAGGGCTCCTCCTGATTCAGACCCTACACAAACACTCCCCTGGTCACCACTCTTGAAAATTAAACTTACAGGCACACTGAAAGCAAGAACTAAAAATAAGCAGGTTTTCCACTTACTACCAAAAGCTTTTAGAGCCACTGAAGAAGGGGAAGAAAAAACTAACCTACTTATAAGGGTTTTGAATATAAGTACACACTTCCCTTCCAGCAACTGGTAGTCATTAAATACATAATAACTGACAATGTAACTCAAATGTTCATCTCCCTCTTTCATAATTCCCACTACGGTGATAATGAAAAAAGTCAAGGGAGCCAGACCAGCCCTTCTGAACTATTTGTGCACAAAACAGTGGAGATATCAGTAAAATAAGAATGCACTGCTGGTAATAAGAGGAAAACGTTGTTTGAGAGTATTACACAATACCAGCAAAAATCCTGACTTTCATATACAGTGCTTGAATCAAATTCTGAGGTCTGAGGAACATGTGTGGGGGGATGGACAGGATGTGTTAAAAGATGTTGGGACTTTGGGAAGAATGATAACCAGTTCTCTAAAATCTGTGGGAAATCTTTCCCTTCATTATTATAATAAATTACAGAAGTGAAGACAACCTTGCCAAGAGGTGCCTGAACTACAGCCTGAGGGAAAATAAGCCAATTTCTACTGATAGAACAGATGTGCCACAGGCAGCACAAGTGCAAGTTTCCCTCGCAACACCCAGCCCAAGTACCTGAAAGGCCAATAGTGAGGGCAAACTTTCCTTGTGCAAAGCAGAAAGACGGGATGGGGAAATGAATTGTTACCTTGTGTTACTGGCCATGCAGTATCATAAAGTGAAGATATTAACAAAGACAAGGCAGTCTGGAGAGTCTCTCTGTTCTAGTAGCCTGCCCTCACTTGCTGATACGAACAACAGAAAGACAAAATACAACACCAGCTGAAGCACTTCCCTCATCTCAGC
>NW_008239778.1:3131392-3137095 GCF_000691975.1 Corvus brachyrhynchos | reverse complement strand
CAGCAGGAAGCAAGGACACCTTCTCTTCCCACCCTGACCATTTTATCCCCCCCAAGAATATTTACTTTGCAATCCAGGGCTGTCCAGTGAGAACACAGGCTGTAAACAGCATTTTTATAGTTTGGTCCTTGGTGCGTGGGGACTGGGCCAGGGCACAAACACATTTTCCTCTAACCTGCTCACTGATTCAAGACAATACTTTCATTTTTGATTGCAGAGGCATTTCCAAATAGGTTTAACTGCTTTCATGAATCAGACCCTCAGACTGCCATGACTTCTCAGGATATCAGACACCGTTCTAGCACACAGGAAAAAAGGACTGTCAGAACTTGTGAAGGACTTGGGTGGGAAATAATTGAGCTCTGGACTGTGTCAACTCACTCCAGTAAAATAAGTAAAAGACCAACCCTTGTCACAACATTAATCAAGGCATATTGAAAGAGCCCTGCTTTCTCCTCTTCACTGCTTAAACTGACCTTGTTTAATCCCTAGATCAGCAGCATCCTACAGAAGATGGAAAAAGGTCAGAAAAAAGGACACAAAGTCAGGTATGGAGGCGGAAATGGGGAGAAAGGTTTTGCTCATTATTGACAGGACTTAGAGGATCTCCTGGCAGAAAGAGAGCTCCACCTTGTCCTGCCATTCTGAGCACCAGACTGCCAGAGAAGTAACCTGGATTTAAGAATGCTTGGTGTTGTTGGAAGCAGGGAAGAAGGCAGTGGGTAGGACATGGAGGACCAAACCATTTGCAGGCATAAGAAGAGCAAGCACAAAGCATTCTATAAGCATTCTATCTCACCTCCTGGCTCGGACACCTGAAGGACCACCTCCTTGGGAAGTGCTCTGGTGTAGGAAGCCATTCACCCAAAAGGAAAGCCCATGAACTTGAAATAGAAACCAGACAGTGTCTAGATTATTACTTTCTCTGTTCTAGCAAGAAGAACAGTGAAGCAGGTGCAGTAGGAAGCAAAATGTGAAAATGTGGTTGAGTTCTGTGGGGCACAGCTGAGGAGAAAGACAGCATCCATTTAGGGAGAAGCAGATGGTAGAAAAGAAACGTGCAGCACGTGCAACTCATGTAATATACACATATTCTGGGGTAGCACCTGGCGGATGTGGTCTCTGCATGGAATAAATAAAAATGCTAGAGAGGTATAGCTGCCACCATAAGCAATGACAAGAAGACGGGAGTCAAAGGGAACTGAATTCATCAAGTCTGATTTATCCCACCATTGTGCTGCATCCACTATGTTGAGTTCCCTTCTCAGTGCACGTGTCTGTAGCTTGGTGGGAACAATCACAGCACACCAGAGCTGATTGTGTACTTGCAAGGCTGCAAGCTACTGCAAGGTCACACCAGGTCAGCTCAAGAGGTAAGGCAACACAGGTAGATAAAAGTTCCACTTTTCAAGTGAACAGAGATTGTAGTTGGAAAAGTTATAGGAAAAGTGAGCTCACAACAAGACTTATGAAAAAATACCTGGCATTGCTTGGCTTTCTGGGAAACCAGGGTCTGAAAGGCATCTGGGGGAATGCCCATCTCTCTGCACAAGTTCCTACAGAGTCCCAGTTATCTATATTATTCACCTTTAATAATCCTAGCAGATCTCTGACCTCCTTACATTTCCTGGCTTGTGACCTTACACTATACACTTTTGCCTACCAGGGTTTCCTCTAATGACATCCCTATGCTCTTCCTGAAGACAGACACTTTCCCCCTCTGCATTTCCATGGAATCCTTGCAATAACCTCCATTTGATGCCTCTCAGTTTCCACCTGCAGAAGTCCCTGAGCTGGAGGATTCAGGTACCTAGTAACAAGGATGAAATCTCTGGGTCTAAGCATTAATCTCGTTAATTGATTAATTCATAACACTTATGCTGCATGTTCAGGAACTGGACTGTAGTTCTCATCCTGGCTCTGCCTCAGACCTGCTGTGCCACTTTAGGCAGGTAATTTTTCCCATCTGGGTTTCTTGGTTTCCCCATCTGTAGAAGGCCAGCCCCATTAGCCCTCCCGATATAAAACGTCCTGAGATTTTCAGAAGACAAACTGTATCGCAAGCCAGGCACTACTATTATTAGAGCTCTTGTGTTCTACAAAGACACTGGCAAGATACACAAAAGTGAAATAAATTCAAGGGCACAGAGAGCAGACAGACCAATAAAGCACAAGAATTGAAGAAAGAAGGGAAAAAAATCTAGTTAAAACCAGAGTACGGCACTGGGGCATTACTCCCATGGTAGAGTGTATATGGAAGGATAACACTATTTTGAAGCAGTTCTACAAATCCAGTTGTCCATGTTCTCAGCCTTCGTGCTCCTAGTGGCCTGGAGTTCTGTAGCTGCTCCTACTTAACTCCACACATAGATGACTTTTTGTATGGTTTGGTTTATAGATGTATTGACTGACTACAGCTGTACAGCTCAAGCAGGCACAGAGATGCTCTACCACCTTCAGATTTCAGCCATGTTTATCCTTTCTCTAGCTGGGAAAAGCAGCCAGTAAGAACTGAAAAGCACAAGAAAGTTTGGATGCAGACCTGTGGGATGGTGAACTAAACCAGTATTTATACAACTGCATATGTAGTGCTTTGAAAAGGAAGATCAACACAGAATTTCAGCCTCGTCCAGAGATAAGTGAGGCTCAAATCACCACAGTTTTACGTGTGTTACTCTACAATGCTACTGAGCAAGCAGCAGTTGTGCTCCATCTGTCAGCATGTCCTCTGCTGTCACAGGTTCCTTGCTGCAGAGACTACCATGTTCTGCTTCTCTCCATTATGGATGAGGCTGGAGTGTCCTGTGATTTTTCTGTACAGGGAGTTACAGTGTCCCTCTAACCAGTTTACATTATCTCTTGGGCAAAGAGATACTTGTATGTCAGGATTAATATAAAAGAAGACAAAAATTCTATTTATTTCTCTGCAATTTCTAAGGAACAAGTCACCTTTGCTTTCCAGACAGCATCAGAAGCTGAGAGTGTATGGACTGGCTTGCAAGAGAGCAGAGGGAGAGAGAGATACCAGATCAGCTGTGCCTGCAAAGAGTGGGGTGTGGGATGAACACAGGGTCAAACGTTACCCTTGGTGGATTTGTTTTCCCCCCTTTCTGTTTGGATTTTCAGAACCATTTCCACCTAAAAATTTGTGCAACCTTGTTTCTCAGTTAAAAGGCTTTTTAAATTTTTTAAAGTTTTTTATTTATTTTATTGCCTTTTTGATGAGTGATATGAACTGTCAGCAAATACTACATTTCACTCCCCCTCATTAACATTGTAAATTAATTTAGGACTGATTTAGATGTAGGATTAACAACCTGAGGACTAATCCACTCTTTATTCAGAGGACATAATCAGGATGAACAGTCTTTCGTCTCACATCACTTGATTAGTTAGCAGGACCATCTCATGGGAAGCAAACAATATTTGTGTCTCTGCTGGCAAAGGAACAGTTCAAGGTTAAGGCAGAAGAGTGGAAGACACCAGGCCTGGCCCCAGCTTTGCTCCAAGCTTCTTCTGCAACCCTTGGCAAGTGCTTTTACACTCTGCACCATTTCCCCTGATTGTAACATTGAGAAGTCCGATTTAGAGAAAAGGCAAAAGATTAAAAGCAATGTTTGTGGTGGTTTAGGGCAGCATCTTTTATTGCACCAGGGTTAAGGATACCTGGGCCATGGGCCAGCTGCCAACACAGAAACTTGGTAAGCTGGAGTAATAGTCTTAATAAGCTTTCACTTACCTTCACATGCCTTTACCCTTATTTATGTGAAATGGTGTTTTATTTTGTGAGCACTCTTTTCCTCCGATAGCACTGTGATAGTACATTATTATCTATATTGCAGGAGCAAAGCCAAGCCCTCCGTTTTCAGATCAGCAAAAAAACCCAAGAGAAAACATTGCTTTTCTTAGAGCAACAGTTACCTATTAGAAAACTTGACACGCTCAAGAGCAATCCTGCAATATCTCAGGGATGCTGTTTTCAAATGCCCTGTGTGTTTGCTAGAGGAAATAAATAACATATCTTGCAATTAACAAATTAATATCCTGGTGAAGTTAGCTTTTACTTGCTGTCAATAAATAATCTTCAGAAGGATTTCATCCACTGAGGGGAATGAAGATTAAATACATGCTTTGGCAAATGTCCTTTTTCACCAGAACATTTCTTGAAAGCACTTAGTGTCTAATGATACATTGAGGACCTGTTCCTCTGAGTACAATAAATAAATACAAATAATTGCTGTAGAAAAGCGTCTGACAGACAACCAGTGCCATTTTGGGCATAACTGATTGATGCTACTTATAATCAGTGACATTTGTAAAGCTGAAACCTTCTGTTCTGGACACATGCTGCCCACATCAGCTGAGCTGAGCTCTGCTGTCCCATAAGGGCAGCATTTTTTAAACATTTAATACAAATTGTTATTAATTGTTTGCATTACAAGATTACCAAGAAGCTGCAACCACAGATGAGGACCCTGCTGTGCCCTGGGCTGCAGAAAGTAAAAAAAGAGGGCATCTTGCAGTGGTTCACATAGTTTGAAATCAAAGACCAATTGATGGAGCTCCAGAACATTCTCACCTTTAGTGTGATCATAAAGAGTAAATGATTTTATACAATTCAGTGTTGGCCACAGTTTCACAGACAAGCTCCTGACAGGTGTTTGGTATCCACTGTGATAGCATGGGAAAACGCCTTTCTGGCACACTATTTCAAAACCTAACTGAATTCTCCCTTTTTCAGAGATATAATTGTTCCAGTGCGGTTCCTTCAGACAGATGACACTGACAAGACAGCCACAGCACCACAAATCCATAACTCTAACAAATAGTTCTGTAGGAGGTTTTCAAACCAGACTGTTTTCTTAAAATATTGCATTTCTTAAAAATACTGCTACTCCTTTCAACTCTCCATGAGAATCAAACATGCTGTCACATCTACATGAGACTGGTCCTCAGTGTCATCCCATGCAGCCCACTGACACAGGCCTTCCTCTCAGCCACCTCAGGACTAGAGGCCAGAGAAGCTGGGCTTCTCCTGGGGTTGTTCAGCTCTGCCTGAGGATGTCTGAGAAAAGAAAATGCCTGCTCCGTTAAAAGGACATCAGAATTACAATAATCTTCCTTACACAACAAGAGAAATGTCAGAAGCTAACAGCACCAAAATTCTAGGGCTATTGTTAATCCATGAGTTCTCATGGATGCAATTGTTGTTAGCCTTGCCTACAGCTTTCATCCTTAGGTTCTTGCTCTAGTGAGTTTTACATTTTCATGCCACACTGTGCTCCCAGGGACTGTCCATTCAGCAGATTCTCTGTCAAGCACTTGAAGGGCAAAATACATCACACTTATTACCAACCTAAAGAAGCGAACAGGATCCTGCTGTTGGTTTATCATGAGTATTCTGATCTAGGGGAAGTAACCATCTCCTATTTGAATTTAGTTCTTGTAAATAATATCATTAGTTTCTTTTGCTTTTGGTCCATTCTACACTCAAGTCATTCTGAGACCCAATCTCCTGCCCAGCAGCAAATCAAGGCCAAAATAACTCTCGTGTTCATTTAGCTTCCCAGTAAGAGTGTATTTATTCACCTTTCTAAGAGTAGATTTCACAACCTGTATTCCCATGCATCATAATGAAGAAAACTGTAGGCAGCCATTGGACAAGTGGAATGTTACAAAGACCAGTGAGAGAAGAAACACTCT
>NW_008239778.1:3100860-3131378 GCF_000691975.1 Corvus brachyrhynchos | reverse complement strand
CTCTTTCTTACCTGTCTGTAACAAGCCAGCCCCGCTGTCTTTGACTCCGAAGTGCTGCTGGATGTCTAGTAACACACCTACAAGGAAAACAGAGAATACGCTCAGTGCCTTCAGTCTTTGAAAAGCATTCCACTCAAACCTTTTGAGAAGCGTCACCAAAGCTTCAAATTCCAGTATAAACACATAACTTCTAAAGGTTGAGCCTTTTTTTTCCTATACATGCACACTCAGTTATTTTGGGCTACTACAATAAAAGCAGAGGTGGGCAGATGTAACATCGTGCAATGAGCCTGGGAATTAAACCCTCATGAATGGAAACTGGTCTTTCTACCTAAATAAGATCAGGCTTTTCTTTTGTGTGTTTTCTGCATAATCCAGACCCCTTACTTCTTTTATGTCACAGAAATACAGAGAAACTGATTCTGCAACTAAGGTGCTTCAAATGGTTTGACAAGACAGACAGATTGAATCCAAGACAAGTTTTAACAAATCTCTGCTGGGAGGAGATATTACAGATTGATAGGAGCAATGATGAAAGCTTTCATATTTAACTAGTTCTGGGGAGTTTTTACTTTCAAAACAAATACATTTAAAATACATTAGTAAAGGTGGGTAAGTTACCAGATGCTCATATTTAAAGCAACTACAAGCAGAACCAAACCAAAACTTCTGTCTTCCTTGAACCCCAATATAGTAATTGGCACAAGCAAAATTAACAGGTTTTGAAGTATTTACACATTCCACTAGATTTAACATTTTTGTACCAAACATTTTGACACATGTAACATCAGATATATGGGACAGCCATGTTTTTGTAACCAACAAACCAATAGGAAAACCCCCAGCAGAGCTTTAATAACTCATTTTGGGGCACACAGGTTTGCCAACTGTACATGGTGCAGTGGTCTCAGATGCAGATCCATAGGCTCGAATATTTGTCAGTGGTCTAAATAACCAGCAGCTGATTTCCTGGGTCTGGAATAGAGACTGTTGCTCTCTTTAGATCTGGGACTTCCTTATTTAGACTACTGTCTTCCCCAAACCTGAGGATATGGAAGTTTCTTCTTTAAAAGCATTTTCTAATTACACTGAACATTCATGAAAGTTCAAATTTGGATCCAAGGCTTTATCCAAAGTCATTCTTCTCATCTCTGCACGTTACAGAAATCAACTGAGCACCAACCTGAACTCACTCACCATAAGTATCTTAGCTTTTAGGACTGCCAAGATCACACTAAATGACAGAGAGATAAAAGACACAGAGATAACTATTCCCAGAAGACGTCTGGGACAATGCCAAGGGAACAGTCATAAATTAATACTAAAGGAAAAGAAAAAGAGAGAAGGAAAGAAAAAGCAAGAAAGCTCATTTGAGCTATTCTGTACTACTTGTACATCACCATTTACTCAGGACAGCACTCAGGTGGGATTTAGGCCTCAATATCTGCCTAGAAACATTAGTTCAACCTCCTGCAAAAATTCTCTTTTCCCTACTCTCCCATCGGACTGTTTAGCCCCAAACAAGAAGGCTGAGGGCGGGGAAGGGTGTGAACCTAATTAATGTATGTCATTACTGATAACAGAGAGGGTAGATGCAGAGCCAGGCTCTTCACACTGGTGCCCAGTCAAAAAGGCAAAGGGCAACAACTGAAACCGAGAAAATTCCATTTAAATAGAAGAAAATGAATTTTTACTGTGAGGGAGGTCAAGCATGGATGTTCAGAGAAGTTGTGGGTTCCCCATCCCTGGAGATATTCAAAACCCAACAAGACACAGTCCTGAGCACCCTGCTCTAGTTGACCCTGATTTTAGCAGGGGGGTTGGCCTAGATGATCTCCAGAGGTCACTTCTGACCTCAATTATACTGTGATTCTATAATTTTCTGAAGTATTAAGTGCCTGATTACATCCATCCTGACACAGTGTTCCCCTTTCTTTTCCTTTGGAACATTGCTGTCTACTACAATTCCAACAGGGAATTTCTTTGCTTCCTCTTGAATGGAAGATTTAACTCCATTTACAAAGTGCCCTGGCATTTCTTGACTGTGCTTCCCCAGTTTGCTCCATTAACAACAGAGATACCATTATCCAGGCAGCAAGTGATGAACAAAAAGAAATTTGCATTTGCTTAGCAAACCCCTCCGTGGCTCAGCTGACTTACCTGCTCCCCTTGGTGTTCCACCCTTCCACAAAAAAAATGTTTCTCATGCAACCCAACTTAGACACCTCACTGAGCTGAAGCAGCTCTGAGCACTTTGCGCTCCAGTACTGCTTGGTCCCAGACTGCCCACATCAGGCAGAGCTCAGCAAGTCAGAACAACTCCTGGGCACTATAACCCCAATTTTAGGGACAATAAACCAATAAACCCATCAACATCCTCAAGAACAATGTGGAAGAAGGGAGGAAATACCGAGTACAATATTTTCTCATGCTTTCCTATCATCACTCAGTCGTGTTGCACAGAAATGAAATATCCTACTCATTGCTTGCAGCTGGGCAGGGGGTTGGAGTAGATGGAATATATTGCACGAGGGAATACACACACATGTCCAGAGCTCCATCCAGCACCCTGAAAGGTGCCTCTCCTGCCTTCAGCACCATATTCCCAGCCATGACAGAATGCCAAAGAGGCACATTAAACTTCTACAAGTTATGAGAAGCAGGAGCCTGGGATGTGATGGAAAACAGACCTTTATGGATTTGCATCAGAAACTAGAACACAAAGTAGAGGGGAATATAATAGTTCCTACACAAAAAAAGCAGAGGAGAGTTTCCAGTTTGTGATAAGTTATTTGTCCAGTGACAGTGGTTTCGCAGTCCTACAGACCATAATGAGTTTTACAAACTCGAACTCCTGTAACCACAAATGAAATACATTCAGGACGCAGACGTGCAGACACCTTGGATTAATCCTACAATTTTATGCTGGTGGTGGAGAGGAAAGTGGGTTCTGTGGAGAGTCAATGCAACAGGACAATGTAGAACCACAATTATGAGTCTTGTGTGAATTTGGAAGAAGGTCTCAGATGATTAAGAGATCTGCATGTCTAATTGGCATGGATTTCCTACTCCAAGTTATTTTATATTCCCTTTGGACTACAGGTGTTTTGATTTGGGATTAGAGCATTAAATTAGAGGTAGCAGCAGGCAGATGATGCAACACACCTATGAAGTGATAGTAGCTCCTCTGCTGTGGGAGTTTTCCTGCTCAGCCACTCACCTGGGAAGACGCTCCTCCTCTCTTAAATTCACTCAGCTCTGTTTCCACCTCACTGTGGCAATGACTCACCCCAGAATTTAATAAGATTTAGGGATACAATTAAGCAATGATAGACCAGGGGAGAATACAGGAAAATGATAGAGCTTTTGACTTTCCCTTCTGCTTCTAGATGATGGGAAGGGAGAGAGCTGGAGCCAGGCTCCAGACAATGACCACACTGCTTGAAGAGATGTGCTCCCAGGTGTCTCACAGCACCTGACGCAATCCAAGAAGTGAAGCCACCACATGTGGCTGGCAAAGTCTTTCTTGGATTAAAGCTCATACCTATGACCTAGGATGATCTCAAAATAGCCAAGAGCAGCCAGCAGGCACCAGTCTTCCTGAGAACCTCTCTGGAGGGCTGCTAGCCATTTGGGATGCCTGTATGATTACATGGCACCTGGTGTGCTCCCACCTATTATTTCTTAAGCACATTCTGTATTTTCAGGACTGAGCAAATGTACAGCGAACATGGTGCCAATTCCCAAAGTATCTCAGCAGCTGAACAAGACACTGTTAATGCTGATGTAGAGTTAGGAACTCGATGAGATGAAACACAGGCAGCACCCAGCCAGGAGTGCTGATCAAGATGGGCACAGGGACAGGACTTACTGGGGAACCCAGACAGAAGAGCAAAGACTGGTTACTGCAGCCTTCTCTAGGGGATTTTTACCAGGCCTAGTGTCTAAGCATCTGACAGACACCAAGGCAGTTATCAGACTTCTGTGGGCACTGGGCATGAAGAGGACTTTTAAAAGCAATTTGGAGGATAAAAGGTCATGAAGTGCTACAGATAGAGAGGGACATACCTGACCTCACCCACTCGCAGGGTCAGAGGGTTTCTAGGGTACTGCTGACATTTCACAACATTGATTGTAAAAGACCTGATTCTGAGGCTTTTGGAATTCAAATCTACATTTAATGGCCTAGGTTATCTCTGTTTTAGGGGAAACACGTTGGAAAAGCCAAATTTTCCTGGAAGCCTGCAGTTCACACTTCAAACAGGGAGGTAGGTGGTACAGATGAGGCATGAGGCAAGCTGCTTGCCTAGATAGGTTTTGTGTTCCTGACCTGAGCTACAACAAAGCAAAAGCTGCAGGATTCTACGTGGGCTCTTCACCAAATACTGCCGCCTGTGTACATTGCCACAATAAGAAACAGTGTCCATAAGCTAAACCACAATGAAATCACAATTTCTAATCAAAAAGACATTAGAGCTTCCCTAGGAGAGCCCCATTTTCCAGTCACCAAAACAAAACATCATGATTTGCTTTCAAACTGCTTCCAAGGCAGGTGAAAAATGCAGAGTTGGCCTGTGCACAGAGTGCAGAGCTACAGAAGCAAAGGCACCGGTTTGCAGCTCACATTCTTTAAACACTGTGTGTGTGCTGCAACACCACTGGCCAACATAACTACTTACTTAAGAAAGCATGTGCATTTTTAAAGGTATTTTTTAATGGGGAAAAATGATGGTGCTTGAAAGGAATACAAGGTTTTCCACAGGATGCAGGATACGTGCCCCTAGCACCCTCCCTCCTGCCCCACTGCAGGTCTGGACCTCTCTTTGGGGAACCCAGATTCACACTCTCAACTCCCTGAGGGGCAGCACAGACTCTGTACTGACAATACTGTTTCTTCTATTACCTCTTGCTACCTACCTCTCCTCCTTATAAAGGCATTCCCAGACTGTGGTCCCTGGTACTTCCAGGACCAGCTTCCTCAGGAGGAGGTAGCTAAGCAGGGATAGCCAAGTCCTGGCCTTCTATCCATTAAAGGCACAAACCACCTTCCTCCCATCAGGCTCTTCCTCATGCCTGCAGTCATATTCAACCTCCTTCAAAGAAAGCCTTAAGGAGGCAGAGGAGTGGTACACACACCTGTCTCTTCAGAGATATGTGAAAAGATTAGGTGGAGAGAAGTTTATTCTGAGGTCTCTGTGATTACATCTTCTCTTCAACCCCAAGGTGTGACAGCAGTTCACACACCGATCCCTGAGCTTCAAACGAGCTGCTTCAGCTCAGCCACCCACCAGCTATTAAACACCAGCGTCATAATTTGTGCCCTATTTAAATATTCAGCTGCACAAAACCACCGTGGTAGCCCTGCTGATATTTGTACCTCAAGATAAATTCCCACTGCTGCCAGAACTAGCATGTCTAGAATATAAACGCAGTACCACCTTCTTTGGATTGCCATGAAAGCATTCCCTGCCTGCTCTGCAAGTACTGATAAATGCCTGGTGACATCTGGCTTGAAAACACTGACAGGAGCTTCCTTAGGACATAAACACCGACTTTCCTTCTGCAAAACTAGTTTCCACTGTTGCATGACATGACAATACGCACTGGCGACACAGTCTTTGGTTTTGAAATAATGCTGCAGGATTAAAAGAAACAAACAAAACAAACCCAGCAATTAAGACAAATCAAAACAAGGGTTTCCTGAGATCTGCTCACACTGGAATGCATGAAACTTATGACCTAGAAAGCACTGAAAAGCAACTGCCAACACCCACAGTGGCGTGCTTAGGAAGGGGTTTCCCTGAGTAATAAAGTAGAGAGCTGGGAAGAGACAATCACAGCAGCTTGAGCTGAAGATCAGAGTGAGCCAGGGTCATGATGTCATTCACAGGACATGAAAAAGTTGCTTAAAAATCACAGAATAGAATCACAGAACATCCTGAGCTGGAAGGAACCCACAGGGATCACTGAGTCCAGCTCCTGGCCCTGCACAGACACCCCAACAATCCCACCCCGTGCCTGAGAGCGTTGTCCAAATGCTCCTGGAGCTCTGGCAATCTTGGGGCCATGAGCATTCCCTAGGGAGCCTGTTCAGCGCGCAACACCCTCTGTGGGAAGAATGTTCTCCTGATATCCAGCATAAAACTTCCCTGACAAAGCTCCTGCCATTTCCTAACAAAACCCCAGAGAAGTGTGAGAGTTCAAAGCCTTTACAGGCACTGAGAGCATCCTACTACGTACAGAAGATGATGGGGTGGAGGCTCGTCTCAGGTGACAGTGTTGGACTGTCAGGACACAGCAGAGGAATGGCTGTTCACTCCAAGCAGCATTTGCAGTGGGTTTTTGGAAGGACAGGTGCTGTGAACTCCGCAAAGCACACACTACTGCTTGGGAAATGAAATAAAAATGCCTGTCTGAGGTGACATTCCTATTCTGAATCAAAACCAATGTTATCCTCGGAGACTCACACCACCTGTCCCACCCACTTTTTCCATTCAATGTTTTTGTCATTATTATAGTATCAGTAGGAAAGTCCTGAAGCTATTCATTCATTCATTCATTCATTCATTCATTCCCAAAGGCTACTGGCTTACCTGCATGGCATGTAACAAGTAATTAAGCATCAGGGAAAAAAAATAAGGAATGCAATTAACCAAGAACATGGAGAAGAAGTATATTAAAAAAGCAACTTCTCACTCTGGCAGTAATAAATGATGGTTTCTCTAACACAGCTCAAACTCCAGTGGAATGTGGTATGCAAAGTCTGAGCACAAAATTGCCTGCAAGACTGGGAGGAGATAAAAAAAGTTCATCAGGTGTAGAATCGATTAGCACAAGGCATCATTAGCAGAGGGTCAGAGCGTCTAGGGAAGGCAGCACAGGACAGCCAGTCCTGTTGGGATTAAAAATCAAAACAAAACAAAACAAATAGGAGTTTGAATGCAACCATGGCTGCCAAATGCTGGGTGCTTCATTGGTAAACTCACACCCTAATCAAATCCCTCATCTCCTTAATTACAGTGTAGGTCTGTTCCCAGGACTGTGGCTGGGAAGGATGTCCTTGTCAAATAGGGAACAAGGGATATTCAGCCAGCATGAACCAAAGAGCTTAAATAAATTCCAAAACATGGAAGATTTTTCATTTATGACCCATTGCAATTACAGCTCCCAGTAGTAAAACTGAAAAATGACATGGGCCAAATCTGAGGAGAAGCTCACAGTGTCGCTTCACTCTCCTCTCCACCCAGGACACAGCTCCCTACAAGGAGATCCCGAATTTCACCCCAGCCTCATCTCACTTGCAGACTCCTGCTTAGCCTATCTTAATCAGCCTGGCAGTTCCTGCAAACCAAGGGAAGACTTCAATTAGAGATAAGTGACAGGATTTGGCTCAAAGGACAGACTAAAATTAATTGGCACCTAGACCTGAACTTAAAACCAAACTTATTCATTGACACTTGGAACGGTTCCTTTATGTGGAATGGGAAAAAACAGAAGCTCTTAAAAAATCTGAAAAACCAACAGAAACTGAAGTAGTAGCTGAGGTTTATATTAGTCACCTGAAAGGATAGGAATCATTAACAGCTTTCAGACAACGCTCAGGACTCAGTTTAGACCAAATTTCTGGGGTTTTTTAACTCATGCGAACACCTCTGCTCAAACACAGAATGAAACACAATCTTTACCAATGGAAAAACTACTCTTGGGACATTTTAGATCTAAGCAGCAGCCTCACCAGCTGTCCACATCAAAGAGGAGAGCCTCAAAAAATAATGTTACTATTTCAATTATTCAAATCTCAGAAAATTCAGATACTCCCCCAATTCACATTCTCCTCGCAGATTCTGTAGCAGAAAAAATTGGGCCTGCCACGAAAAGCTCTACTTGTCTTGCGCCTTTCTAATCTTTAGACAAGACTAACAAGTTGAGCTAATTCATGCAGTGAAACATATCTCAGAGACTTTGTATGTGAACTAATTAAAATAAATAAAACCAGTACGGATAATGATAGAGCAAATCAAGTGCATATGAATTCAGTCAATGACTCACTGCTCCCTTGTTTTCCTTATTGGAAAACTTGGCTTATCACCATACTGAGGTGACGATGAGTCAGGAAACTGGTATGAGCCACAAATTGCAAGGAAATTAAAATAAGTATCTACAAAATCTCTTTTTGGAGAGATTTTGGAGATTTTTGCTAGCTTTGTATGGATGTGGTTACAGACTTCACAGTTCTAACCTCATCGTTTTCTGACTAGATAAAATCAAGAAAGGGAAGAGGCATTTATGAGTTCTAGAGACAATACATAATGATTGGGCTCTTGTCAGAATCAATCTGATGCCTTTACTTTTATAAAAGTATATATTTTAACCAAATGCATTTGAAGCATATTACTACTGAATGCTTGATACTACCTTATCAAGTAAATAGGTTGGTGTTAATCACTTGGAACCAGTCAAAGCACATGCAAATATTTTAACAGAACTAAACTGAGAACTAATGGTGCGCATGGCATGAGGGTAGCAGTTCTGAACCTAAGTCTGTGCAAGCACAACCACTTTGCTGCCACCTCACTCATACAGACCATGAGAACTTGCTCTGTTACACCTTCTGACACAACACCTGTTGGATTTGAGGCAGGTTGGGAGCACAAATCCCACCAAAAAGCCTGGGCTATCACATGCACTTCTGTACAAGCAACTGTGTCTCTGGAGCTCATCAATATTATTTCACAATAATAAAATTCAATTTGAAGTGTTAAACTAAAAAAATCAGAGAGTCAAAAAATGCAAATTTCAAGGTTGTGAAGGTGGAAGAAAGAAAGCCTCAATGTTCTCTAGTTCCACACTAACAAGTGAGGGGTTTTTACCCACTTCCTTCTCTCCTACAGCCATGCACATTTCTGTGACACAGGAGACTGAGTCAACAACTGGGGTAATTAGTGACTGATGATTTACAGCAGATGACAGCTAATTTCTCCAGTTATGAAGATTTCTATCAAATCTGTAGAAATGTGCACTCAGATTGGACATACTTCCAAGTGACTGCATCTCATCTCTCATTTACATTTTGCTTCTTCTTGGCAATGCCTTGGAGCTATTTCGGAACATCACAAGCTGTCCAGGGCACACTGGTATATTGAATGTGATTGTAAGGAGCTTCCTATTCTTTTTTACCACAAAGAATGTTTTACAAAATGCAAGGGAGATGCCAGATACAGAGGTACCTTGTACAGAGCGATCTGCAGAAGAGCAGCAGCCAGGAGCAAAGCAGCCCATCAGGGAATGTCAGGCACATTCCAGGCAGGTTTCTGCAGTGCACGACTGTCAGATTTCTCAGTTAAAGAATGAAACATCCACTGTCATGGTCCTGAGCTAACAAAGAGCTCTTGTCATCAACTTCATGCCAATACAGGGGTGTAAGAGCACATCTCCAGTGCTCCTGCACACTGATTTTCACAAGTGCCTGTGCAATGTTAACGTCCACTACACGAATCTCCCTCTGTGACCTAGATCTGCACAGGCTCATGAGGCTTTAAGTGCACAAGCAGGAAAAGCTGGAATTGTCTATAGCATCTCCTCCACAGATTAAAACCTGGATAAAACTGTGATGCAAACTTGGTGCTGCCACCCACTTTTAAGACAACAGGAAATCTGTAAAAGAACCCAAAACCTTACTACTTCAAATAGCTACCTAAACCTTGTTTAAAGTTCCAGATGAAAAAGCTTTTGGACACAGATAAAAATACTTACCCCAACTTTAGTAATCCCAGAATAGCCCTTACTCTTAGACATATGCTTTAAAAACCCCTGAGACTCTGCTGCTGAACATGGCAAGTAGGTTCATGAATCTGTCATCCTGCATAAAGAATCATGAAATGGCTTATCTTGGAATGGATGTTAAAGCTCATCTTGTTCCAAACCCCTGCCATGGGCAGGGACACCTTCCACAAGACCAGGTTCCTCAAGGCCCTGTCCAACCTGGCCTTGAACAGTCCCAGGGATGGGGCAGCCACAGCTGCTCTGGGCAACCTGTGTCAGGGCCTCACCATCCTCACAGCTGAGAATTCCTTCCCAATATCCCATCTATCCCTGTCCTCTGGCAGTGGGAAGCCCTTCCCCCTTATCCTGTCACTCCAGGCCCTTGTCCAAAGTCCCTCTCCAGCTCTCTTGGAGCCTCTTTAGGCACTGGAAGGGGCTCTAAACTCTCCCCTGAGCCTTCTCCAGGCTGAACAAGCCCAACTCTCTCAGCCTGTACTCATAAGAGGGAGGATAAGACAGGAGGATAAAGCTGCTCCAGGGCCACCATAACGCAGTGCTTCCTTTTATCCGCCTCTTTTCCCTGTCTCTCTAGAGCACCATTATTAGGACTTTTGTGGCCCCCTCACCCACCCTGATCTGGAGGGCACTATGATTCCTACAGCAGCTTCTCATATCCAACACACATTCCCTTCCTTCTATTCCTTCTCTCCATTCTGGTATTCAGTTGGGGAATTCTCCCATCACAAGTGCACTGACCTGCAAGAATCCTACTATGTGCATGATGTAAATAAATCAAAAGGTCCTGTTTTATCCTCACATGCTCTGAGGGAGATGTTTTTCCCACAGATGAGGCTTGGGGATACGTTCCTACACACTGCCAATGGTGGTTCCTGGAACCCCCTTCAGCTTTCTGCCACAAGTGTTTAAAGCAGCCAGTGCAGAGCTCTAACCATGGGCATTTTAAAATTTATGTAAGAGTGGAAATGCCCTTCTGTCAGTGCCCACTACAACATCTCTCACAGATTAAAACACCTTTCCCTGAGCACAAAGCAATGTGACATTCCTTACATGCATTTACCTCCCACAGATACACACTGAGTGTTTTTATTTCATTCTAAGTCCTGGTCAACCTGTGCCAGGTCACGATCGAATATGGTGCCCAACTGTCCATCAGTTATTCCAAGCAAAGTGTCTTTAAATTCATCTCACTGACAAAGTAAGTGGCTTTGTACAGGTAATTAGTAAGAGCACACAGGTATTCAAAGATCTGTGTAGGGCACAAAAGCTGGTTAAGGAGCCCACAGCTTACCCACAGCACTATTAGAGAAAAGAAACCAGCTTTGGAGTTATCACAGGAGATATTTAAATGCATTGATCTAGCTTCTTAAAATGATCTAGTAAAGAATTTACTATGTTCTACAATAGGTCCATAGCTGATATAGCAAATATCTGTGGATAAAACCTGATACCTGCATGAGAGTGTGTACTCAGATGAGAATAGGGGAAACTGAAATGAGCGTGACAGCAAGGGCTTCTCCAGAACTGCAAGGAGTCAGTGGTGTGGGCATGTGGCTGCAGTGAGACCAGGAAGTCCTCACAGCACAAAATGGTCTCGTCCTGTTGTTTCTACAGAGTGTTTTATTCAGTGCAAAGTTTCTGGAGCTAAAACACCCTTCACAACAAGGTTTTTGATTTTGCCAAGCTGCACTGCCACAGGACCTCCATGAGAAAGGCTGTGGTAACAGGACAGTGATGCACACCCCTAGATGACACAGCAAAACCTGAATTCCACCCTGAATTAGGAGACAGGGCTGCTCTGCTCTCAGTCCTGACACTACGTCACTATTTAACCTTGGGTATGTTACTCGATCATGCAGAATTTCAGAGTCTGCATTAGCCTAATGAAGATAATAACAATAATCATGTGTGTCACAGATACAGTTGGGCTTGGTTATTATGTTCTTATGAAGTGCCTGGAAGAGCCCCAGATGAAAGGGAAATTAGGAGAAGGAAGATTAATTATAAGATGTGCATCCCAAATAAAAACCAGACAGGAACATTGCTGTTGCTGTTATTAGGGGAGAGTCTGTCTGATTTAGGCCAGCTTTTATTTCTCTGTTGGTAAAGCAGACCCATTTTAACCACTTTCCACGTTTAAATTTTATTTGTAGATGGTGGGTAGGTGATAAAGACTGCTGAGCTTCTGATACTGCAGACATAAAGGCCTTTGATTGAAGGTCTGATTTCACAGTAACCACTGTCTGTAATATGATAGGCCTGCCTGTGTTTTCACCGTTGTGAGGCAAAACAAGGAACCAAAAGTTTACTGCCACTCTGAAGAAAAGACCAGGACTGAAGAAAAGGAAACATTTCCTGCGGCTAAACACACCATGGTGAGCACAGTCATAGTGGGAAACATTGCACTGATATGATATTATATTAACAAGCACTTGGATATTTAACAAAAACTTGTGCAAATGGAAACATTTTTTCTATAGTGATTTTCTCTTAGGAAGTACCAAGTATTTCTCATTTAGGTTAGTATCTTTTTCTGCTTAAACATGGGGAAAAGGACACAGGGAGAGGCACAGCGATACATCTGAGATCACATCTAACTGAGCAGCACAGCCCAGAAAGAGACCCAAGCGTTTCCCCAAGCCTCAGCCTGGGCTGCTCTCCCCTGGAGCTGCCTTCCTCCTGTGCCAGAGATCAACCCTTGCTCCTCCTGCAACATGCTAAGAGTGTCCTAGAGATCGCAGAATCACTGAGGATGGAAAAGACGTCCCAGATCATGGAATCCAACCTTGTCACCCAGCCCAGAGCACTGAGTGCCCCCTCCAGTCGTTCCTTGGACACCTCCAGGGATGGTGACTCTACCACCTCCCTGGGCAGCCCCTTCCAATGCCTGACCACCCTTTCCATGGGGAAATTCCTCCTGATGTCCAATCTGAACCTCCCCTGGTGCAACTTGAGGCTGTTTCCTCTTATCCTGTCCCTGTTCCCTGGGAGCAGAGCCCGACTCTCTCCTGGCTGCCCCCTCCTGTCAGGGAGCTGTGGAGAGCAAGAAGGTCGCCCCTGAGCCTCCTTTTCTCCAGGCTGAGCCCCCCCAGCTCCCTCAGCCATTCCTCATATGACTCACTCTCCAGACCCTTCCTCAGCTCCATTGCCCTTCTCTGGAATGCTGCAGCCCCTCAATGAATGGTAAACTTAAATTCAACATCATCCAGTGATAAATACAGTTCTAACTCTAACTTCATTGTGATACCAAATTTCATGAAATATCCCTTGGGGCATTCAGTAATGAATTGCTTAAAAAATAGATGAGTACAGGAACCTGGGAAAAATTCATAATTGCACTTTCTTTCCAGGACACACAAACTCCTTGCTTTCACCTTGCATAAAATGTTTTCAGGTTTTAAAAAAACAGGGTAGTATTGAACCCTTCATTTCTCAAGAGTCAGATTTTTGAAAATTGCTGTCAGCAAGTCACCTACACCTTAATTTGTGATAATTAACAACGCAGTAGAAGAAATAAAGGACATAGCCTCCATTTGTTTCAGGAGACACTGCAATACAGCTAAAGGAGTTTCACCCCTTAACTATAAACAGCAAAAGGCTCTAATTTGTTCAGCTTCTGCTCATGAAATGTGTATTAATTCCTTAATGACAGGTGCACCTTGGAGTCAGGACAGCTAATCACTAGATCAGGAGTTAACCACAGTACAGGGCTCAGAGAAGCCCACATCTTTTTCAAAGAAAGCCTTGGCAAGGTCCCACAAGCCAGTTCACAGCAAGTTTATAGCAAAAGGTTATTTCCTAAATGTAGAACTAATGATCCCTGTTTTTCTATGGCTTTATGCTCGAGACAGCAATCTCCAAGCTTTTTCAGAGGTGCTGGATATTCAACATCTTTTGTCTTCGTGGTTTCTTTCACATCTCATAAAAATTAAGCTCATGTTACAGGGACTCCCTCCTTTCCCTGGCTCCAAATGTCTATGAAACCTCCAGCAGTATTGTATCATGGAGAAGTCTTCCTTCAAGTGTGGCCAAAATTGCCAGTGGATTAAAATAGGGAGGAGGGGAATAATGAATAACCCAGAGAGAGACCAACTCGCAAAATACCCTCTGTTTTAAAGAAGCTGCTTCCATTGCAATTCATGTCTTCATTTACTGGAATTGAAGTTCTTTTATTTTCTATTCCACATTCTCTCCCATAGTGACTTTCCTGTTTCCGAACAGCCATCTGCATTACAGATCCAGAGTCAGCCGTAGCAGCTCCTCCTCTCCACACAGAAGCAAACCAGCAGTATTATTCCACTGCATCTATAAACTTGGAAATATGTGCATTATTCCTGGTCTCTTAAAACTCTCTCTTCTGATAATCAACACTGTCAGTCATTTAGTAAGATAAAACACCACACAACTTTGGTGGCTGGCTTTTGGGGTAGTCCCTAACTCAAATTCCTTATCTCAGGATGTTATGTAAGAAGTGGAAAGCTGTTAAATCTTCAGAGATAATCAAGATCAGTCACAGGTGCTGCACACAAGGGACTAACAGTGAAATAAAACAAACAGAATCTTCCCCTACCACACCCTTCTTTTACATAGAAATACCTAAACAGCTGAAGAGATGGGGTCAGGAAGAACAAGCCACCAAATGGAACACAACAGGCAGAGCTTCGATGAAGAAGCCTGTCGCTGTCCTGTAACTTGCTTTCTCACTAAGAGAAGAAAAAGAAAAGATCCATTTCAAAATTAAAAGGCAACTCAGTCCTAAATCTGGGAAGTCAGTAATCCACACACTGGTCTTGCACTTCAGTCACTGGTATCAAAGGCACTTCTTTCAGGAAACATGTCAATCCTTTTGTTCATTTATTCTTGAGTTAGACATTAGGCAGAAAAATAAAGCACCTGAGCTGTGTGCCCATTAGAATGCTGCATAATATAGAAGGGAGGAAATAAAAACAGTGCCAGTCTGAAGCAAAAAGGAAGACTAGCCTCAGTGCTGCTCGGCTATTGAAGGCAACGCACAGTATTGCAAAATGCTTGTGTGGTCAGTAAATTTACAGTAAATGAGGATTCAGGAAGTACTGCAAACTCTGAGCACTGGAATTGATACCATCAGATAAAGTGATTGTTGGATATAAGAAACTCTATGTCAAGCATTCTGCTGTGGGGGATGCATGTTGGAGGTAGAGAGCAGGCTTAAGATCTTGCCTAAGTGTGGCATGTCCCACAGACTTTATCCTGCTCCTAACACTGGCTGGAATCATGCCCGGCTCTAAGTACCCTCATGGTGCATGAGGAGTTTGCTGGGCTGTAGAGCACCTGCTGACCACTGCTCACATCAGTCCCTCTGTGCTGAACGAGGAGTTTGCTCTGGAGAGAAGCGCAGAACACACCATGGTGCAGATACAGCTCCCACTGAACATGTTTGAGCACATATGGGTGGCAGGTAAATCCATGAGGACCTGACGAGATAGACAGGTGAGCTGCCCCAGCACAAAAAGCTTTGTTTTCAAACAGGCCAAAGCCAAGCTAGCAAGGGTGCTTTCAAGTCAGTCCAACATCCCGCCGTGAGTGCCACCCAAAGCCAGCAGATGCGTGTGCAGGTCTGAACAGGCACCCAGGTGCCCCCAGGAGGGACGCACTCCACCAAGGGAGCTGCAGCATTCCTCGGCAGCCTCCGCGCTGGAATGGTTTTCAGCTGGGGCCCCAGAAGCAGTTTATTCCGTAAGCTCTCCCCCGCAAGGTATTGGGGATGATGGAAATGAAAACAAGAGAAAATTAATCTTTTCATTAATTTAGAAAGATGCAATTCATGACTCATAGCAAGCTTGTATAAATAATGACATTGTTTAAATCTTATTTGTAATTATACTTAAAGTCAGAGACTTTAAAAGCTGCACTGAGAATAAGGCATCCAACTGTCTAATTTATTGTTATTTTAAGCAGGTACTGTATGCCCAAATTCCCTTGGCAGATTATATCTCAGCTTAAGTGTTTTGCTAGAGGTAATTTTCACATGTTCATGACAGCAGCAATGAGAGGAAGGAAATCAAACAGAAGAGAATTCCATCTATGTCATCCAATTTCTTCCTCTCTCTGGCAAGCCTGGAAGTGCTTTGTGCACAACTGAGAAGCTGCACATTCCCTGTGCTCCACCTGGTTTGGCAGGGAAGAGAAAGTGGAAGTGAGGAAGGACCAAATGCAAGTGGCTTGGAAAAGGAAACGAACCAATAGGCTTTCTTAATCTGCCATGCAATCTTAGAAAAATGAAAAACTGCTCTTTGTGCTACTTCTTCTCTTTCTATGAGGCACCTGTTCATTACAGCAATGGCAATAAGGAACACAAACACACAAGTAGATCACCTTGAAAGTCTTGTTCATACTTCTTCAGACTCCTGCAACCCCCAACCACAAACTTAAATTTAATAAGCATCAAAAACTATGTATAGAAAACTAGAAGTTACCAAGGGAAAATAATTTGTGCTAATGCATATATAAACCTGGAACAGCAATCTGCCTAGAAAATGAGTCTTATTAACACCTTGCTTGAAATACCCGTGGCATTCTTGGAGGGCACCTGGTGATCCTCAAGGAAATTGATGCAATTTTGAGGAACTGCCATATAGCTGGTTGTTCTGGAAAAGTTGGACAGAGAACAAGAATGGTTGGAGAAGTGCCTATCATGTATCTACTGCTTTTAAATACTTATCACAGTGCTGCACTTGTTGCATGAAATCCAAGATGCAGCAAACACATGGAAAATTATCAGCCTCCTAATATATATAACTGCTAGTAGCCAGAAGGATCATAGTCAGCCATTTATTCAGTACAGAAGTTGGGGTGGGAAAGAGTTACCATCCGTCTTTCCTCAAGGCACTGTTTTAACCATGAGAAATTTCTACATGTAAGTATAATCAAATCCTAAAATCCTGTATTTATTAGGACTGCAGGATATATATTATATATTTGGAAAAATTGTTCCCTAAATCAGTTTAACTTTTTTTTTTCTGCTACTAGGAATCTGGGCTGCTCCTCCCAAAATGAAGAAACTTGCCTTTCATGTCAACTCAAATTCCCATGCAATGCATTTGATTTTTGTTTTGTCTCCTGCTCATTTTGCTCCCACTTTGTGATGGAGCTGACACTGAGGAATCAGAGCTGCTTCCTGCACACTGCTGAAACTGAAACCAAATAGAGCAGGTTTTCCTTCTGTGTTCAGAAACATGATCAGCAGTTTGACTTTTATATGGCCATTATTTTAAAACACACACACAACCTTTTCCAACCTGGAACTGACTTTCAGTTTCTTTCTTGACTTAGCTGTGTCCCTATCAGTGCCTGCTATAGGTAAGAAAATCCAGCTTGATATCTTCAGTGGCAGAGACTGAGAAATCTCTTGCAATTAATGCATTTTAAATGACCTGTAATTTCAGAGAACAACATTAATTCACCTCGTCACATGTGGGGTCACAAACTGCTGTTCCCTCTCTTCTGATACGCTAAGGGCCCAGAGGAGGACTGCAGATATTGAGGGACAACAGACATTAGACGTTAAAAATTCAGGTGTAGAAATGACAAAGATATTTGTCAAATGCAGACACACTCCATCCTACTCCTACCTTCTTTTTTGTATAATTTCCTCCTTTTTATAGTTATTAATGCCAATTTTGGGGAGAGATGAGGAAAAAGTATTCACCTCAGGCACACCACCCTAGGATACTGCAAAAAGAAAAGACTGCATAAAACATCTATAGACATAAGGTTCCTGCTGTGTGCTGGAGGCAGAATATATCGCCATTCAGCTAAATGGTGCAATAGAGAAGTGGAGAAAAACTGCAGAAATTGCTTTGAAAACAAAAACAAAAAACTGCTTTCCTGGAGCTATCATCAGGTTTGCTTGTGAGATCAGATGCTTTTTTCCTATGCTCCATTCAAATGCAAAGAAAATGCTTGAGGAAAATTGCTAGTTCTGATACTTACACCCTTCACACGCGCAGCTGGAATGAGATTTCTGCCGTGGTGGAGCAACAGCATCAACAAAATAGTCTAAGCCTAATGGCAGTCACACTGCACACTATTTAAACATATGCAAAGGATTTCTTGATTCCCTGCTCCATACTTTCTAGTAAACTTCATACTTATATAATTTTTAAATACTTACTTTTACAGCAAATTATAGGCAAATGGGCCAACTCAGGGTAAGATGAGTTTGAAAACAGAACTGAAAGAAGGACTTTAATAAAGGTAGGTTGAGTCATCTGTAGATATGGCACTTGGGGACATGGTGGCCTTGGCAGTGCTGGGGAAACAGTTGGATTCGATGATCTTAAAGATCTTTTCCAATCTAAACAATTCTATGATTCCCTGAGAAACCTCCCCACTTCAGCAAGGAAAGCAGAAGCTTCACAGAAGTTCCACATAAGGCAAACCTTTCCTGAGTCACCAGCAAACATTTGTTATGTTCTAGTTTCCATCTGACGGCAGCACACACTCTGCCTCATGCCATGGCTTTCCAAGGAAACACTTACAGAATCAGCCCCAATTTTTAGAGAAGTAGGATTTAAGAAATGCCATCTCCTGTGAGATTTGGCATTCTCCTTAAAACAGCTGTTACCAAATGCTTTAAGACTAAGCTCTACAAACCCACATGGTTGTACAAAAAAATCCCCCAAACAGGAAAAAAAACAGGCTCCAAATCCAAAATACAACTTAGTCACATCCAAAACCTATTTATCTCTAAGTTTCATAGCAAAGTTGAAAGGTCTACTCATTATTGTGGCCACTGTTGTGGCAATTTTTATCGGTAGGGTGTAAATTTCCGTCAGACACCAACACCACATCTTTATTTTTTTGCAAACAGAAAAATTATGATTCCTGACACAAAAATTTTGCTCAGACATAAGACAACAAGGTCACAGTTTAATAGAGACACAAATGAAAGAAGAATACAAGAAAACAATGCATAATTTCTGTCCCTCTGACAGGTATCCAGAGGTTTAGTTTGGATATTAAGAAAAATGTCTTCGCTGAAAGGGTTGTCCAGCCCTGGCACAGCTGCCCAGGGCAGTGGTGGAGTCACTGTCCCTGGAGGGATTTAACAGATGTGAGGATATGACCCTTGGGGACATGGGTTAGTGGTGGCCTTGGCAGTGCTGGGGGAATGGTTGGACTTGATCTTGGAGGTCTTTCCCAACCTAAATGGGTCTATGATTCTATGCTGATCAACTCAATGCCCTTTTTTATTATGTAACTGCTGCAAAACAAACCCTGCATCTGTAAATAAAATCCTCTGCCTTTTGCTTTGTTAACAAAATACTACCATGGCTTAAGGACATTGTCTGGGGTTTTGCCCCCACAAAAATTTAATTGCCTAATCTTTCTTATCCAATCAGCACAGTGTCCCAGTACTTTGCTTATCAGCTGCTTATTCCCAGAAACCTGCCCTGCCCTGATCCTCTTACTGCTGCTCCCTGAGTCACCTGCCAAAGCAACTACTTGTGTGGCCATGCCCAGAGTAGAGAGGGAGCAAAATCACCTGGAAGGGAAAGGGAATAGAAAGGGGAATGTGTGTTTTCGCATTACTTTCCTCTTCCTGCAGAAAACAGTTACTGATTTGCCTTATAAGACAAAATTAACAATGCTCCTGCCTACAAATATTCCAGAAAGCCTTCAGAAATGACCAAACACATTATTCCAGCTGAAGCATATCCTAATCCTCAGCTCCATTGCTCCAGTTAGATACAGGCTGGTTCCAGAGCCTCCTAAAGTGCTCTGAGTTGCATCAGTTTCCTCTTCAAGTCCTTTATACCAACTGGTATGTTCTGAAACACATCAGTTTCTGTCACAGTACAGGTATTTAAAAGCCCTCCATCAATATATTTTTACTTACAGCCCTTGCCTACTTTCTCCCTTTCACACTCACACTCACTCTCTCAGAATAAGCAGGGAAAGCCTCATGTTTTAATGCACACTTCCATCATCTGCAAACAAGAGGTGTGAAAGACATGCAAGTCAATTCATTCACAAATTAACTGCTTTGTCATTTGCAGGAGCACTGGAAGGCCCTGGCAAACAACAGAAGGGGAGCAGTGGTGCTTTTCTAGCAGCCTGTAAACAACTGGAGCAGGTAGATGACAGATAACCTCCGTTTCTCTGAGAAGCCATTTCAGGAGCGACTCCTTTTGGTTGCTGCTCCCAGTTTCCAAGCACAGGGCAGACATCAGCCTCATCACAAACACTACAATATTAATGATAAACAACTAACTTACAGGGCCACTGTGAGTACTGATTATTTGGGAGGAGTTTTTATGTGCCAGAGAGCCTTGCTCTGCTAGGTGGGAAAGCAAAGCCAGAGAGGCTGTGCTTAGTCATCCCAGGGCATACAGCAGGTCTGAAGAATGGTCTCCCTGGAAGAAGGGCCACCTGTGTATCCCATGTGTGCCTGCTGAAGGACCCTGATGTGACTGAGCCTCCCCTCTCTCCTTTTTATCCTTGCTGTCCTGCTGCCAGCACCACAGTTAGGATGCAGCAGCTGAAGAGCACAGAGACTTCTGCAATGGGATCCCCTCCTGTGGACCTGCGGGCTCTGTGGTAATACAAACAGCAACACCTCATGGCAGTGCCCAAAACCAAGCTTGTGCTCTGGCCCTCCGTCCATTTATCCTAACACAGGAAAATAAAGTAGTAAAATCTAAATCTCAGTTGTACAGCATAAACACTGCAACTGCCCTGTATTCACACTAACATGAAGAGACTTGAGCCCAGCTATTTTCCTTACAAACTTGACATTACTCAACTTTGATCAAGATATGCATATCCTTTCCTTTCTGAAACTTTTCAACCCAAAATAAACATTCCTTCCTTCACAATCAAACGTCTTTATAGAAACCCACTACTAACATATCACAGCACATTTGAAAAATAAATGGTTGCAGCCTATCAAGTAAAGCATTTTGCTTAAATTACACACTCTTTTTTCATAAAATTCCAGCATGTGGTTTTGCCTTCTCTCCATCCCTGGGCTTGCACAAGAGAACACTGCAGGCCCATATTCTGCTTCACATTAAACAACATAAAACCCCATTAGTTTGTTGAGAAGCCGATAAAGACAGTCAAGCTTATCACCGAGGGCTGCCAAGGGCAGAGAGATTGAGGTAAGGAAAAGCCAGTGAAGGAACCCATGCCTATAGCTATGGCACAGGTGATCCACATGCTAAGCAGAACTCCAGTCTCCCAACATAACCAGCATGACAGTGCCCTTAACTGCAATTCCTAAGTGTAAATGGAAATAGTACATAATTACTGTATAACCAAAGAGCCTTCCCCAGGCATTTCAGATTTAAGATGCATCCATGACTACTTCAGTAAGCATCAAGACTTCAGAAAATTTTAGAGCTGAGCAGAAAAGTAAAAATAGCTGGAGCTGAAAGTATCTTTGTACTTTGAGACTGACCTCCATCTGCAGATTCAGTTACCTCAAAAGCCCAAATCATGAAGATGTGAATAGTTGGTTAATTGCATTTACTTGCCATGTCCTCTTACTTGAGAGATCCATACTACAGCTATGAGAGTAGTAACAGTCGTAACAACTGGAGTTGCCAAGAGGATAAAACTGATGTAAAAAGCAAACAAAGAGTAAGGTTAAATTTATTTGGATTCCTAAAAAAAACCCCAAACTCAACAACAAAAACAACAAAACCAAGATGAAACCCAACTGAAATGATGAAAACCAGATCAAAGTGCAATTCATATCCATTTCTCCTTTCATCTCAGCATTTCAAGTGCTGAGATTTGATAAAAAATGATATATTCTTTCAGTTTATGACATAACAGTTAAACATATGGCATAAAATGAAGAGACTGGGTGCTAGCTGAACCTTAAAGCATGTAGCTAGTGATTTCAAACCAGCCAAAGGCTCAAAGCAACAGCTGACCCTTCCAGCAGCTGATAGGAATTAAAGAGCAGGGCACATTATTTGGAAAATTCTTGGATTTTCCATGGCAAATGCCTCAGAATTGTTCCTGCAGTATCTTGATCTCACATGAAGAAGTATCCCAGAAGAGGACAGCCTGTTCCTTTAGCAAACCCTTCTGCTGGATGGTTACACTGCTTTCCAAAGGGTACAAACTTTACAGCCAACACACAACCCAGGTGCTGCCTCCACACTCACCGCAGGCACCTCCTGCACCCCTGCTCATCCTCACTGCCTTCCCAGGGCTTTCTGTCCCAGCAAACCCAGAGCTGCTCATCCTCCCTGCAAGGCAGGAGCCTCCACCTCCACCAAACAGGGAAAGACCATGCCGAGGAGTTTAAAGCGTTCAAAATTCCGGCTCAGAAAGAGACAGCTGTCCGTGGCCAACATTTCTAAAGGCAAAATTACAGCATGCGGGAATTACAGATCTGCAGAGAAACCAGCAATTTGTGAGGAATTCAAGTCACCAGAAGCGACAAATTAGGACCACAATGCTAACAAAATTAGATACAGTCTTCTTTTAACCTCTTCTCTATTTTAAGAGCTTTTTTTTTTTTTTTAAATCAAAAAAGGGTTTGTATTTGTTTTGTTGTTAAAGTTTCCATGAAATTGGGCTGAGAGCAACTGTTTAAGAACAATGTTTCTCCATCATTTACTCTCTTTACCTTAGGATGTATAAAATTATGTCGATGCCTGTACAAGGAGGTTGCTCTCGGCCATTTAACAGAGTGACAGAGTCACCAACAGAGATAAAATTCAGTAGCCATGAAAATTTCCGTCATCTTTGCAAACATGCTGCTTGACTGGAGGCTGTCAGCTCTGGGATTTTTTTTTTAGGTTCCCTTGCATTCTTCAGTCTTTTCCCAGCTAGGGACACGACTAGAGTCAAAAGGCAGCTCTTTCCCAATGTGACTCTCACTCATCCACATGTCAATAGACTGAACTATGGAAAAACAAAACAAGAACCAAACCAATTTCCACCTGCTCCACTCAATAACAATAAAATCACACAACAGCATCTTTAAAGCCATGCCTGTTCATTTGGATAATTACTCTAACAGCCCATCTAAGCATGGCCTCCGCCCGGTCCCCGATGGAGACCAAAACCTGAAGGAGAAGGAGGAAACAGCTCATCTGCTGAACACAATGTTCGGAAATGTGAGGTGAACATTCCTCACCACAGCAAGATGAATGTTCCCACCCCAGCACAAAGAAAGGGTTCATATTTCATATATTTTCCATTGTTTGAGCTTGCTTGTACATAAGCAACTACATTTAGCAATCACCAATGGGAGAGACTGAGCACTTAAAAAGATTATCATGTTTTTAACAATGCAACAGCAGAATCAACAAGGGAGGCTGCACCCTGTTCAGTTCCACTAATGTTCTCCAATTCCTGCAGAGAGCCACCCTTCCATGGGTACTGTTACCTGTAACACTCACTTGGGGGATGTACATCATCTGCTGCACAAATTAAAATTATCCATCATATGAAAAGTTATCCTCAGTGAGGGGGCTGCAGCAATGAACCCCAAAGGAAGCCAAACACCACCATTTACTTCTTAGTCTAAGCAGGACTCTTACAAAGATCCTGTCTCAGTGGTCTTCAGTGGTGGAAAGGGAGTGGATACAAGTCTGTATGGAACCAAAGAATTCTGGATTGAAATAATCAATACTTTGAAACATAAAATATTTCAATGAGATGGCTTCATGACATAAGGAAATACCCTGCAGGTAGTGATGGAGGCAGTGGTTTTAGACTGGTTTGACTCCCAGGGGTTCATCAGGCAGCGAAGAGCACGGAGGAAGGACTTGTTCAGCCCTGGCAAGTCTCACAGCCTAGTAGTGCCTGTTCCACACTCATGCTGCTACACCTCCACCCTGCCCAGAGAGCAGCTGCTGTGGCTGGCACAGGGTCTTGCACAGGGAAAGGGCAGCAGTCTTGTACCCCAGGGAAGGCACAACGCCCAAGGATCTCAATAGAAACAGCAAGAAAGGCTTTACCGACCTACAAAGGGTTTCAAAGAGAAGTCTGCAGTGTTGCATGAGTGACTGCTCCAGCTAGAATGACACAGCATCCTCACACAGTTATCACTGCCCAGCAAGTGCTGCCTTTATGTGTTTAACAGAAACCTCCTAACACTGCCTGCTGTAGCTTTCATTATTCGCTCTGAAAGCACGCTTCTACTGGACCCTTACAAAAATAATGCAGAGTGTTTAAGGACAAAGACAAGCTTTAGAAGACTGGCAAGGAATTAAGCATCCTTAAAACTATTAATTGGGATGGAAGGAACAGGGAACGCTTATCAGTACAGGCTGCTGGCACACGAGGTCACAGCAGCAGCCAGACACGGCAGGTGCAAGCGATGAAATCTGCGTGCACATTCTGGAGGGACAGCTTCAAACAGAGCTGCTCTTCTCCACCGTGGCTGCTGCCGCTGCTTAATTTGATTACACACAAGTGAGAGCCGGGGGGAGGGAGGGAAGGAAAGCAAAGGCAGGGGCGAGGACCCTCTGGGCACCCATGCGGAAGGTACTGGGCACCCGCAGCTGTGGTCTCAGCACAGGGCTCTGAGCAGGGTCTCCGTGAAATTACAGGGGCACCAGACAGCTGACACGGCACGAGCCTCCGGGAGACAAAAAATGACTTGCGTTCCCCTCAGCAAACCACATGCCGCATAGCAATTTGGACTGGAAAGATGCTATTCTGGATTTAAAGGGAAACTAATCTGTTAAAAGAAACAGACCCCAGAGCAGGAGGGTGTAGAGTCCCTGTGCGAACATCCCTCACATAAACTGTGTCACTTCGTCCATAACACTTGTAGGTGCTACATGCTTTCAGGTTTCCACCAACCAAGTCTTTTACTACCTGGCTTTTTAAGAACTGCCAAGAGACTCTTTCATAACAATAATCTCTAACCTAAAATTATCAAAGTGTGCTCTTGCTTCCCTCTAGCCCTGAAATCTTACAGAAGAACCCTGGGACTGTTCCTTTAAAAGACAGAACAATTCAGTCTCTATTGAATTCTGGGTTGAAAGGAAAAAACCAAAGCAAAAAACCCAGAGTCTAAGATCAGGTCCTCCAGACTAAGACCAAGAATATCACTAAAGAGGAAAAATTGCTCTTCTTGAGATATTTAGATACAAGATACCTTAAAATATAACCTTAAAATCTACCTTAAAATTGTTATGACACTACCTACCAAAATCTAATTATACTTTCATAATTATATGTATTAATATCTAAAGTGTGTAATTACAAAGGAGCCAATATATTTTAGAAACACCATACTTATAAACCTATTTTTTTTAAATAGAAACTTCCTGCATGACTGTAAGATCTATATTTTAGTTCTCCTGTCTTTATGACTCAATACTAGCAACTGGAGGCAAAGGCAACTGGAGTCCACGTGTTTGAATGGAAGCCGCAAACAGGGATCTTCTATATTATGTCAAAGGCATTGAACAAAAAAACCCATTAAAACCTTGCTCCTGCAGAATTAAAAAAACCCCTGAAAACAGTGGAGAAATTAAATAAATAAATAATGATAATAATAATAAATTTTCTTCCTATCAGCTTCCTTCATTAAAGCAATAACTTTTATGCATTTGTTTTAATTTACAAAGAGAACTGGAGCACCAAAAAATAGAGGTCTTGCCAGCCAAAAGGGTGGAATCTAACGGAATCTACAAACATCTTAATTATCAGACCAGTGATATAAATCTACTAACTAGTGGTGTCCATACCATGGCTGAGCCTGCCTGTTGTTTTCTGGCAGTCTCTGGACAGAGACCACAGGCTGAACATCTATGACTGCCTAGACAATCCAAGCTCTCCCACTGCTGGGCCCATTCTGTACACATAAACCTCTTCTGCAGGTAGCAACGGCCCAGGAAATCTCTCTCACTCAGGACTGAAGTGGTTTGTGTTTCAATTGCACAAGTCTGAGTGAATAAAACCAAACATCATTAGGTTACAAAGCCAAGTAATTTCTAAATGGTGATGAACGTATTTCCCATTCACATAGAAAATGAGAAGGGATGGTATAATAGAGCTTGACTAAATAATTAAATCAAAAATGTTAAATCCTGATTCAGATTTTACTGCGTGTGCTTACAGACAGAGACCTTTCTCTATGCACTCACATAACTTCTGGTTTTATTCAAACATCAGCTCTACTTCTAATTTATTCTTGTTAAGTGGCTTTCAGCAATGCAAGTGATTTAAATGCACACTTGAGAGGCAAATATAAGCTTGCAATAAGGTGCAGTTTGACATTTAAACCATTACATATTTTTGAACATAATATGACTACAGAAGCATTACTAATTCTGAGCCACTTCCAGATGGAAGTTTAAAAAGCACAATGAAATGCAGACCAAAAGTGATTTACCTCTTTTCTCCAGCAACTGTTGCAACTCTCTTGATTCACAGTCCAAAAACTTGAAAATTTTGGTAGCTTTGTAGTAACGTAAAGTACTCCCACTGCACCTTAAATAGCTGACAAAAATGTACCTTAATACCACATGCATCTCAATACACCTTTAAGAACAAACGTAATTTTAACTTGACTAGAAGAAGTGTTTTAGCGTCTAAGAGCACCACTCCTCCGATGCCCCCATTTCCAGCAGCTTAAGAGCACCACTCAAAACTTAAGTCATGGAAGGTCTGCCTTCATGGGTGCTCAAGCATACGTAAAACAGTGCACTACCTTCCAAAACTGGTCCCAGCTTACAAAGTTACAAAGTAACTGTGAGCAACATTCATTTATGCCCAGCTGGAATTGCCAACATGTAAGAGGTGAAAATTTTGGCTACCTAAAAATATATAATATATGTTTCATGAAGGAAATAGCAAGTGACCCTAAACTTTAGCAGATCTGTCAAGACCCTGCTACAATGAAGTAGGCAAGAGAAGTCATTAATTTTATTGCTTTTGCAGCACATCTGCACAGTTCAAGGTACACCCCAGAGCTGAAAAGCACACAGCAACACATGCTGGGGAGGTGCTGCTAACTGCTCCTGAGCATCTCTATACGTGTAAAAAGGAGATTAAATAAACACAAAGGTAAATTAAATAAAGTAGGTTATTTCCTCAACAACTAAGAAATGCTATTGGAGAGAAGGGAAAGGGAGGAGAGCAGGAGATATACTCACTATGTGGGGCACCAGTGGCTGAGTAACCTCATGTTCTGACCAGTGACTCGAGGTTCTTCATTAGGGATTGAGTAATGGCTTGTGCCATCTGTATGTAAGTGCAGATGAGCAAAACCACCAGAATTCCTTTCATTTAGAGGGGGAAAAAAAAATCTTCCCTGTCCTAATACCAGTTGGGAATAAAACACACAAATACCACATATTAATTGATCATCAGAAGCTCGGGATCCTCAGCATGTTGTTCTTACAGTCAAAAAATCAATGACTAGAAGCCAACACTTGGCATTTTCTGTACCTTGTTACAGGAAAGTCATGAGAGATTAATGTTTGCCCTTCTAAGCACTATTACTCAGGTACTTTGTTTGGTACTTCTGAGTTACAAATTCCCAAAAAAATTGTGAAGAAAAAAAGTCTCATATCCTAATACTACTACATTAAATAATTTTTTGTCCTCTTTCTTCTCTTCCCCATGAGAAAAGGAACTAACACATCCAAGACGGAGCTGATCAGGAACTGTCAGTTTTAATCAGAGCTCTATAGCTGTCAGTCACCAGTGGCCCTTGGGTATTTTGTTTCCTGAATATATAAAAGATTGTTATCCTGAAAGTTAGTCAGCATTTCTGGCTGCTAGACGGAAATAACAAGACTATTAGAAATGTTTTAACACTGGTATAACTGCAGCAGTGTTTGAGTTCTAATAGCTCAGCACACCAACACAGGCAATGACCCCTCTTTATGAGCCACACTGGTGCAATAGAAATAATTTCTCCTTATTGCATAGTTTGCACAGTTGGTATTTATTAATAGTGTTGCAATTCTGTATTAATTATTATTTAGCACTGACAACACGCCTGAAACTGCACAAAATTAGTGCCTGGCCCAAAGTGTTTAAGCAGCTCTGATTCAGCATCCCATAAGCAACATTTCATCCACCAACCTGCTCAGGGACTAAAGCCTGGGCAGCAGTGGCACTTGGTCAGCTGATGTCATGTCAAATTATTTACATCCTACAGCTTGGGACAGCCAAGCCCCAGTGGCTCTGGCTGGAGCAAAATTTACAAGCACCAGTCTGTTGGAGAAAACCACCCAACACTAAAGGCAATGTGGAAATGAGAATCCAGTATCTTATGCAAAATTATTAGAAAAAGAGTCCTGTCATAGTCTCACATTTTCAAATGAAAAGTCTCACTGAAGAGGAACAGAGCAAGAGCACACAGTGATTTGTGAACTTCCCAAACTGCCCACCTGGTAGGAACGCTGTACTAAAGCAGCTGCCTAAGCCAGGATAAAAGCAAAACTTCCAAGGTCATCACCACCACACAGGCACAAATCATGAAATGCAAACGTGACAGGCAGCGAGAAGTGAAAATTGCAAATCAACAAAAGGCCAAGACCCCCCCTTTCAGATCCATACTGCTTTGTTGGCAAACCCTCCTGAAGGATCACTTCTCTGAAATGAGAATATGCAGAGAGCACAGATCAGCAAATCCCAGGACAGCCATGGGAATCAGAGTCAACCTTCAGGCAGGTTTAATTCAGGCCCTGCAGACTCAACACAGACACGAGTCCTGTTGCCACTGTCAGTTCACCCATTTTTGTTGTTTTCCATGTTGCCAAGAACCCAGAGCTGTATTCTAAGACAATAATGACATGTTACTAATACAAATAGAGAAAATAGGAAGCTATGAAACGAATAATTAACTGTGATCTGTTATTTACATAATTATTGGCAGAAGCCTGAACAAGGAGCAAGATGGATTACTGCAGTTTTGGTTCAATGCAGCCTTAAAATAAAAAAATTTAAAAAATAAATCATCACATGCCAAGGCTGAAAGGATTTTCATTCCAGCATGGGGTTCTCTCACTCTGCCAGCCAAGCTCCAAGCTGTTACTGCAGCTATTCTCCAGATAAACACTGATCTTTTCCCTTTGCTCTTCTGTTCAGCTACTGCAGCTGCTGGCCACCAGCAGAAGCATAAGAAACGTATTTTAAAAAACCCCAAAACAAAGAAACAAACAAAAAATCTCAACAGGAGATAATATTGCTCACCAACAATACAACCCCAGTATGTTCATATTGCTCACACCTGACCTTAGGACAGGCAAGGCATAAAGCCTAGTTTTTCTTGTGTATTTCTCTCCCTTCTCTTAAGCTAAAATTGCTCTATGACTTCAGTTGTGGCAGGAGATCAGTTCTTGAGAAGGAGCATTGATACTTATGCCCTCAAAACCAGAAGTACAGAATAGGTGGGAGCAGCGATGTTGCTCTCACGACGTGCTCCATTGCTGTCTAGAAAGTTCAGCCGGACAGAAGAACTCCATTCCTTACTCGTCATAAGTGAGAGATAATGTGGTGGTTCCAGCCATGCCTTGTGCAGAGGCTTCCATGAAACACACAGCACAATGAAAAGTGGAAAGAGCCACCAGAGCAACCTGAACAGCTCGTTCAAGAGCCTTCCAGAAGAAACTTTCAGCTGCTCCTGACTGGTGACAGGTCCAGTCATGACTACAAGTGGGAAGGATTCTACATCCCTTCAGTCACTCTCCTGATTTTGTATATACTGTTGTAAAACCAGGAGCACAGATATTAGTGCTCCCTCCCTTTCACTTCCTTTCCCTGCAACTCTACAGAAATAGCTGGGTTACATCAGACAGAAACACACACAAAATAACAATGACAGCAGATGTGTCAAGAAAATAAAAACCATGCATGAGATGCCTGCTGTACTTGGCAGTTCAGCAGTTCTAGGTAGGGTACTTGTCCAGTCGATGAATCACAGGGTTAGCTGTTTCACAGCACCAAAGTCAAAGCAGGCATGAGTAGTTAAGAACTCAGTCGTAACGACTTGGGGGGTTGTTGTTTCGTTTGGGTTGTTTGGGGGTTCCTTTCTCTTATTTTGCCCTTACCTGTCTCAGATTTGCCTCTTGATTTTCAGACCAAGAATTTCAGACCAGTTCACCAAAAATGCAATTTACAGGAGAGGTCCATGCCAAATCTGTACCCAAACTTCTCTGAAAACCATGATGTGTTGTTCACCTCACTTACACCTCTCTGGGCTCTGAGCCCAAGCCCATTTTGCTCAACTCCCATTAACTTCCGTGGCGCCTTAGGCACTTCACAGGTTCTTTGTACAACTCATTTTGCGCACACATTACTTTTTCTAGAGCACTCATCACCCTACACCCATAGTGCAATTTCCACAAAACTCTCTCAGCCAGAAGGGCATCATCCTCCTTTGTCCATTTCCAACAGTCAACTTCATCCTTTCTCCTGTGATGCTTATCATGTTTGGTAGATGCTGTTTGTAAACTCTTGCTGAAAGCTGCCCTTTTCTCCCCTCAACTCCCTCCTCACCACTTGGCTATACTGCCTGCCAAAAAGCCACACCTGCTTATCTTGTAGGGCCTCTCACACTAACAAATGCTGTTTCGTCTCCCTCAGTCTCTCCATCTTTGGCCTACAGCTCTCTGATATATCTTGGAGATATGGAGATAGATGTGGATTGTAAGTACCTTGGGTGCACCACCTGATTCCACAGAAGCTGCACGACAATGTCCTGGTCCATAATACACATCAAACAACAATGATGCAAACAAGCAACTCAGAAGAATTCTGAT
>NW_008239778.1:3095121-3100796 GCF_000691975.1 Corvus brachyrhynchos | reverse complement strand
AGAGGTACCAGGAGCTTTTCCTGATAGTTATAAGGAACTTTGCAAATGTTATTTGATATAGGTGATACATTATAGAACCTTTCAACCACAAGTTCCTCAGCAGTTGAAAGACCAAGCAAGAGCTATGGGATTTTATGTTACAGGAAAAGTCACCAGTTTTTAACAACGTCTGTTCAAATTTATAACCCACCATGCTACGTCATCAGCAGCTTATTTGCTTCTCATGCACAGTGTACCAGAAGAAATGAAGGGTAAATGTTCTCAGTTATTCCCTTTTTTTACACAAATTCCCTGATAGAAATTAACTCTATTGCAGCTTGGTATGGTATTTGAAAAGTCTGAAGGAATGATTACAGATTTCCCACAATTTTGACAAGAGAAGCTTTTTCACAAAGCTTCTGGTATTGACAGTCACAGAGATCAAGGGACTAATAAGATCATCACATTATTCTTAAGAACACACTCAATATTTATGAGTACATTAACTCCATGTAATAAAGGCCACATTGTCTGGCTGCAATGACTTGGATGCTTTGGGGATAAAATTAATCAACATGTATGAAAGAGGATCTCAGAGTCAAACAGGAAAATCTGCACATAATAACAAAGATAGTTAGTATCTGGCAAACCTACAGCACAAGGAAGAAAAAATACTATGATTAAACATAATAACACTTCACTTGAAATGTAAAATACTCTGGAACAAATCCTGCCAACTCGCATAAGAACCAGCAAACAGGAAGCAGCAGCCTTTGCAATAAAGCCCATCACACAGGGAAAACACAACACTAGAGAACAAGATGCTACTGCACAGTCCCTGTCATTGTGCTGTAGAACACTTGCTGTCTCCTGCTTTTGAAGTGCATGAGGTTCAATTCTAACTTCTCCTCCCAGTGCAGGACCTGTTGAATTTTGAGTCAGTAGCAGGTCCCTGCTGTCCAAGTAAAACACTGTCATCCTTTCACAAATGCTCACATGTGTGAGCTGGTGGCACTGCTGGCTCAAGTGCGTTCTGTCAGTATTATTTTCTAATAATTTCCAGCATAACAGTCCTTCCAGAGCTGTGTCCTGCTGCGTTAAGATTAGCTCAAAGTGATAAAAAAAAAAAAAAAAAAAAAAAAGGAAGAGCTTGCACTGCCTCTTAATAGTTTTCTCCCTGAAGCCATAAGCCCTGAGCATGGTCTTGTTACAAGGGGAGAAGAGGCTCTTTTTTATCCCATTCCATGTGAGTTCTCTGACTACATTCACTTAGACATTCACTTAGAAACACTCAATGGGGCACTATGTTACTATCAGAAATGTGAGCTCATAAGTAAAAAGAAGCAGTTTTGGCTCACAACCTCTTGAATGTCTTGAGAGTTAGTGCTGAACCTTTCCTAACCCTTCAGCTGGAGTCTGTACTACATAGTTGTAAACTTGACTTTCAACTTTCAATGATCATTTGCATGTATGTATCTTCAAAGAATGGCATTTGATTTGCAACTATGTGTTGTAATGAGAGGCTAATTAACACAAATACGGTTATTAGCAAGTTGCAGGCATTTAAAGGACAAAACCAGCAGACCAAAGTCTGTGACATTACTGTGTGACAGGGATGGAGATCCTCAAGGATGAAGTGATACCAGCCAAGGCTCTGCCACTAACTCCATTACCACAGGCAAATCACCAACATTCTGCAACTTGGTTTCCCCTTCTGTAGTGGGATAGTGAGACTCATTTACTTTGCTGGGTAGTTCTCCAGCTTAATTAAATCATTACCTTTAAATTAAAGCACTACAGAAATGCCAGGAAGTAGCGTCTGAATTAGAAGGTGGAGGTGACACCCTAATGAAGCAAGAATATTTTCATTGTCAACAGCAGGCACAGTAAAAGGTCACCCATGGTATAATTGTGAAACCACATTCCAAGCTTCTGAAGGCAAGATGACTTTTCCCAAAACTTCATTAAGGAAGAAGATATGTCCCAGCATCATTGGATGGCTGAAATGCTGCAGTTTCACAGGCAATCTACAATGGTTTAATTACTTTTGTTTTCCCCTTGTCCTTACTCTTTGCTATCCTAATAGCAGCAAAATATCACAGCTTTTTCCACAGGCAACTGTTTTCAGTATGATCAAAGACCTATTAAGAAAATTGCAGAGGATCATTTCCCTTCAAGTTGGTAATGCTCAGCACTGATTGAGTTTTCAATCTTTTCTTTACAAGAGCCACAATAGAAGCACTCGCACTTTTTGTCTGGGACAGCTTCTCCCAAATATCAGTATATTCCAACATACTCCACATGCACTGGAAATTTCCAAGTCTTTGTAAACATAAGGACCTTATTGAAATATCCACTACTGCTGTACAGACACTTTATTTTTAAGTACTGGAAGAAACTTATTCTTAAACCATAAGAAACAGGCCAGTCCTCTGCGGTCAGGCCCATTTTCATCATGTACTCCCAAAAAAGCTGCAAATTTAGTGTTAGGTGTGAAGCTGTGTATGCCCTGTATCTTGGAAACTGCGCTCAAGCTCTGTCCCAGATACCAAAAACACACATCCCATCATAAAGTCATTTAGTTCTTGCTGGGAAGCCATTAAACCAAAACCAGGAAAACAGACAGCTACTTCCTTGTGTGTTGGACTTGAAAAAAACGATCACCCAAGAACAACTCATTATATACAATGTTTATGTGTCCAGAGTGTAAACACCAAGAAATACCATATTTGCTGTTTGCTTTGTAGCAATGCAAAAACTTTTAAGGGCAAGATGTGCTATAGGAGAGGTCAGCCTAGTTCTTTCTATTATATAAGATGCTCTTGCATCTTATGTATGACTGGATACATACTATCCAGCTTCTGTGAGGATATGTTAGAAAATAGTGGAAGATACTCGGGAAATTACATCTGGAAATAATTCTGTATATGATCTTTTTTTCCCCAGTAAGTAAATACATACTTGCATACACTTGTTTTATATATATATATACAGGAAATATATACTTGCTTTTTCTTATACTTTTTGGAAAACCAAAATGATTGCAACCAAGTTCTCAAGTAAGACAGAAGATGTACTTGGAGTATCGTGCCCATACAGCTGGATACTCTGTTTGCTTATGTCTGTCTGTCAGCTGCCTGCTAATTGCTTTTGAGGCCACTGACCTGCTTTTGACTAAATTTGACAGCAGGAAGAAGTCCCAAAGCTTCCAACACTTTCATTTAAAAAAAATGGTTGGGTAGATGCAAGACTCTTATAAGATGAGAAAGGTTAATGACAAAGGTCAACTATTATTTGACGTCAGAGAATCCACAGCAGGGATCACCCTAGAGACAGATCCTCAGGAACCAGTTTCCATTGGTACTGCCACTCTTCTAACACTTGTTTCAAATAGAGCTGGAACCAGAAATTAGTTCCAGTTCTCACAACAGTCCACTGGCCTTAGGTAAATCGTAACTTCTGATGCTACTTCCCCTGCCATAATGTGGCTGGTGTTAAAATCTCTTATTACGTTGCTGCAACGATTCATATTTGAAATGTACTTTGAAGGTCTGGAGAGTTGTATTTACTAATTATTACCTGTCTTGAGACATGAGCTGAATATTCAAAGTGCTAGCTTGATTCATCTGCAAGTGCACATCACATAAGCATGTGGTATACACTAAGACTCAAAACACAAAAGTAAAGATTACTTTTAGAGAAGACTTTATAATCAAGTCAGTTTTGAGCTCAAAACATATAATTTTTATTACCACAACTCTTCTATTACACTGGATTTAAATTATTCCATGTTTTAGATTAGCACTTTATAGAACACCGGTTTGAAAAGTAAATACCAATTGACAGAAGACAAAAAGCCCATGCAAAGTTTGATTCTGTCCCCAAAGGCAAGTCTGATGTCTGAGATCTTAAACCTTTGATATCAAACTGAGTGTTAACAGATAAATTGCACAGGGCAGTTATTGAGCACAGTAAAATCAGAGCTTGTCCTTGAAATATCAGCAATTATAGCACTGAGACTGGCAATGCCACATTACAGTAGGCAGGCGTTTTTATCTTCTGCTTGGTCAGGCACCTTCCAGCCTTTCCAGAAAAGAAGATGCTTTCACTTCTTGCAGGCAGAAAAATCAGATGACAAAGGTCTTGGTGGAAGTGCTAGAGCAAGTAGGTGAACTAGATGTGATTTTTTTTTTTTTTTTTTAAAGAATGCACGAGGCGGGGAATAGCTTCCTAAAAAGGAAACTTTCCATGTATTAAAGGTGCTTTGTAGTAAAACCGTCTACTAGAGAGGTATTTGAGGGCGAGGGAACACACTACAATTTCCTTCAATAATAACAGGTTAACCTTGTATCTTCAAGCTTCCTTCTGTAACAGACTGATTACCAGCCAAGTACTCAGTATCTCCCAATACTGGCCTTTTACATTTCCTGAAGGAACAAGCCACATCTAAAAAGAAAAACAAAAAAGCCACAACAGTGACAGCTAAATATTCCATCTAATCCTCCCCATCTCCTTACTCCAGACAAAATAAATACAACCTGGCAACTTATTCTGACAAAAGTGACTTAGATTTATGTCCCTTGCTCTCTATTACTGCCCTACAAACATATATTATTTTAATGCAGTATAAACAAATAATCGGATTTGCTTAACACCACATTGAGTCCTAGTGATTAAAACATATATATGCATAGAGAAAAAATTTATACATGCACAAACCCTTTGTAAGTTCTGAAGATAAAATTATCAGTATTGCCAAACAGAGAATATGTATTATATTCTAATGACATGAGACAGTTGATTACCAACAAGCCTACTTCGTTTCTAATTAGAAAAAGTTCAGTGATGATCTTCTTCCCTGCTGTTATTGCCTGACAAGAATAAACAAGGAGTCTGCTCTAGGGATGGCACAGTAAACATGCAAACAGACATTTGTTTTGGAGCTTCGCTTCACAGTAGTAGTAAGTACTGAGGAACATAGTGGTTCACGGAGTACAGCTGGTCATGCATCCATCAGCGCATGATTTTAAGTGTTTACCTCAAGAAAACCGAGCTTTGCAAAGTGCACTGCGGCTGCCTAGCTGCTCCTCCTGCGCCCGCTCCTGCCGGCTCTGCTGTCACCTGCTCGGGAGTTCTGCAGGGAAGGGACCCTCCTTGGCACAGGGCTGAAGGGCAGCCGGGTGTTCCAGGCTGGACGCACTCCGCAGAAACAAAGCAAAGGGGATTTGCTTCGCTGCGATTTTCACCCAAGGACACGCCGCGCTCCCATGCCCGTCTCCCCCCTTTGGCATCAGACTGTCTCTCCGGCCGCAGCTGCACCTGTCGCCCGCAGCGTTCACCCTGTGCCGGGATCGATAACGCGTCTGCCATCACCCCCGAACCTCGCCGAGCGCCCCCTGCTCTGCCCAGGCGCCGGTCCCTCCCGAATCCCATCGAGCACCGATTCCTCCATCGAGCCCAGACAAACAAAGGGCGCTTCTCTTATCTTCGATAAAATTCAGACAAACTAGAGAACAATACCGGAAGGGCCGCACAATGGGCACCGGCCGCGCCGCATACCTCACGCCATCCCTCCTCCAGCCCCGGCACGGCGGGCGAGACCCGGTGACCCCAGCCCGGGACAATCCTGGGGACGGCGGCGGCTGTACCGTGCCCGGGCAGGGCTGTCGCCGGGCGGCGGGGGATGCCCTCACAGC
>NW_008239778.1:3085663-3094498 GCF_000691975.1 Corvus brachyrhynchos | reverse complement strand
ACCAGCCCGTAGGGGTGTCCCCTCAGCCCGCCTCAGGGCACCTCCTCATCCCTCCTCAGACCGGCCCCGAGAGGTCCGTCAGCCGCCTCAGGTCGGCGCCTCAGCTGTTTTCAGTGTCGCCCAGAGGGTGACCCTTCAGCCCCCTCCATGTGCCCTAAGGGGATCCCTCAGCCCAGCCAGGAGCGGGTTCTCCCTCAGCCCCCCTCAGACCGGCCATGATAGGCGGTTCCTCAGAAACTTCAGCTCGGCCGTGAGGGGATCCCCCCCTCAGCCCAGCCCGGCCCGGGCATGAGGAGGTTTTTCCTCTGCCCACCTCAGCTTGGCCCTCAGGTGGTCCCCTCAGCCCGGCTATGAGGGGGTTCCTCCTCAGCTCACCTCAGCCCCTCAGCCCGGGAGAGTCCAGGTCTTACCTACTCGGAGTCACCAGAGCAGTGGGACCAAGTAATGAAATCCCTTTATCTACCTTTATTATTCTTCAGCACTGCACAACGGGCTTCAAACACACGGGTGGAACTGTAGAGGTAGCTGGAAAAAAAACAAATCCACCAAACAAAACCAATGGCTCCAGCACTACCGGCTTGCACCCAACAATCAACTCCATGTGAGCTGTGCAGGCCCACCCTCAGATGTGAGTTTAAGGATAAATCTGTACAAAAGTTCTCCTTGCCTATCCTGGGTGCCCAGAGCTGTCTCCCGTCACACGGGCTGGCAGGGAAGGGGCAGTGTGATGGAGGGCAAGGGCACACTGGGATGTGCCACCAACCTCGCAACTTCCTGCTCGGCCCCAGATGATTTTCCTACTGCACAGAAGTAGTTTCACAAACAACACACATCTTCAAAGGAAGTAAAATTGCTCTGGAGTTCCCCCCACTGCAAACAGTTCCATCCCACTCCCTATAAAGTTTCACCTTTGAGCTAAGAATGGCCAACAAACATTTAATTTCAAAAGGAGAATCTTCAAAGAAATAAAAGTGTTCACAACCAGAGTGGCTCCAGCCTGTCATACCTGTCATAAAACTACAAAAGGTAACTAAAACCAGAGAAATAAAAAGAGTGCTGGAGAACCAATGCATGTCCAAAAACAGCATGTTACAATTTCAGATTCCTCTCAGTTTGTTGATCTTACCTAAGAAAATGTGTCGTGATTAAAGCCTTTGTCTCTGGGGTATTTAAACGAATCCCCACTGCCTTTCTCTGAGGAATACAGAGTTGCTTGCAGCACAGCCCGTGTGTGTGTGCTTGGCATACCTGGCTGTGTCACACCCTACCCACCGATGACACCAGGTCCAGACTATGCCAGAAATCTGGTGAGATACCACCAACGTAACCCTCAGGATGCTAGCAGAGAAAAGGGCACTTTTTGGTGAGTCAGCTGCAATTCAGGGCTGCTTGTGCAATACCGCTGAGGAAAGGAGCAAATACCGTTTCCGGGGATACGTGACACTCCCAAATAGTGAGAGGTGACATTTTAACTTTGGGAATGGGTCTGCACAGATGTTCCAGAGTTCATTTCGGTAGCAGAAACAACGTATCTGGTTTAATGATAATGTTCAGGTTGACTTGCTGAGGTCTAGGGAATCATTTTTTGCTCCATAGCAGCATCTGCAGTTCAGATGTGACTATATGGGAACAGTTATATTGACAAAACACATCCCCACAAATTTCAGAATTCTAGTGGTGTACTTAATTTGGTTAAGTGGCAGTGCTCATGCATTATATAGCCCAAAAGGAAAAACAAAAAACCAAACCAACCAAACAAAAAACAAACAAAAAACAAACCAACCAAAACCAACAGAAAATGGTAGAGCTGAAAAGAAGGAAAAGAAACAAAAAAGGGAAGGAAAAAAATAAGGGAAAAAAAAAGGGAAAAAAGAAGTGAAACATCTTCATAAGGACCACCCAGCTTGCCTAGCAGTGGAAGCAAAACCCATGGGGTTTTTAACATATCAGACATATCAGGCACTAAAAATATCTGAACTGCAGGTTCAAGGAGTTCCACAGAGAGCAGGCAAAGTGTCCAGGAGCCCTCAGATATGAATGGTCTGCGCCACAGTCTATTCTACTCTATTTTTCTCACTGCTTGGTCTACCCCAGGCTCTGCACACAGAAAACAATGTTCAGAAGATGTCAATGAGATTAAAAGGTAAGGTAAAATTAAAGACCTTAGTCTTTTGGATCAGATGGTTCTCCTGAAAGCAGCTAAGAAAGCACAGTTTTCTTAGGGAACAGGTGTTTAATTTCTTTTTTTCTTTTCATTTAACCAGTATCAGGCACACAAACACAGCTAAGACTGAAGCCAAGGTGGCTTAATGCACATTAGAATAACTGCCTAAAAAGACTGGGGAGTGACTTCTCCAAATCCACCTCCATGCATCAAATCCCCAAGAAAAGAAAAAACCATCCCAAACACCGACTTACTATTAAAGGTCAACATATATGTTCCAAAGTTCAGGCAGACTTCTGATGGCCATTGAACATGGAGCAATGCAATACCAAGCTGAAGGAGCTTACAAGAGTATCCTTTTATTTCTGATGCAGAGAGAAGTTTCAGCTCAGAGACAACCACAGATACAGCACAAACTCGTTGGCTGGGCAGTGAGTTACGCAGACACACACAGGGTCTTGCAGCCAGCCCTAACACCTTCAACTGTACATGGAAAACTCACAAACACAGAAGATGCCAGTGCATTCATGTCATGAGATTTATGTAAAGGGAAAGCAGAGGGAACTGGAAAAAGTGTGATAGAATGGTCTTTACTGGCAGGATGAATCATATAACTGAACAGCTTTTAAGAGGAACAGCACAGATTCTAGCTCAGGGACATTGCTGGGCTTGGCTGTTACAGGGTGTTGAGAGGCAGTTTGATTACACAGTGCAAGTTCCTACATGGGGAGAAAAATGCCAGTTTTAAGAGCTCTAATCAAGGGGGGAAAGGCATAGCAAGAACCAGAACAATGCTGAGAGCTGGAGTTAGAAAAATTCTAATGAATCATCTGTTTCACATTTGTTACAGACTGAATATCCTCTGGAACAAAATGCTAAAGAAGGAGTGTATTCTCTATCCCTTTATGTCCTTTGATCCAGGTTTGATTGCCTTTCTAGAAAGTGCATTATTGAATTCAGCATGAGCTATTGCACTCCCTGCAGAGAGAATGGGCTGTAATTTGATGATACAGGAGGTCAGGCTAGGTGGGTTAAAGTCCTAGCCCTGAAGATACAAGTTCTTACTCTGCTTACCAAGCATGCATTTTCTGCAACTACTTCAGCCATTGGATTGAGCTGAGAACAGCCCCTAGGAAAGCACATGACAGCAACCTAGTCTTGAAATGGTGACTGCAAACCAGGAGTGTCCACATAGCCCATGTGATAAAGATGGACAGTATCTTCCTAGGTACTGAATACTATATGTTTTGTCTGAAAGCTAGGAATCTCCTTCATACTGGGATCACTACCAAGAGGTGTGTGGATACATCGAAAAGCAAGTCTAAACTCAGCTAGCTCATCTTTCTGCTTCTTCCACGTTATGCATGTCATCTCTGCTCCAGAATGAGCTCTGGCCAGTTCCTGCAGAATTGAGCTAACAGGCACTAGTAGGACAGAGAGGATCAGCAGCCTTCCTGGTCTCTGAAAGCCCCTCAACCCATTCCCCATCGCTGTCTGGTCCCAGTGGCCACAAACACAACGCTGTCCGGGTGAGACCAAAGCAAACCAGGCACTAGTCCTGTGCTGAGGGAACTTGTAGGCATCTGGCTGCGTATTCAGTGTGGAAAGAACAGACTCAGTTGCTAGTAGCCCTTCTCTCTCCCAGTGCAGTCAATGGAGCTTATCCCTTCAGGGATTATTTTCTTCCTGAAAAAGTATTTTGTTAGTATCTTAAAAGCTTGAAAATGTTTATTTTAGTTTATCCTAGTCTGCACTTATTGATTTTTCCTCATCTCCAGAGTTCTAGAGAGGGTCAGCATGAGCAGAAGTGCTTCTGTTTGACAACAGCTAAAACTTACCTATGAGGAAACAAACTCACATTTGCCAGTGCACCAATATTAACTTCAGTGACATAGTCCAGTAGCTGGTCCAGGGGCTGTGCCTGGCCTGCAGGAAGCTTATGACCAGACTCCCACCTTCTCTCCGAAGGGGACATGGCTGTTTGCAGAGAAGAATGGGGGGTTGGACCACCTGTGGAAGGCAAAACCCAGATGTGATCTCTGTTGATAACCAAGCTGGACCTTACCTAGTTTAAGCAGTTACTACAGGCTGAGGAACTGGACCATCAAGAGAATATCACATTGCCCTTTTAGAAATAATGGAAATTATCTGTAGCCCAGATTGTTTAAAATCCAGATTTCTTCTTCAGTTAGTAAAAATCTTGGAAAAAAACCCCCACTTTTTTGCCTTCAGAAAGTCACAACAATCTCTAAACCAGAACTGTCAAAGGACTGGAGTCTCCCAGAAGTAATGCTTTGCCAAAATGTACACCAGTGTAGCCACGAACATTATCAGGAGCACTAACTGCCTACAACAGTATAACATGTTCAACTGTAAATAATTATGACTCAATGCTATTATTGTCCTTTTCCTGTGTTTTGTTTTATCTGATTCAAAATCAGAGCTCAAACAAAGACACACAGAGACACACAGCTTCTCACTTAAGAAAAATAGAGCTACACAGAATACTACACTACAGGATCACAAGCCCCAGATTTTGGGTTATCCAGATATAAGCCTTAAACCGACCAAATTCCATGTAGAGTTGTATCATCAGGTGGTCATCAAGGCTGTGAGAGCAAAACACAGGACAAAGACACAACTGTCTCTAGCACTGTGCATTCTTGGGCTTCAAACAGATTGCAGCTCTGTAGAACAAGAATCACAACCCTGCAATTATACACCCACATTCCCATCATGCCCATGGTTATCTCTTGGCTTCGTTTTTCTTCACAAATTTCTCAGCTGAATTAACCTGTGTTACTGACACTTGATATTACACAGTAGCATTTACAAACTCATCCAGCTCAAAGGGTTCTTGTGAGAGATGCCGTACCAGGGAGATGTGACAAGGATAAAGCAGCTCTCCCAAAGCAGTGAAGGGGGATATACATTAGCACGTATCTCCATGTTTTCCAGCAGTCACTCTCTTAGACAAGCTCTCTACTCTGAACTACCTCTGGAGACCACCCTCTGGATCTCGCTGTTTAATGCATTCAATACTCATTGATGTGAATAACCTTCTGGTCATCCATTTCCCTCCACGTTCACATATGACCGTCTCACTGAGGAGAGCTCTGGACACTGACCATGGCACTTCCAGAACAATTTAATTAAGCAAAGAAGATACAAACAGTGCCCCAAGATGCACAGAAATTTTAAAATCTCTCAGAAGCCAAATTAGACTTAATATTTAAAGTGTAGCAGTGTTTTAATTCCTTGAATTCAACAGAAACATGAGGGAGGCAAAGAGAGTGAATCAAAAGAAAAAATCCATGAACAGAAGCTGGCATCCCCAGGCCCAGTTCTTTTCTGATCCTCATACTGTTGTGCATGAAAAGATAAATTGCATTCAGAAGAAGCTGTATTTCCATTAAAACATTTAGCTTTTGCAACAGTACAAACAGCTGCTCTCACCCTCCACTACAATCTTACATAAATGCTGGAATATTTGTGAATTTTTCAGTTACAACATTTGTGTAGTGTTCCAGACTGCCTGGCATAGAATAGCTCATGCCAACCAAAACCAAATTAAAGGGAAAAGAACTAAAAAAAACCCCACACCAAAAATACTCCGAGCACTCTAAACAACCCTGTTCTCTCCACTCCCAGAGAAGGTTGGTACAGGAGGCGAATGCTGCCACTGGCCTTTGTGATTTCTTAGCAAATGGCCTTTGATGTTCAGGTTTGTTGAATGCCATGATCCATCTCTAGAAGTCCTGGCCTTCATTATACTCAGAGGAATCTTAATGCTCCAAATAAATGGATTTCGTGGTCTCACCTCAGGTCCCAGCAGGGATTACAATTACTAGTATGCCACATTTTTGGCAAGTTTTGTCCCGTTTAAATGAAGGATGTAGGCTCTGAACTTCTGCCTCCGCCCACTGGAGGAGTCGGATTCTGCAGATGGTAAGATGCATCTTTGCTTTTAGTCCCACTTCTCAGAACAGCCAAATACTTGAGGTCTGATTAACTAGCATTTAAGAACCCAGTGTGGAATGGATAGCTACAGAAATAGCATTCTTGCACTACCCCAGCATTTTAGGAAGGGACTGCCAGATCCATGTGGGAGCAGAGGAATCCCAAAACAATAAGAACAGACCCAGAAGTTACCAATTCATAAACAGCTTCCTGGAATCTTACAGATGGGCTCAAGCCATGAGAAGGGGATCCTTGCAAAAACAACATTAACAGAAATGGTTCCACTGCTTTGCTTTGCCCACATGAGGACAGGTAAAAGATGAGGTCACACAAAGTGAACAGGATGGAACTGTACAGCTCTAACTGTGTGGTTTACTCAGTTGAATTGACTTAACTCATTTCAAGACCAAATTTCCTCAAGCAACTTTGAAAATTCTGGATTAATACTAGAAGCTGTAATTAGGGCTGAGCATTCATTGTCCCAGATATTGTCCCCAAAATTACAAGCCCAGTCTCATAACATCATGTGCTTTATGTTACTACATCATCAGGGTCACTTGAATTTATAGGGCTCTAAGTGGACTGGAGCATTTTCAGTTAAACAAAATACATCTATAACCTCATCACCCAAAGGGTCAATCTGGGCTTTCCGAAGAGGGGATTATTTTATTTCACACTTAGTAATTTTCATGCCTTTCAGCATTTACAGTGAAGCCATTTGTTTTACAATAGGATACTGGGAATGCAGCCTTCTAGGCTGCCAGAAATTACATCCTGGGACTGAATGGTTGCTTACAATTCTGTGGGACAGGATTTGACAACCAGGTAGATAGGATGGAAGGAACCAGCAGTTATTCCTAGTGGTTCAAGACTTAGTTCAGCAGTTTCAAGCTCTGAAGTCCACACTGGAGACTGATTCACTTGATCAAACAGAACAGAACATGCAGGAGTTGCTTCACTGGTAGATTGCCCTGCCCAGCTTGTAAAGAGACCAAGAATATCTGTCAAAGAGCTCTTTGTGTATCACAGCAAATTCTATACCATGAGCATTAAAATAAAAAAGAAAGCAAAAGAAAGGCAGTCCTTCTTCAAAGCCAAAGTGCTACTCCGAATTTAGAAAGCTGAGCTAGGTTTCTACCCAAGGTAGCAGCGGTTGCAGGTGCTAGTGAGATGCTTTGAAGGGATCACAGTTTGAATGTAGTCAGGATCAGGAAACTTGAGAGCAATCTGAGAAAGAACATTCAAACTATTCTCAGATCATTCATGTCTTAAAAGGAAAGAGAAAGAATGAGGTTCTTAATCTACTGCCTAGGTAAAGTAGGATAGGGTAAGGGGTGGGTAGATTTGAACTTACCTCTTATAGAATGGAGAGATAAGGGAAAGAAAAAAAAAATAGATAGATGCTAAATAAAGGGATGTGTACTGCCAGTTAGAAAGTTACCTGCAACTCTGGACATTACTAGCAATTTCTACTTCTTAGTGCAAATAATCCTGTATCCTAATAAGGGAAGCTTTAAATTAGGCATCATTTTTGACACCAAAGGGAGCTGACCCCATAACTAAACGTTGGTTGTGATTCATGTACCTGGGTCATCTTTCTTGTGTGCAAACAGAATATAGCCATTGAGTGCTTGGTGTTTTAACAGGGATTTTTTCACAAAGAAGGGTTAGAGAACGGTAACAGTCTAGAAAGCCACTCACTGAGAAAGAGGCTACGAAAAACTTACTATTACCTTAGGACAAATTTTGATAACTTGGAATATAAAAATAAAACAAGTTGATAACAAAGCAAAAGGACACAGAATATTCTGTAAGCAATATTTTCATTTTCCAGTCTGTTTTAACATAAGAGCAGTGCTGACAGCATACTGCCTCCTCATTAGCTAACGGGATAGAGCTGCCAGCAGCAGACCAGGCTGCAGGCTGAAGCTACAGAGGCCTAGACAGAACTTCACAGGTTGTAAAAAAGCTGAATGAGGGTGCTCTGATCTGGTGACATGAGACTTGCTGATAACTGGTCACGGAGAGAACTTCCAGGAGCCTGGAAGGATGCTTGTGTTGTGACAATATTTTAAACAGAAGTACTGGCCTGCCAGCCAGGCATCAGTCCTGACTAAAATAGCGTAAGGGCTGACTTGATTAATAGAAAAACGGGGGGATCTAATAAACAAACAAGTGTTTATTAGAAGGTAGAACTTGCCAAATGAATTTGATTTTTATTTTAATGGGATCAAAAGTTTCCTTGCTTGCTGAAAGGTATCAGTGTCACTGGACTGGACTCTTGCACATTTCACTTGGTATTATGTGATGTGCTGATCAGGCAGCTATGGCAGCTGAGACTTACCATGACTATTAAATGAATTAAACCTGGCTATACAACAAGTCACACAATAGAAGTGGGGATATTTTACTAAGCATAGTTCTGAAGGAGTTCCTCAGGAATTTCAGCTGTTTTCTTTAATACATTGTTAGCAACAAGGGAGGACACAATCAACAACCATGTCCTAATGCTACAGCTTTTAGTAAATGAGGACAGCAGAACTTACTGCTGGAATGATGTGGGTTGCTTGGCAAGTTGGAATGTTTTAATGCCTAAGAACATAGATCTGAGTTTTACAGCCAAAGGATCCTGCTTTGGAAAGCAGTCCCTTTGGAAAGGTGACTAGGCTGACAGCAAGAAGCCCAGACCTCAGGAGTTCCTAGCACAGAGC
>NW_008239778.1:3083229-3085548 GCF_000691975.1 Corvus brachyrhynchos | reverse complement strand
AGGGAAATGGGCTCTCAGCACTGGAACTGCAACAGGCAGCGAGGGCTGTCGCTGTTCAGTTGTGGTGTCACGTCTACCCCAGACACAGCAAGTGCAGCTGTGTTGACTGCCATTTAGGAAGGCTGTTGATAAACAGAAGAGCACTCAGGAAACAGCTGCAAGAAAGATGAAGGGGCTGGGAATGATGTTTGATAACAACAGATTCAAGAAGCACACATGGGTTTGGATTTTTAGGCCAGCGGCTGATTTGCACAGGGCTCTCTGCTTGTAGGTAGGAACACTAATTCAATTGTTACAGTTGTCTGTGTGACAAAACTGTAAAAAAGCCCTGACCAGCTGGATACGAACAGCAAAAAAGGCACATGTTTATTAGTAATGAGGATAATTAGCTGGAGCAATTCACCAGCAATTGTAGCAATTCTTCTTTACAAAAAATTATGCAGGTCAAAATCAGATATTTTTCTAAAACCTGTGTAGTTCAAACAGGAACAAAATTTACAGAAGTCTACAGCTAAAACATACAGGTTATCAGATTAAATAGGCAGAAATGGTCTCATCTGCTCTAATCATCTGTTTTTAAATAGAGACAAATTCAAATATACATATATATACATATGCAGACACACACACACACATATATATAAAATAAGAATAAATCTTAGGGCAAATGTTTCTGTTTGTTCAAATGCTTTTTTCTTTCTGAGCAAGTGCAAAGATAAGAAGAAATGGCTTTAACTGCAGTGGCAAGTGGTGCTACTGAGGAGCATAAATGCCAACTGTTCTTATCACTTGTCTATTTCTATGCTCATTGCTGCAAAGCATAACGAACCACAAGCGATATGTGGCAAGAGGGCAAGGTTTGTAAGCTTTGCTAAATAACAGAGAATTACAAAGTCAGAACAAAGCTAGAGGGCATTGCTTAAGTGCTTAATTCTCAAGAATAGAACAAACCTCTCAGGATTGCTGTTTCCAACTAGCTCTTTTTAGCAGCTAATTCTTCTAAGATGTATATCAGTGTAGCTACTGCTCATTTGAGCTGCTGGAGCAGCTCAAACCTCATCCTGGAATGTAACCTGCAGCAAGACCAGTCACACAACCAGGAAAGCCAGGTAAAAGCAATAAGGTAAACTATATCTGCACGTGTAGCACTGGAAACTGTCACTCTCCTGCTGTTCAGGGACATCTGCCTGAACACCTGCAAAACCCTACTTCCCTTTAAAGCACCAGATGCCAGACACAGTTAAGGTAATGTAGCCTCAATAATAGAATCAATGACAGATCAATTCTTGCCACATCACAGTTTACTGCCGGGCGTTCACTAGCAGACAACTTCACTGTAAAGAGGGCTGGGCTGTATGTTAGAAATACCCACTCCAGCAGGAAGAATATTGTAAAGTTTCCAACCTGCATCATTTCCTAAAATGACTCAAGCAGCAATATTCACACAGATGTATCCTATGGCATATTTTACAAATTCCACACATTCATCAGTATAGTTGTAAAGAATATTAAAAATAAAACCTTTGCAAGCAAGGTCCATGTCTTGCAATGGAGGATCTGGTTCAATGCAACTGTAGCTCAAGTTTTCCTGCCATTCATAAACTGCACAAACTGCCATCAGTAGTTCCTTTAATTGAATTAGAGCCACGTTGTAGAATCAGGAAACATATTCTCTACTCCAAGGGGATGACGATGTAGGCACGTGTTCTTTCAGAACGCGTATGTTCAACATTGGTTCCCAGGCAGGTCTGAAAGCATTGTAGCAAAATGTGTATTGGCTTGAAAGTTGCCCTGTTGTCCCAAAAAACAGAAGTGAGAGGCCTTTGGCAAACACCAGTGGAGATAACCAGACTCCACCTGAATGCTGCTTCTAAAAAAATAGTTCCGTTTCCTGCCACCTAGAACAAAATTATTATCTCCTAATGGCACCTGGTGCTTTTAATGTCAACTTGTTCAGCTGCATCTGCATTATCCTTTCCATAAAACATGGGGCTGGAAAGGCCTTCCAGACCTCCATTTTCTAGAATAAGTTTCTTCTCTTCACAGCAGCAGTTTGGAGACTCTTTTAAAGTCTCCCTGTTCTGAGGGTTATAGGTATTTATCTTGTTTCAAGACCAAGTTTATGCCTAGCTGAGTCATACCCTTTTGCTCTTTGACTTATGCTATCCTTTGGTTTAAAAATGTTTCTCTTCCTGTTGTTCATTCCTGCAGTGTATTTATAGATGGTAGACTCTCTCTCATCAGAGGGGTTTCTTGGGTTACTAGGAAATTAATAACCTTTTTCTACACTTGTTTCAGAGCTAAGTACCTGCAAAGCTA
>NW_008239778.1:3076241-3083181 GCF_000691975.1 Corvus brachyrhynchos | reverse complement strand
TGCTTTATACGATGCATTAATAACCCCTCATCCTTTCCTGATTACCAGAACTGCAATTGCATTTTTCCCACCTGGCAGGTCAGACCCAGCCTTTGACTGGCCCTCCCATCCTTCTCCCCCATCTGATTACACTTACATGCTGTGTACAGTGGAAATCTCTCTTGAACAGTGGCTCATAATCACGTGTTTTGTCTTGCTGAATTGTATCCATTTCAATTCCATTACATTTTAAAATTCTCCATGAAAGTAAACCAATATGAATATTAAATAATACCACATGTATTGTTAGGAACACCATTACTCTCTATTGTCATCTCATTTCTATGCTGCCTGGTTTGTCTCCTCCACCTGTATGGTTCTATTCTCAGAGGACAAGTCTGTTCAAACACTTTTTGCTGCTATATTCCAGTTCTTTCAGAATGCTGGAGTGAAAACTGCTATACTTGGGTAAGATCCTGGTAATAAGTGTACAACAGCTGACAAAGAAATTCCAGACCTTTATCCATATTCAGGTATGTTGGTTTCCCTAATCAGTTCTCCCTTTGAAACAGAAAATCTGAATCGCAAACCTGCTTTTGTTTATCCTTAGAGTTAATTTAAATAGAATCAATCTTTGATCACCCCAGCTAGCATAATGTTTTTCAGCAACCTCTTTATCATATCATTAACACTTGGAAGAATCATATTTGAAGTCATATCATCCCTTGTTGATTCAGGCATATTTTGATGAGGAAAATCTATTAGATATTCTATCCAGGGCTATCTGACCTCGCATTGATGAGCATTTGCTCTCCAATCTGTTATCTGGGAGGTTTGTCTTTGTGTGATGGTCCCCAGTAATATATGGCTCTTTAATAACACCACAGAGATTTTGCCCAGATATCATTCTGATAAAAGAGAGAAGCCTTCTAGCACCAACAGGCAGAACTTTTTATCCATGCAGTCCTTCCTGGTTCCTTGTTGCCTGCCTTGTCCTGAGCAAAAGACGGAAAGGGGAGCAGTTGTCATGCTTGGAATTTTCTGGATAATACACATGGATTTCAGAGAAGCAATTTAGACAAAATCCGGGTTACAAGGAAGATTGAGAAGTTTGAAACAACACGACAGAGTCAATCTTTTATGCTGGAACAAACAAATAACAGGGCGCCTGCCATTAGTTCTGTTTGCACAAGTGTTTTAGACTGTGCCCCAGCTAGACACCAGCCAGAAGGGAACAGCTGGGAAAGCTGATTTTATTATTCATTCACAAAACATTTTCTACCATTATGAACAAATAGGCTCAGTGATACCCTTGAATCTGAATCTCCAGCTTTTGCTTATAAAAGCAAAACCAAGGCCTTGGAAATATTGCTGTTGAAAAAAGCTGCCACATCTTTCTCTCTGAAGAAGCCACAACTTGTTGAACTGTGAAGTCCTTCACAATTCACAAGCCACAGCACTTCTATTACCACAATGCAGCTGGCCCTTGATAGCACATGAATGTGTTGTGGGTTTTCTCTTCCATAAAAATATTTTTAGCATTTGGATTTTTCCCTGATTTTTGGTGGACTGCACTCCCCGAGGAATAGGTGGTGGAATGAAATGAACTTTCTCACATCTGAACACCATGGGAATAGCTCTGCCCTCTGCATACAGCCCATGGAGAAGTGTGCCATAAAAACAACATCGCTAAGTAACTGACTTAAATTGCAGCTTTCCTCTCAAGCACTTGGAAACATCCTCCTCCCACACAAACATGGTAGAGCTGATTTACAACCTGTTTGGATCTCACAGGTAGGAGCTGATTTACTTTTGTCAGTTATCAGCAAGAGAGTGAGAAAAACTAGTTTTATAGGAGGCAAAACCCGAGCTGACTCCAGGCCATAAGAATGCTCTGCTCCATCTAACCAGCTCACTGGAGAGGTGTGGTTTTGGCATGGCATCGGGAAAAATTATACCAGATAAATAAATGCAGTTCTGACAGATTCCATTCCTGTCCCTGGACAAGCTGCTTCACTTCCTTTGTTTCTCCATTCAATAGGCACCCAGCCAAAGTGTCCTCAAAGAGATTAGACTGACCATTTTGGTGGAAACAAGGCAAAAAATGAGGCCAAATGAGTGCAAGGCTTTGCACAGATAAACCTACTGGAAGGCTCACTTGTTCACAGGCACTTTAAATATAAATTAGTAGTGTCCCTTTCAAGGTCCAATCAAACATCTGTAGGTCCAAACAAACATCTATAGGTTCTACCTGTACAACTCTCTCATGCTGACAATTTCCAGCTTATCTATGAGCATTTCCAAGGGGAACTCAATGTCTGTAATCATCTTTAAAGTGATGCAGAAATACTCAAGCATCCAGTCAGTCCCAATGTGATTCTAGGTGGGCAGTGAGTTACTCTGCTGAGCTCCAATGACTCTGAGCATCTGGAAAGGAAGTGACTAGGAAAGCTCCCACCACAAATTGATACAACAGTCATTCCCTCAGATACTATATAATGGCTATGGAGACATCCCAGTGGCATTTTAATTCCTTACATAGGAAATCCAAGGCTAGAGGACAATTTCTTCCAGAATCATCATCTAGGTCTGTAGATGCAGAAAGAAGGGATCCCTTCAGAAAGGGTGTACCAGCAACCTGACTTGTCCTTCTGGTCCTTGGGAGTGGGAAAGAGCTTCAGGTCAGGTGTTCTGTAATGGGAATGTATCTACTCATCGAGTGTTGGGCCTCAGATACAGCTACAATGACACAGTCTGCTCTGTGGGGAGGCAAAACACCGGGAGCAAATCAAAGCGAGCTACTTCCATGGGACTGGTTGCAAGGACAAAACATTTTATAGCTACAGATCTATATGCAGGAGCAGAAAAGTAGACAGGAGTTTTAGTTAAAATATTCGAATGCTTCATAAAAGAAATTGCAGGAGAGTCACACAATGTTTTGGATGAAGCAGTACCCCCTCAGGAAATGATCCATGAGAGCTGCTCCGGGGTCCGAGTGGAGGAACAGCATCATCCTGGCATGCAGAGGAAGGGGCAGGGTCACGCCCTGTGGGTGTTTGAGGTAGAACAAGCCCAGGAGCACAAATATTTCTGTCACTGCAGCATTTTTACCTCACTGAGCAGTCTGGTAGCACTTCCAGACTCTTCAAATTGCCATGAGGCATCCAACTAATTTTCTATGCTTCTCTCATAACCGAGTTCATACTGCAAGCCTGGAAACAGAGCTAGACTCCACCAGGTCCATCCTGCCCAGGGTTAAGTCTTCTCCTCACACCTCATATTAAACGCATTACAAGAAAGCACAAGAACATGCTCCCATTTCCTAGTGGCAGCGGGACTTAAGCATAGCTTGCAAAACACTTTGCATGTTTCCGATAGCAGGTGCAATAGAAACATTATTTACCTCTATATTTTCCTGGCATCTTTCCTAGATCTTCCACGGAGCAGATGGAGAATGAGCAGCACTAACGCTGAGCTGTGGGTGCAATCATTCACACATGCCTAATACTCCTCTGAGTAGCAATCACTACTTTCAGTATGGAAAAGTGTGCTTACCATCACTACAAGAGCCAGAGCTCTTCCTTTGCTCAGCAACCCAGAAAACACTGTTCACAAGTGCTCCCTGGTCACTTGGAAGGGGCTTCTTGCTGCCACGAGCTCAGAGAGACCAGGGCTGAGAGTTACAACACAGGAGCAATGATGAGGAAAAATATGTGAAGTATTTTCCTGCACCCCCAGGGGACAGGTCACAGTTCTATTAGCATGAAGCAAGAGAAAGGGGGAGAGAAGGCTTTGAGTATTGTAGTCAAACCACCTCGTAGGACAAAGGAAATACTGTTTCCTGCAGAGCAGTGTTCGCAAGCAGATGCCTTAGAAGTGACAAATCTCACATGCCCTGCAATGCTTCCTCACCTTTTGTTTCCCAGCTCCCAGGAGGCCAAGAGCACGTGTCCTGTACACGATCCAGGAGCAGTGTGCTCAGCCTGGGAGGGCAGCAGCAGGTGCGGAGCACACCTTCATGGGGAATGTTCCACTGGGTGTAACCATGCACTGCCCTCATGGCTGTGCTCAGCCTGGAACACAAGTAAGGTTTTCCTGGATCAGTCCAGATTTCCTGTAAAAAGTGTCAGAACAAATACAATGGGAAAAATACACAAAGAAATTTGAAAGTATTTGTACAGTGAATTTGGGTAGTGAAGCTGTTACACCAGCTCAGTCACAGCAGTTTAAATGCATATCCTGGTGAATGCTGGCATTCCTTTCCCGTGTTTACTGGGTTCCCAAAGCTAATACCCTGCAGTATTCTGAACCCACTGATTTTGCTGTGGCCATTCCAACCAGGCAGGCAAAGAGAATACCAGTCACTTCCAGTTGAGCCTCATTGTCTCTAAGGACAATTGTGGGAACAAACACCGATCTGGCCTTGAGAAAGGCCAATGCAAGACCTGTTCATATTCTCTGCTTCCCTTCCCTCTTTGCCTCCTTCCAGCCTTTGAAGGCTCAGGTGACAAACTGACCTTCAGCAGGGAGTGGTGGGACAGGGCACTGCCAGGTCCCGCATTCCCGTATAACCACACCACCGTGCCTGCTCCTTCTGAGGGCAGGCAGCCCCCTCTCCTGGTGAAGGGCTACCTGCATCTCCTGCTCACCTATGGATACAGTTCCATAAGGACCAAGTTTCCCAGTCCCATGGGAGTTCATCTGACAAGCACAGACTGACTTCTCTGCATATAACCAACAAGCTCCAGACAAAAAGCAAAAATAGGAAAAAATTAGAAGACAGCATGTAGTAAATCTTTCATCAAAACCAGATAGCCCTCACCCTGCTGTTCAACCAGGCTAGGTTAGTTTACAAATATTCCTTCTAGGTGAAGGAAATGTTTGGAGATAAAAGAGGTGGTGAGTTATCTGCATTTCAGTCAGCCCTACTGGATGGTGGAGCCCCATTCTTCACACACATACAGTGAAAAACTATCACTGCCACATGTGGCTCAGTGTGAGTTGAGAAAACACAAGGTGCAGTAGGAATCCTCCCATGGCAGATGGGGGCTGTGACACCGAGCAATTAGATGACATGCTAAATGTGTCACTGTAAGCCTGTAGCACAGCCAAGGACTGAATAAAGATGTCAAATACCAGTGATGCTCCTGTGATTTCCTTGAGGGACTATCTAAAATCAAGGCTATAAAAATTCACCTAGGTGATACAGGCATGGATGAAAATATATTCCCTGGTAAATTCTATCCTGACCTCCATTTTTCAGAAGCTCTCCCTGTCCATCCCTCCCCTGACCTCTAGTGGCTTAGGCTCTGTTCAAAGAGAAAGACTGACTAAGCCAAAGTGACAAGTGACTCTGCTAGTTCTGGCCCAGTAAAATGCAGTGCTTCTCTACTGAGAATGAGTGTATAAACAGGAACTAAATCCTAACCACCTCCAAATGACATTTGGAACTTGTAGAGTTTGAACTAGACAAGCCTCGTTTGCTGTTACTATTTGTGAGCCTGTTCCTGCAGAAAGCAAAGAAGGCTTTTCAGAAGAAATATTAACCTTGTCTTAGCCCTTCCTAAGCTCAAGCATGCGCAGGTTTCTAAGGGATTGGTCTGTTCCTCCTGCAGACTAAACAAGGGAGGGAAAGAATAGAGAAGATGCCTTACAAACCCAGGTAACACAGGGACAGAAGCTGGGACAGTCTCCCCAGAGCCATGCACCAGCACAGCAATGGCCAGTTAAAACGTTCACGTTCCTGTAACCCAGACATGGTTGCCTATGAAATATTCTTGCACAGGTAAATGGATGCTTTAATTCTGGGCTTTGGGTGGAGGGTGCCATAGACACACAAAGTCCTGTTGGCTTCTACAGGGGTGTGTAGAACACTTTATGAAGTCTGGATTCTTTATGAAGTACTAAGACTTGAACCAGAACACATCCAATATCCAGTTTCTTTGCTCAATTAATGCACTGCTTATAAATACAACTACAAGGTCATTGTGCCTTAGCAATCAAAACTATGTGGCACAAATACAGACATGCCGATGTGTGGGAAAGATTACAGAAGAAATTGACTCTCTGCATTTTCTAACCAGGAATAATTCCAGGTAGTCAATGGCTCATAAGTTGCTATTGACTTAGAAATGGATTTCCCATAATCTCCTTGTAAAGAGGATGTAGTAAATAGCAAGAGAAAAGTGGGAAAAGGAATCTGGAAAAGATGTGTTATTGCTCAGTAAAAGACAAAGGAGGTCTTCCCTGTTATTTTTAACTCCAAGGACCTGCTCTCCTTCCCACCTTCAAGTCTGGAATTTCAGCCAAAAACCAGAGCCCTTCCAGGTGATGTCTAAAACATTAAGGTATCAGCAGGAGTCCCTGCATGCTCCTGTCAGTAATGCTAAGAATAAAACCATTTGCAGGATTAAGATCCGCTTGTGAACGGAAAGGGAACAAAAATTTTCCCCTAAATTTATTTGCAGTCACTTTTTCAAACACTCCCTGTTCCTGGCATCACACAGGGTTCCTTGAGGTAAGTAGAAATTATCTTCCACTATAAAATACATTTTCTGATGTCAGAATAAAAGAGACATGGATGGAAGCTGGTGCAACAGACATCCAGCTTGCTTTGAGCTGCACATTAGTCACACACCTGCAGAACATCCAGGTGTCACACAGGACGTGGCAGGTACCACTGAACATCACATACGTAAAAAATAAATCATCCAAGCTGTGGGCAGAGGGTGCATGGAGGAGGATGAAGTATTCCAGCTTTCCTACTGAAATTACAAAAATAGAAGTGCTGGTTAAAACTGTTAGTTTTACAGCACTGCAGTTTATTAGGCTGTTCATCCATGAACATTCCTAGGAGAGATTGTTATTTTCAGCTTTCTTCTACCCAGCCCATTGAGATGGGTGAGAGGAGCCGTATTCTCCTCAAAGCTAAAGCTTCTTCCTCAGAAATTCATCCTCAGCC
>NW_008239778.1:3067538-3076177 GCF_000691975.1 Corvus brachyrhynchos | reverse complement strand
CTCTGGCTTTATGCTGTGACCATCCTGGAATTTTCCCTAGCTCTTGGATTCAAACCTACAGAAATTGTCAACTGCCCATCAGCCCCCATTCCCTCTCAGAATTGCCCTGTATCACATGCAGAAATTCTGAGATTCACTTCCCTGTTTGTAAAACTTATCCTGCCCTCGTTTGTTGTTGCAGGCCTGGTTTGGCCATTTGTGCCTTTTGAAAAGGAAAGACTCGTATTTAAGATCAAATTAGATTTTGAGGTGTCCAGTTTCCTTCTACTTTTTTCCTCAAGACACTGCTTTGAAGCGACTAAAATTATTCATTTGGGTTAAAAGTAACATCAGTTGATTATATTTCTTTTTAGATGTCTGTGACTCTAGTGAGGGATGGATGGAAATGTCAGCACTCTAAGGGCCACTCACTGACATATGGCCCAGCTGCCAGATCCATTCCCTGCTGTATCCACAGTACTCACATCACACACCCCTCCAGGGCAGGCCCAAAATTTGACCACAAAGCCACAATTGTCATGTGTCCCTAAGAACACAGGAAAAGTCAGGTCACTGCAGGGGCCTTTGGTCTCTGAGGAGGCACTGCTGAACAAGCAGTCCTAGGATGGTCCAAGGACATTTTGTGCTATGGGGGAGACAAGCTTCAATGGTGCCAGTTAATGGGAACATCAAAATTTGTTTCTAACTTGAAACCGATAATCAGTTTAACCTTGAATATTCAGGATACACCCACCCCTACAAGAGTTTAGCATCACTCACAGCAGTGGCCTTTGCAGGAGATTTAGGGTGTGTCTGTACACATTCAACTAGCAGAAGATATCTTGATTTCACAAAGAGGATCTACAGAATTAGATCAGTTAATGCTGCCAGTAAGATTTCACCGCTACAAATTACCATAGAGACCAAAGTCTGATCCAATCATCACCTCTACAAAAAGACTCCCACTGATCTAATTCTTTAAAATCAGAGAGGTTCCCTGAGACTTTAGCTAGGGATTTTCCTAAGTGCTCCTAATGGGAGCACATATGTCAGTCATTAGTGCTTTAGAAAATACCACTTCTCACACACCATTGCATTTTGTTGCCAAACCTCAGCCTAATTTTCTTATTGTTATTTCCATAGGGTTCATTACCTTTGTGTGATACTTGAGGCTGTCCTTTGCAGGGCCAGGAGCTGGGCTTTGCTGAGTTGTGAGTCCATTGTGGCTCAGAATATTCTGTGATTCTCCCCTAGCTGCTGTCCAGCTCTCACTTTTGGATGCACTTCCCCTTAAAAGCACCCAGTGACATTGGTGTCCCTCCACCGTAGCAGTGAGGCCCAAGACATGTTGAGCATATCTCTGCTGCACTGGGGAGGGACTGAGGTGCCTTGGTGACTTAGAACAGGGTTTGAGAGACTCAACACTATCCCATAGGAAGGGTGTAGCAGATAGGGTTTCTCCAAGTCCTAGGCAAGTGACTGCCTGTATTATTTTTCTGCCATAATTCCTTAAAAAAAAAATCTTGGAGGAAAGCCTACTGAGTCCATTGGGGAGTTTTCCAGGAGGAGATTGCTGTCAGCTTGATACCATTGCGGGGATACTGCTGTTCTTACACATCTACAGCTCTTCAGCACAGAAACACAGAAAGAGACCAGAAGCAGAATTAAGAATGTAAAAACAATTTTCCCCTCTTGTCTTTCTCCTGGGGGATTCTTGTTTAGATCCATTTTGTCATGATTGTTTTGGAGTTTAATGCTAGTAAGAATAAATTTAATTGCAATCTTTATACTCCCTCTGATATCATAATGGATACATGTAAATAATTTGAAGGGAATAATCTTTTTCACTGCACTTTCCCGTAAAAGAAGCCAATGAAGGAAGAACCATGCATACACTAGTGTTGATAATTCATGCTCCAGAGAGGTGCTCATTCTATACCAGAAGACCCTGGGCTAGATTGCATCCTCAGTAGTGTTAATTTACATTCCAGGCTTCCAAAGACTGGATTTGGGATGTCTTCCAGCAAATAAAGAGATTCCCTATGGTCACTTTTATGGTCACATAGTGATTATTTTTCTACCTGTTTTGGTAAGATGGGTTACTCCAGGTATGCTGCCAATTCCCGTTCATTTCTCTTTTACCATCTGTTTCTGGTAACTTTTGTGTGTGCCAAACACGTTGAATTTTTATTACCCATAGTTAATGTGACTTATCTGGGAGCCTCTCCCTGCCTATTTTCCCATTTCTTTCTGTCCTGAGCAAGTGGTAGTGGAAAGGGAGAGAAGAATGATGCTGTTATCCACAGGATGCCTTGACTTACCATCACTTAGTTAATAGAATCTGCATCAACACATCCCAATATACTATAGCAGCAGTTAGTAACACCATGGTTGTATTTCAACAAGTTTACCTGTTCATGAAGTACTTTTGATTGCCCCTCAGTTTTGTTGCTCACAGTCCTAGTCCACAACCTTCCCAAAACACAGGAGCTTCTTTGCATTTACAGGGAGATGCATAAAGTGGAATCATCACCATCAACACAGAGGAGACCTAAAGAAATGTTCCTCTTTTACAGTACTCAAGCCAGGATGTCTTTGAGACAGAAATCAACTCCATGGCATGATTTTCTGTACTATGGAAGAACGGTCACAAAGACCCAAAGAATTATTAGCCCAACAGAAGAATATGATATGAAAAAAGAAGAAAGTGATGTGAAAAAAGGCTACTGGATCCACACAAGTGCTGAAAAAAGGCTGGGATATCCCACTCACAGATGGAACACCAGCCACTGAGGGTGACCTTGCAGGCAGTGCACATTTGGCAGCTTTGGTTTAACACTTAGGAAGGAATCTACAGAGCTGCTCATATCTTTGTGCTGGCTGGAAGAAAGAGAGCCCAGTAAAGCAGGGACCAGTCAGGGGTACCAGGGATGAACTTAGAAAAATAAATGCAAAAGAAATACATAAAAAGCTTCTTCCTATATGTAACCTCACTGACAGAGTTACAGAGCAGAGTTGGCCCACTGAGTTTCTGGGCTTGAGCAGGCAGCCCATGCACCAAGTTGCTCCATCTGCTCACAGAGTGAAGGAACACTCCAAGCCAGAGCAAGGAATGCCCCTCGGATTCAGATCTGATGGAACTTCAGCAAGACCTTGAGATCACTGCAGAGTTTTAGGTTCTGAAAAATCTGCTGCTGATGCCAAAATAGACATATTTATCTTTCAGCAAAACTAGTGTGCAGACAGCCAGTGGAGCTGTGACATTTAGTAAAAAATAGAAGTAAAAAGAAACAAATAGAAGGAAAAGGTACAGTTACATTTACTGAGTGAAAACAGCTCATGCAACAATTCAATTCCAGCTTGTCTTCACCGGTAGTCTGCAAGTTCATTTTTACCCCACTAAAGATAAACAGAAACACTGCCATCACAGAGCTTTACTCTGAAAGAGAGTGTGCAAAGAGCGGCTGGTATGACAGCAGATTTCTCCTGGCATTTTGTTTTGATATATTCTGTGTACTTAGTGACAGATCTGACAGCTCTTCCTCAAGAAGTTTTCGCATAACAATGCAAAAAGAAAGATTAAAACTTACTGTTTGTTATGGATTTCTGTTTGGGGGTTTTTTGTTTGCTTGTTTTTCTGCTTACAATAAGAAGCTATTTAGCAAAGCCAGTTGCAAGCCATAAAGCCCATGCATTTAACTCCAAAAAGCACAGTTGGTATTGCAAGGCGCTTAATTCTTTTGTGGGAAGTCACAGCAAGGATGCAACTACCTTTTATGGGTGACAATACCTTACCCTCAACAGTCACAGCATTCCAGACTTCCAAATCCCTCTCCACTGCCCAGCAATAGGGTTCTCTTAACATCAATGCAGTTTTGCTATAAAGTGAAAAGCACAATTTACACAGCAAGAAATATTGATCTTTCCTAGGAAAATCCTTCAAGTCTAGTAAATGACATTTAGTTAGATGAGCAGAGGGAAGGCAGAAGTAGTAGTCTGCACTGAGAGAAGAGAACAGAGAATTCCTGCCAGGGACAGGGAATAAGAACAGGATGAGGACAGTTGTTGTCTTTTTGCTATTCAAATGGAAAGAGGAGTGGGTAGTAGGGAAAAATGTCAGAAGAGGAACTGCCTGGCAGACAAAAGCTCTAGAGCCTGTGCTGGGGTTATGTGTGGTTCCCTGGTCAGAAGGACTCTGCCCTTCACAGAAGTGAATTAGGAAAAAAGCAGAAAGAGAAGCCATAATTTGCTCTGAAGGCTAAGGCAGGAACGATTCTCTTTTACTACACGAGGAGCACAGGACTAGCAAGTGTCAAAAATAGGTTAGAAACTGTTACACTGTTAATAGTAATATTGTTAAATAGTTAATAACTGTTATGTTAATAATGCATGTACTGTTAAAAGGTTTGGATATTATATTATATTATGTTATGTTATATTGTGTTATGTTATGTTATATTGTGTTATATAATATAATATTATATTATGTTCTATTCTGTTATATTATATTATATTATATTATATTATATTATAACTGTGTTACACCTAAGAAAAGTCCCCCCCCCCCAAAGCAACGAGCCAGCCTGGACGAAACCCTTAAGAACCAATCAGTGCCTTAACCTTCATGCAAATGAAGGATCCAAACAGAGACCAATCCAAAGGGCCAAAAAACAGTATAAAAAGGGGGCATCCAGGTCAGTGAGGCGTGCTGCTCGACCTTGAGCATCGGGAGCATCCCTGCTCTGAAGAAGAAGATCCCGTGCCAGCTCTGCAGCAGCCACGCTCGTCACTGCCCGGAGCCCTCCTGCGCTGCTTCCCCGGACCGTCAGCGTGCACTCAGCCCGGACCCCTGTGCTTTAGGGCACAGAATAAAAGCTGAAATCACTTTAGAACCGGCAGTGCCTTCCCATTTTTAACAGCAAGAGTTCCTCACCCAGGCACAATGCAAAGTTTTACAGAAGACATGCTGTGGGAGTTAATCAGGGGTTTGTTAAAATATGTATGTGCACTAAATAAAATATCAAGTGGTATAAATATATCTCTGTCCCAGTTCATTCTGCCCTGTCAGGAAAGCACCACAATCTATACAGCTTCACAAGGGCTTTCTTCTGCATGGCACTGAACTTCAGTCCTCAGCTCTTTAACTCCTGACAGCCACATGTCAGACATCAATCACATTCTGATGTTTCTTTGCACATCTGTCCCTGTTAAAGTCCTAGGATTGCTTCTATTCATATTATTTTGTAGCTCTTTGCTTTTAAATTCACCATTATGAGCCAAATGTGCAGACTCTAACTAAAAATCTCTTCAGTTCTCTGGTTTCCATGCAGTGGGACTTACAAAAGCACCATAACACAGCTCTGCAGCAGGGTTAGTTTGGTCTCTTACCAGGTGAAGGTCAATACACATAAAGTAGCAGCAGGTGCAAGTGTCCAGGTGCTCCATTTGCCTCTGCACCAAGGCTTGTGCCATCACAATCCCCGTACATGCAGGTGGGATTCACCTTTCCTGTGCAGTCTGACAAGCAGCTACTGGGAGCCACAGCTACTGACACATCACATCAGTTCTTTTTGCAGTCCCTGTTTGTAAAGGGGGCCAAAGCAAGGCTAAACCGGCTCTTACAGGTCCCTCTTGGGCACAGCTGCCACATGTCCAGCCTTTTACAGTCCTTCCCCCTGCTCTGGCCTCCTTAGGGCACTTTCTGTGCCCGGCCTGGCAGCAGCTTTCTCTCATTGCCAGGCAGGAAACACAAGTGCTAATATGTCCTCCCTGCAGAAAGCTCTCCTTGCCCTTTCCCCAGGAGGGAAGGCATTGTGGGTTAACAGTTCACTTCCACAAGGATCCTTTAGAATTTTTCAAACACAGGTTATTTTAGGGTTCTAAAACAATTATTGTTTCGTTCCTTTTATGCTGTATGGAAAGATCTGGGCAGAACTGCATCCTCAGCACACACTGTCTCTTTCTCTGATGCTGTGCCTTCCTTGGCACACTTGAGATTCCAACAAAGTCCAGAGATCTCTGACACGATGTTCTAGCACTGGCCACCCTCTATCCCTTAGGACCAACAGTCTTCTACCCACACAGAGTGAAGCTTAGTCATGTTTTCATAAACACATTGGGGCAGAATGGCAGCTTTTGATCACTTTCACATAAGCTCCATCCCTGTGAAGCACATCCCAAAGTGTCTGTCCTTGCAGGAGGAGGCGAAAGGAGCTGAGTTCAGATGAAGATGACTCAGCTCTTTCTTGCTAGAAATTGCTGTCAGAGCCCATGATGCCATGTTGGGTTTTGCCTTTTTCTTTTATATATTCTCTGTATTCTTTACACATATATTTGTAGCTCTGTAGCCTGTTGTTGTAGCTTAGCTTCAGTATTTTCCTAGGCAGAAAGACAAAACACATTCCAAGACCCCTATCCTATCTTGACTCTCCTTAGAAACCAAGGCTGAGACCAGCTCTTTGAGACATAATTTTATAAATGAAGCTTAGTCCTCATCTGAGGGGGGAGGATTTCAAAGGTACTAGAACTGGGGGCATGACTTCACCATGTATGCTTCTAACTGGGGACTCTTGCCAACTTCCAAAATCTATAAAAACTGTATACACGTTACAGGGTGTGTGCATCTTCGGCGTTTTCCACCTGACAAATTGTGCACCTAAGGATTCTTATATAAAGGTAACCCCTTTTTATCACCCTAACTGTGTCTGGCTCATAATTCTAGGACCAGAGAAAAAGGCATCACCCATTTATGGTCTATGAACTGTGACAGTTTTACTGTATGAAGGATTAAAGCCCATAAGATCAATAATATATGGAGATACAAACCCCACTGAAATGGGTCAGTGTTTGTAGGACTAACAGTACAGCTGGTAGAAAGAAAATCACTCTCAAGCTAATGCATTACTTTTCTGTAACTCCACCTGATTAGTTTGGACAATACAGTTCCAGTTCTTAAATAGCTGCAGAAATGTCGTTCACCAGGAGATGTGGCTGCTTTGATTCACTTTGATGCACTGTCATCTGATGAGGCAGGGTAATCTGCAAATTGACTCGAGGCTCTATATAAACTACAAGTTTCAGATTGGAAAAATGAGGAAAAGGCTGGCAAACAGTCAGGAAGTTATTTTGTTTTGTGGTGCCCATAGTTTGACATACTGATTAGATGAAGGCAAAAGCAAGTCCTACAAGGTGCCAGGCAAAATCTCCTGGATGTGACCATTTACCAAACCAGGGGTGAGACAGCCCAGTGCTGGACACTGTGTTGGTTACCCAGCTCCAGAGCACGTGAAGAACAAATACCTCTGGCCATCTTCATCCTCATGCCCCAGTACCTGAGAGAAAAGGAAGCTGCAAGAACATTTGACATCTCAAAGATTCCTGTGAAATAACTCCCATTTGTAGTAAATCTGCTTTGCACAGCTCTGTATGCTCAGGCTGGGCCTCTGTTACATTTGCATGCAGCACATCTGTCTCCAAAGCAGATATTGCCCTTCAGAGCACAGCTGGCACTTGCTGCACCAGCAATACCTGAATATCTCTTCTAGACTGTGATGCCTCCTCTCTTTGTTCACCTCTCCTGCTAAATAAATTGTGAAGGGAAGAATCTCTTGTTTTGATTTCTCTGCAGGTATGATCTGAACTTTTTCATTATGGTAACTAATTCTAGAGCCCTGCAAAGTGGTTACTGTGCTTTAAAGCATGAAGATGAATCTGTACTGACTTACTTCCAAATCAATTCCTCTCAGATTTTATTGCTTCTGGCTACATCAAAGTTGGGGTAGAACCACCAGAACTGACACCTTGGCTCAGCTTCTAGGACTGTGCTAAACTCACAGCCAAACTCCCTGATGCTGGGCTGCCAGAGAGGCTGGAAGGGGTGTAAGGCTCTGTAGAGTTCCCCCCAAACACTTTGGAGCCCAGTGTATAAACCTGCAGTTTCAGTGTCTGAATCAACCCCGGCCAATACTGTGCTAACAGGAGAGGACTATTACTGTCTTACTACTACAGCTTTAAGACTGGAGTAGACAGAGATGGAACATTCAGCCTGTAGGACCTATTGGAGGCCTTGTGCCCCAAACTGGCCAGACTGGTGTCAACTGGTCACTGCTGAGCAGCACCTGGGCACAGAGAGCAGAAGAATTTCACTTCAGCTTAGGAAATCCTCCTCCCACTGGAATCAATGGTACCAGTGGCTGCCATGGATGCTGATGCCAGGTGTTTTGAGCTGTCACACTCTCCCACCCCATTTAGACCAGCTGGAAGGGTATTTTATTTCTTTGCACCTTTGTCCCTAAACATCTGAACCCAGAGCCACAACCTGCATCATAGGAATGAAAAAGGTGCCTCGTGTTCATCAGCACTTGCTCAAGTTCGCTTTTAGGGGATATTTAAATACAAGGTCACCACCAGCTGCCCAGCTGAGTCCTTTTCTGAGCTCTGAGGCTAATTTCTGAAACCACTGAGAGGATTTTATCCAGGGTCTATTAGCCACTGTACAGCAGGAGGTACATTTTCATGGAATAACAACTTGCAAGGAAGTAGCTCAGATTTACAGTGCAACTGAACAGAGTGGGAAATTAAATAGTCCCAGGTGTAGCCTGAGTAAGTTCCTTGTAACAGAAAGCAAAAAAAAAAAAAAAGAGTGAAAACTGAGCAGGAAT
>NW_008239778.1:3053563-3067514 GCF_000691975.1 Corvus brachyrhynchos | reverse complement strand
CATTTTTGTATTTAAGAATTGTATATTTTATCCAAATTTTTACCCTAGTCCTATGGGTGTACAACAAATAGGCTTCTATCCACTACACATGGATAGAAATATAAATGCATTTGGAACTAATATTGTACAGCTATAGAAAATTACAACCCTCTGAGCAATTCTTTACCAAAATATTTATATGCTGTAAGTTTGTAAGTTTTAACTACTGTGAAATACTACTTATTCTAGAGTACACACAGAATTATCACTAAGTGTGTGGATTGTAGTCCTGCAGTGTCACAAGGATGTGATGCTAAATGCTTATGAATGTTGAAAACTCAGTGGAGGTCTGGGTGACAAAACTCTGGAGCAAAAAACAGCAGGGAAAAAAAGAGAGGGGGGGGGGGGGAAAAACCAACCAACCAACTAAAAAACCAAAAAGACACACCCACAAGCTCTAGTGTAGCAGGCAAAACAGAGTAAGTATAAAATGGGAATGATATCAAGCATGTACAGCATTGTGCACTAAAGATTGCATTACATGGCTGAGCAAATACTGTGAAATACTGCCAGGAGCTCTTTACCCTTCCTGTAGTGCCATCAGCATCCTTGAGTAAGGTTCAGGTTCTCTGCCTGTAGGAGAAAGCAGCAGGAGCACCTGTATTGTGACACCGCTTTGGGGAGCTGCTGCTCTTAGCCCAGGCAGGGAGGGGAAATCTCTGGGTGTTGCTTTCCTTTTCCACCTCACAGAGCTCACTGGTGATTCCGAAACTGGTGCAGATCTGGGAATACCCTGCACTGGCAGGAGAGCCAGCAGCACTTACCTCTGCTTGCCTGGAATCACCCAGAAAACAAGTCTCTCTACTGTGCAACATCCGAGTTTTTGGGGCTGCAGCTATGAAATAAATACCCTCCAGGACAAAGCAGGCTGACTAAAACCCAGCTGCATGTGACCAAAGTGCCTCAGTGCAAAGGTATAATCCTTTGACTTCTTTGTACAAGGCAAAGTGTGGCCCAAATGTCTCTTTCTATAAAGGAAATCTGGGAGCTGGGCAAAGCTGCTGTGTCCGTGTCAGATGGGAGAGCCCTGCACAGGGCCAGGGAAGCCAGGCAGGAACACATGGTGCCTCTTCACTCAAACTCATGTTCTGCCATCAGGGATGAAGGCTCCCACCAGGGGAAGATGGAGCTTCAAAGCATGGAACAGCACGAGTCAGGACCAGAGCAGCTGTGTGGGACAGCCACAGAGGTCCCAGAAAGGGCCCCAGTTCTCCCAGTGAGTTTGTGGAGATGCCCATTGAGGGATGAGGTGGTATCACACCTGCTTTAGGTCACAGATTTTTGTGCATTTCTGTAAATGGGCAAGTTCTCACTGTTGCTATTACAATAGAATTTGCATACAAACCATTAAAAACAAACCCATTACAAGCTGTTTACATACACAGTATATGAAATTCCTCCATTGCATCTTCACAACCTTGACTGTTATCTGTCCTGCTTCTCTTAGATAATTTGAATTTGTACAGGAATATTTTTCATCCTCCAACTATTTTTCCCTGCCTAATACGAAAGCACTACTGGGGTCCCAACATGTACTTGACATGTGCATTGAAACAAATTTACCCAAGACAAAATAAAAATTTTTGATCTGCACATCATGTAGAATCTCACCTGCAGTGCCAAGCACATAACAAAGTTAAATACAACAGACATTTCTTTTCCAAGTCTGTGTTCCAAACCTCACTGTACTCACTGCTCCAATTCCAAGTTCTGTGCAAGGTAGCAAGCAAACCCTGCACAATTATCCTCTGGAAATAAGCTCAGTTGTATTTAGAACAAAGGAAAGTACCTCAGGGATGAGCATCCTTAGGTGGATGGAGGAGCAATGCCTCTGTGTGTTGGTAGTGAGGCTGGTTGTGAAAAGAAGCCTGATTTATAATGTGATTTGTGTTTGTGAAAGTGCTCACTGCAAATGCTGCTTATGTGTGCTGACCCCTTAAATGCAATTACTGACTATGATTATAGCTCAGATTGGTAATATTTTGCATTTAGCCTTTGGGGAAATAGTCAAGAACAGAAAACTAGATGGAATTGTGTCTTCTTACTGAATCTGAGAAGTAGTCTGCTTTGGGCTGACAGAAAATGCTTCTTTACATCAACTAACTTGCCAAGGGGATTTTGGATGGCAAGAGAATAGGCATTAAGGAAAAACAGTGGATTTATATAGGCTAAAAAAAATCCCTCCTGAGTAACCAAAACAGTGTCTAGACCAGACAAACCCACCATAATTTTCCTTTTCATTGGGGCAAAATTAGATTCTTTGGCAGAAGAGCTGAGCACGTCCATTCACACCGAGGGTTCCCTCGTAGATGGAGCATTGTTTGGATCCCAGCACTTGCATCTGCTCTTATGCTTCATCAGGGCTCCAGCAGAGAGCATAAGGAGAACATCCACATCTGTCACTAGGACATAACAGTCTCTTGGAGAAGCCATCCTTTGGGTGGAGTTCCAGATGGACCATATTCCCTGCCAGCCTGGAACAAGCTGTGGTGCTGCAAACACCGTGACACACACAGGGCTGCACCTTGCAGAGGTAGTGATGAACATGAACATTGCAGATTTACATGTGGGGACATCCCAGAGAGCCTCTGGCAGAACTCCCCTGTGTCTCTGCTGAGATTGTTTTGCTCTAAATGTGATACACCCAACACTCTCCTGCCTTGCCTCTGCCAACTGCGATCCTCCAGGGATGCCAAAATTTAAAGCAACAGTAAGCAGACAAAAAAGCAGAAAGCCTGATTCAAAGACGTGCCCCTATGATAGCAGTGATGGTTTACTCTCATCCCATTCTGATGCTTTTGGAAGCCACAGAACTTCCTCATCACAAGGAAGACAAAGGCCTTGCTCAGGAGTCTGAGAACAGCTCCTCACATGTGGTTCCCAGTACTGTAACAGTTAAAGTCTGAAGTGCTTCTGTGTCACATTTTAGCCTGTCAGATTAATGATATGTTTAATGCTCTGAAACTCTTGAGGGACAGCAAGGACTAACTTACAAATAAGCACAATGGGAGTTAATTTCTGCAGCACGAAAATATCACCTCAAATTGTAGTTCCACACACAATGCAGGTATTCTCAAATGCTTGGGATTGCTCATCATGGCAAAGTATCAACATATGGCAGATAAGATGCAGCTGAAAGGGAAGAACTTGGCTGCTCATGGGCTTTGCAAGTCAGGGCAGTGGTACAAAATGAGGATACCTAGATAATGAATTTCCTGTTCACAGTTCAGAGCAGCCCAATTCCAAAGAAACAACCCCTCCTACAGAACTGCTGCCAAGAAACCTCGAGTGAATCAGCCTCAGACACATCCTGTCCGGGGTATATGACATATTCTGTCAGAAACTCTAAAACTCACATTGTTAATGACAGAAAATGAGGCTTTATTGAAGTGTTTTTCCATTGGTCTCTCCCTGTGAGACTTTATCCTGGGTCCCAAGGTGTTTCCTATTAGACGACCATTTAAGCACTGCAAGAATCACTGAGAAAACCCAGCAGGAACTCTTTGGACCACATCTTTCAGATGTTTAAAAGAGCCTAGTTTAGCTTGGAATCCGATATTCAGTATGCCCTGGAAGGATGGATGGGGCCACTCTAAAACATCAATAGTACAGTCTCTCTGTCATTTAAGCAATTACTTCATTTCTCTTGCTACTGTCTGGAAAACAAATCCTTCAGCAGTGATGGACCTGAGCTTTGTGCTGTATCAGTCAGGACTTGTTTTCTCACTCAGACTTTACCTTGCTGCTCTGCATATCACAGTCAAGGTTTATCCCAGAGGTCATTGTTTTAATCAGCATTTAAAAATCTCTGTGAATGGAAAACACTACATCAAGTGTCAGGGCTTTCTTCTCTCTTGTTTGTTGGGTTTTTTCCTCTTTTTTAATAAACTGATATTCTGTTTCTTTAATAGGTTTAGTTCTCACCAGTGCTCAATTCTTACTCATTTGTTAAGTCTAATTAGTCAGTATTCAAATGTGCCATGCATTAATTTGGCCACTGCTCAAATAGCACACAGATTTCATAGGAAAATGGATTATTTGAATTTTAAACACAGTCTGTTCCACCAATTCTGACATATTAAGCAAGCTCACAAGCCATTAGGTCTATAAAATGCCAGTTGACCTAACAGCCTGCAACAGTAAGGGAGTGAACAAAGCTATTTATGTTATTAACTGATGCTCTGAAGTGAGAGCTACACACGCTGATCCTGTATCATTTGGTTTCTCCAAGATTTGGGTGAAGCCCAGATACTTGGCTACTTCAGCCTCAGCACAGAACTGTTGGCCATTAGACACAGAAGCAGAGCCTTGAGATTCCCCAGAGCCAGGACTCACTCCAGCCTTCTCTGGCTGCAGCCAGAGAACACAGATCATCCTGCCTGCTTCACCTGTTTAATATGATAATTAAGTCATTTGAGCTAATGGGCTTTAAATACATCTTTTAGGGTAGTCTAGACAACTCCTTAACATTGTCATCAGAGCAATCTGTATTTCTGTGCCAGTTTGTGCTGGAGAAAAGGCAGAGGCTGATCAGAGCTTGAGGTAATCAGTTAAAGACAAGCCTAAGCCCCCACTCCTCCTCTCACTGATGGGTTCTGCTGTCAAGTTTACCAAGGGTTTTTGCCTTCACTTAGATCACTCAAATTCTCCTTCTAGAGCTGAGGGAACAGTTGGATACACAAGCCTTTCCAGGTTCCCCCACTGCCTCTGGCACACAAATCTGTGGCCATTAGCTCGTCTAGACAGGGATGCTCGGGTGGTAGCTGGGCTATTTCCATTAGCATAGGAAAAGGAAAGTGCATTTGAACACAAGCATTAAAGTCTGCTCTGCCTCTGCTAATGCACTTCAGCGGCCCAGCACAGCCACTGTCCCTTCAGCCAGTCTAGACAAGGCCACAGGGACTCTGGGATCTGGGCTGAGCACTCAACTTACATTGCCTAGAACTGCAATAGCTTTGTTGTAATTCAGCACGACAGCACCTTCCAAACACAGCAACCTGTGAAATAAATGTTTCAGAGTTCAAATCAGGGTTAGCCTGACTCCTTTGGCAACACTTCCTCCTCCAAATAAGTGCAGAAGTTACAAAACAAAAGCAAATCCACCCAAACCATGGCAACAATCCAGGACAAGGATGATTAATAAAATCACCTTAAGGTGAAAAAACGCAGGACTGCCGAGATCTTGGTAAATAACAAGCTCTGTAATTCCACCACTGAAGCTTTCATAAGGCAGCAGTGTTCAGAAATGTGATAGTCTCCTCACACTGGGCAACAGCAAATGAAAGGGAACCTTCCAGCTCTGCTTCTCTGCACAGGGTCAGAAAAAAACAAGGGACAAGAGCAAAGTGGGGTTGCTTTGGCTGCCATTGTTCTTAAACATCACTGACTTGGTAGTTCTTCTCAAAATGAACATGAGACCAGACAGAGAAGGGACTTGGCAAATCATCCACAAAACCTTTCACAACACTGCCCTGGCAATGGGATCAGTTCCATCCATCAGCATGATGTGAAAACTGATGAACTTCTTCAGGTTCTGTGGACCCAGAGAGGAGAAAATAAAGTATTTCTCTTGTAGTCCAAAAGTGAAATTGCACATACATACAAGAAATTGGGGGGGTGCAGAGAGACAAATTTTCAGAGTGGGGAAGTGGAGCTACAGATTTGCTTTGGGATAAATGAGGTTTTCAGGTGCATAGAAAGTCTGTAGCTTTTGACTGAAGAGCTTTCCAGCCCAAATGAAGTATTTTACTTTGCCTTTGTAATATGCAAGACTTATATAATTCTTAAATTTTTTTCCCCATTTCAAGCTTTATATTTCTTAGGTAAAAGTCAGTTTTTCAACTGGCAGTCTTAGGGCAAAATGCTTTGGTATTTTAAAGGTGCTATCCTTTATCCTTTTAAGTTAAAATTATTTGCAAACTGCTTCAAAGGCCAGCATAGCTGGTCAGGAATGTAGTGCTGAGCACAGCCACGGTGTTTCTCATTGCAGTCCCAGTTGTCCAGGATTAAGGCACGATGTAGTATGGACACATCCTTTGTATTCGTGTCTGATAACATTTTTTAATTTATCAAGGACTTTGAACACTCAATATCTAAGGACACCCCTGCAGTTTCTGGTTTGGTCTGTTTTAAAACTTCTGGTCAGCACAACAGGATTAAGAAACCTGAATTTAAGAGGAACGACAGAGAATGGCTAAAGCTCCCTGCGTTTGAATACGCCCCATTGTGTCTTTACAATCCCGGATTTTCCACAACAACTGTCTTTCCAGCACGGTCTTTATCTGGATATCATTGAGCTGGTAAGTGGCAAAGAAGAACCTGAAGAGCTCTGTCTGATCACTGCAGCAGAGATGAAACTGAAGCTATGGTATCACAGACCACTGGGTTTTCTTCCCTCAGGTGCTGGATGCAAACACTTCACTAATGAGTGAAAGCCCAACTTCTGTTCACAAGGAGAGAAGACACCAAGGGTTTGATGGTTATTTCCAAGAAATGGACAATGACAAGACAGCAGAGCCATCACTTTGTTGTGCTGCTGTGCCTGACTGAGAGTGACTTTGCACTGCCCCAGAAGATGGGACTGGGAGCGAGTCACTGAGTTACTGCACCTTCTGGAGCTCCGTGTTCACTCATCTGTGCATGGCTGAAGCACAACCCACAGCTTTCCCCTCAGCACCACTCTCAGCTGCTCCAGGATCAATTTCCCCATGAGCTGTAGAGAAAAATGCACCTTTCAGGGCAGAAGAGAGACTTGTGAGAAGTCATTGGGAGGGTGTGAAATGCACAGAAGGTAATGGCTGTAAGCAGGCAGCCCCTACAGCCCTTGTAGGACACCTCATCAGCAATGGGCTGACCCATGGCCTCCCTGCTGCTGCTGCTGCCTGCCAGCAGCCAGCCCTGCAGTGCTACTGCACCTCTGCCCAAGGAGCAGCTCATCAGAATCACAGTCACACCGACCTTCAGAAATACTGGGTTTTCCCTTCACTCTCTGCCTATCAAGAAGCTTTTGGGAACGCTGATAGAAGCAAAAGGAAAAAAATCTTTCACTTCAGAACAATCCCAGCAGGAGCCTCCTGTGTCTCCCTCTGAGAAGAATCGGTTTTGTGATACACTTAATGACTGGGGAACCACACAGTGCAGCAGGCAGGAGGCAACAAGCAACATCCTCCACAACTTAGGCACTTCCAAGCTTCCATGCTGTTCCCAGTGCTGAAGAAGATCTGCCTCTCAATGCATCCACCATCCAGACCCCATCTGGGAAGCCTGTGGGAAGCCAAGGCAGACAGTCAATTCGACTGTCACTCACTCAGACAAATCAGTGCCAAAATGAGTCCAGAGCTTAGATTTCTAAACTGCTTTCTCCATTGTCACCAAAACCTACCTTTCAAGCAAGACTTGCCAAGGCTTCAAATCTTAACCAAACGAATCAATCTAAGTGATGAAATTGGAAAAAATAGAAACTGAAGAAATCTCATAAAGCACAAAGGTGTTCTACCACACAGGCAGATGAGGCCATAGGTATAGGAAACACACTTTGGTGTCTAAAGGGGAAAAATGATGAGCTGTGGGATGTGTTTTTCAATGGAAGATCAAGTTTCCATTACCCTTGTCATTCATAGGTCAAAGTCATCAAAACTCTACAGCAAAAAGGAAAGAGATGCACCTGTGCTACCAGAGAGTGAAGGATGAGGACAAAGATAGAAAACCAGAGACAGAGAGGCCTTTGACATTCCTCAGGAGAGAAAGACTTTTTCATGGATTTAAATTAAAACTGTGCAAAGAGAGCACTTTGCTGGTTAGCGAAGACGGACTGCTGCCATTAGCATGAACAAACTTGTCTGACACATTTTGTCTGCAACCCTTTGCTGTGACAGGGAAGGCAGAACCTCGCCAGATTGTTGTGGCTAAAAAATTATAAATCACCAGAGGAGTGGTGAAATGAGGTAATTGAAAACAATTTTTTAAAAATCCACTTACCATTAAGGATTCAACACCAACACGTGTTTCCTTTAGAGAAACAGGGAAAAGTTTCTTTTTGCCCAACTTAATGTATTGGGTTTGTGTAGCAAGGTTTTGGTAGCAGGGGGTACAGGATGGCTTCTGTGAGAAGCTGCCAGAGAGGTACTGTGTCTGATGGAGCCAGTGCTGGCCAAGGCTCATTCAGCATGGCATTTGACCCAATACATTTGGTACCAGCAAAGGGCATCGGATATCTCTGATCCATGTTGCTTCCACACTGAGCAGCAGAGCAGGCAGAAGCAGGACAGTGTTGGGTGCAGGCCTGGCCAGGAACAATGACTCCTCTGCATTTTCCATGACCTTCTCACCCTTTGGACTCCGTGGCAGCTGCTGACTTTGCAGACCAGCCACTGCCAGCGTTGAACACTGCCAGGTACCGGAAGGAGTTAACCTCTCAAGCTTGTTGCTTCTCTCTTCCATAACAACAGCAACATTATTTCCCAAACTGAATTTGCCCCGCAAGCCCCCCCAGCCACTGCCAGCGTTGAACACTGCCAGGTACCGGAAGGATTTACACTCTCAAGCTTGTTGCTTCTCTCTTCCATAACAACAGCAACATTATTTCCCAAACTGAATTTGCCCAGCAATCCAGCCTGCATCTAACACTGTATCCTGTATGTGACAGTACACCATTCCATTGCCAAAACACCCCCTAACCCCTCCAGCATGCTTACTGATGAATGAAGCACCAAATTTGTTCTCAGTAGTTAAACATTTGAGGCAGATACTGTATTACATGAGAGATGAGAGTGTATTGAACTTGTACCAGGCCACAGCTTTCCCCTGTTTGCATGGCCAGCTGGGCGATAGAGGTGTCCAGCACACACCACATCAGTGTGATTTAATGGCGATTTAATGGAGTTCCCATCACTGTGGTGCAATCCTGGAGCACAGCCTTTCCCACAGAGAGGAGAGCAGAGACAGGCTCAGATAAGCATGTTTCACAAGGAAACAGAAGTATTTCCACTTAACTTTGTTCTTTAAATGTGTGTGAAGACATAAACACTTGGTGTTCTGGAAGAGGACAGCTGTTCCTTAGGGAGTCAGCAGCTCTCCAGAGCACCTTGGTACCTCTCCAGCTTTCAGCCTGCTTCCTGCTGGGCAGTCTGCTCCATTCATATCTGATTCTATTCCCTTCAGGGCAGCACTCAGAATGTTCCCTCTGAAGTGAGGGAGCCATGAGCACAAGCACTGGGTACAGGCCTGAGTCCGTCAGCCCAGCCGGCACCGTCTGTCGGGAGCAAGGGGCACCCCTGGAGAGGGGCTCGGCTGGAGAACGGTCCTGACCATCACTATCAGAGTCTCATGCAAACCCCTCAAGATCACAACCACAGAGTCTGAGGAAGGCAAAAGTTTAACAGTAATGGGAGGAAAGCTCAGGACCATCCAGATGTTCCAGTGCTCTGGAAGTCAAAGATCAAAAAAAAAAATACCTGCAATGTATTAGAAGTGTTCATCTGGGTCTTCTGTGACACTGAAGTCAATCATCGGTGTTAGCATGACAAATTACCAGCAACTCTAGATTGTTAATTCTCCTTAAGGTTTCAAATGTCCACAGATGAATGGATTTGACCCCAGATCCACTTTGTACAGGGATTGAGACCAGCTTTCACCCATAAACTAATCTCAGAAACCTAAACCAAAAAACTATAGAATGAAGTTTTGATTAAATCCAACAGACAAATCCACAAGAATGATGTGCTGAGCTCTGCTCTACAATGAGCCCCTCCCTTCCCAAGCAGAGCTTTTCAATAACAGTGAAGACTCCTGAAATCTAATTTATTTTTTTTTGCATTATTAAGGTGTTGTCCAGGAAATAACATTTAAAGCTGATGTCAGTCACTGGAGTTGATTGGATTGCTTCCGAAATCAGCCTCATGCAGCAGAGTCCAGTATTTTGGCCGTCAGCAGTAACAGGTATTACATGAGAGCTCAGAAATCAGTTCTTTCCTGTGATCTCATCCCCCTGATGAAGAAACCCTTTAATTAACCAAGCAGCACAGTTGGCTCACTCCTGTAGCAGCACCACTCACTGACTGGGTGAAGAGAAGCTGCTGCAGAGAGGATGAGTCCATTAAAGAAAGAGAAAACTACCCTACAGCCTTTCAGGGAGATTATACAACTGCATCAAAGTTAAATTGACATTTATCCAATTCTCATTTCACTGTTTGCCAACAAAAGCTCGTGTGTGATATGGAACAGTCTCTTCACTTTTTAACCAAAGTCTGGAATGCAAATTCAATTGTTATTTTGTCTTTGGTCTAACCTTAGAGGAAGTCTGCAACAGTAATTCTTCCAGGTTTTAGCTCACTAGGGGTCTCCAGAGGCACCAGCCTGGGTGGATCCCCTTCCCTGCCAGGTGCTGGGGTCACTCCTATAAACTGGACGGGGCTCCTGCTCTGCTCCTCAAAAACTTCACCAACAGAGAGCCACCGGTTTCCTTGCGTGAGCTGGGGATCACTGCGATCACTGGGGATCCAGCTCCCTTCCCCAGCCACAGGTTTGTGTCAGCAGGGACTTTTGGCGAGTACTGAAGCTGAACAAACGCCTCACCCGAGAGCACCGTGGCCGTGGCCGTAACTCCTCGCACACACGGCAGCGGCTGGTGCTGTTCTCTGCAGCTGCTTCCCACTCGCTCTGGAGCTCAGAGCACGGTCTGAGCAGGGAGAAGCAGCACTGACAGCTCGATCAGCGTGCAGCCCGGACGGCTCGACCAGCGTGGCAGGAACTCAGCGAGGTCGGCCCTTCGCCCCAGCCCGGATGAAGGTGCCCCCGCAGCCTGCCGTGGGGGGAACGATACCCCGCCAGCTCCTGTTTTGCCCCGGTTTTGAAATCAATGTGACCAGTAGGGAGTTGTCAAACCTTCAATATTTAATTTGGGGCACTACGATAAGACTCAAAATTAAGCTGGATCCAGGGCAAAGTAATTAAAAACATGACTGGGGTCCTACTCGCATCTGCCTCAGGCACCTCAATCTGCCGCAGAAACACGGCAGCCTCCTCCCTGCGGGATTCAGAGGAAGAGCGACCCTCCTCAGCAGCACAGGATTAGAGACGTTGAAGTTGCAAAAGCCACATGAATGCCAGAGGGAATCTTTTTGTTCATCCCGACGGCATTCACTGCAGGGATTATCGCTAGGAACGCAAATGAGGCGAGCACGGGTGCAGTGAGAGTTTGCAATCTATTCCGATGTCTTTACATCACCTTCCTGCTCGGAACAGCCCTGCTGCCTGTATCCACTGCCTGATAACAGCAGCAGCTTTCAGCCTTCTGTTTTAATCTACACAGTCGTTAAAATTCACTTTTCAGCAATTACCTGGCATAAATTTTAGGAGAACTTTGGGGTTGTTGTACCCAGCCAGCTGATTAAAGCTGCAGAGTCAGAGCCCCAAAGTGCTCTGGGCTCCCGTTGGACTCGGGACGATCTTTCCCTTCAATAGCCTGAGCAATGGTAGAATATTCACATAGGATCTCCGTAGAGAACCAAAACCGGAAATCCATTCTTGATAATTCTATCTGGAGAGGACCTGCCTCACACAACCCATAAGAGACTCCACAGCTGAAGCCCTTTCTACCAAAGCAGTATCAGACCTATTTGCAAACTCTAGACAAGTGCAGTTATTTGAACAGGGAGCATTGCCTATCTCCACTGAGCAAGAAAAACACAATAAACTTGGCAGCTCGTCTTAAAATCTGGAAATGCTGGATTCTGGCACATTTCCCCAGCCAGCAGCATCTTCCCTCCTGCTGTTCAGTGACAGCACACACAGAGCAGTGTCCGTCAGCTGGTGCATGGGGGAATTACTGGGGAAAAGCTGTTCCAAGGGTGGCTTCAAGCTGAAGTAGAACACCATGTAATCTCCAGTTAGCTGTTATTATTCCTTATTAGAGAAAGAAGAGCCTCTCAGGGATCACTTACACAGCGAGATGTATCAGAACTGAAGGGTTGACTCTCAGTGCAGTCAGCAGAGCACAGCACATGCACCAGCCCCTTCATGGTGCTCCACAACGGGAAAGCACATCCCAGCTCCTTGTCCAGGTGCACAGGGGACACAGAGCCTATGGGACTGTCCTATTCTCGTTTTATGTTACCCAGTTCATGCTCTGCCCACACTTCAAGGACCTTGCTGTCATTCAGAAATGAAAGCATTTTGATGTGTGTGTGCTTCATTACAGAAAATCATGCTCAGAGCAAGGCTATGGTAAGCCACATGGAAAAAAAAACTACCTGCAGGAGAAGAGATTCCCAAAGCACCCCAGGCAGCCCTGCAATTATTTGACAGCTAGTCTGGGGAGAAAATGGAGCTAAACAAAGGCTGCAGGATGTGCAGCGCTCTCACATACAGCACAAGTTAAACATGTTACAGAAAATGGGCCTGTGAGCCAAACAGGGATTTCAGGCAGTATCTTAATTCCCAAAAAACAGTCTATTGACAGTGATTTACATGTGACAGGAAGGCTCCCAAGCAGATGGGAAGCTGGCAGACTGTTTGGATAGCTGCAGTCCAAGGAAGATTGCCACTGAATGCTCCAACAGCTCTGTAGAGCAGAGACAAACTAAATATGCAAACTGTAAATGTAATTAAAAGGACTGGAGGGATTGGTTAGGAAGGGAGAACGAGAAGGGCTTGAAAGGTATATGTGGAAATATTTAGGCTAACAAGTGGAATTTGTATGACAACATTAAGAAGGATGAGTATCAGACAAAGAATAAATTTATGGGGAAATCCACAAGGCTGTTTACTAATGCTACTGATACACTTAACTAAGATAATTAAAAGCTCTAAGCTGAACTGCCATTTAAGGAAAAAAAATTATAGGAAATAGCCTGGCATCAGCAAAGAATAAATTGGCCCAATATACATTTCATAACACATACCTACTGCTGGAGGCTCAAGTTAGTGAGATCCTGAGTGTGCCCAACCAGAAATGTTTCCTGAGTGGATCAGCTGCAGTAGAGTATTTGTGATTTACAATAAACCCCTTACTGCTAAGGCAGACATGCACACAGGAAATAACAAAAAAGACCAGCTAAAACACTGTGACCTCTTACAAGACTTAGAGAACTGCCTGTACTTGACACAAGACAAAAATAAAGTTGCAGTGGTCTAATTTAAAATGAGAGAATATCTGACTGTTATTGAAGGCGTCATCAGCATCATTAGTCACCTGTAGCATTTAGAGCACCTATAAAGTAGCAAATAAGGCTGTGTGAGCACCTGTGCCATTATAACCCTTTCCAAAGTTAGCATTTGATAAGACAGTGTTTGATAAAATTTTAAAATAGGAGTAATTCAAGTGCAACATCAAGTGATTGATGTACCAAATACAGACAAAGTACATTGCCCAAGTTTACAAGTATATAAAATATGTCATATATGTATTAAAAAGCTGCACTTCTGGTTTCAGCAGTTTTTCTGCAAATTCAATGCTGAATACCCTGAATATTCCTGCTACATCCCTACTAAGCCAAGGAGATTGGGATGCTGCAATGGTTGGGGTGTGGATGTCAGTGACCAGGGTTTAACATCCCTCTTCTGGTTTCTGCTGTAAAAACATAACGTAGAATTATTTTTGTGGAACCTGTTGGAGGTGACATGCAATTAAATGACACATTTAATGTCCCTGTCTGGCAGCACTCTGAGAAACTGTTTTAAGGAGAATGTCCTGTACTAAATGCACTGTAATAAACACAGTGAGTCTCTCAGTTGGAGCTTCTCAGTGACACAGAGAATCCAGAGGCACCACTCCAGCAAGGCTAGGCCAGGAGTTAAACCAGGCCTTCATCACCCAGGTGAGGAATTCTGACCCTGGAGAGCCCCAGACAGAGAGTTTCACGCAGAGATGTTGAAATATCACTCCCCTTGGCTGGCTGGGAGTGTGCAGCTCTTT
>NW_008239778.1:3044836-3053546 GCF_000691975.1 Corvus brachyrhynchos | reverse complement strand
TCTTTCCCTCCCTTACAGCCAGGTCAGTGTCTTTAAAAGCAGGTGGATGTATTTACCTTGTACCATTTCAAGCCTTTTAACCACAGAACAGAGCAAGACTCTTTATTTTTTAAAGCAGGGTGCTCACTGACGCTGGGCTTGGCCAGTCTCCCAGCAGACATGAGAGTTGTTTACACTTGACAGACTCAGACACACTACAGCACCTATGGAAAAGGCTCTTCATTCCTGTTTCATCTTTCCACTTAGGTAATTCCCTTTCCCCTTCAGATCACTACATGTATTTCTAAAATTAATCAACACACGGCCTTTATTGTGTATTTTATCCTGTAATTCAGAAAATGGGCTTGCTGCCACTGAAGTTCTACAAAATACTCCCAAAGCTGATTTTCACCAAATGAGACTTTAGGAGCAGGAGCTGTGCCGGGCCAATAGACCCTTCTTTGTGTTCCCTGTGTCCCTGCTGCTGTCACAGAGGGACAGATGGCCCATCTGAGCACCACCAAGAGCTCAAGTAAGAGGTTGCTTCGCTTCAGCTCCAACTGTTTGGAAGCAACAGTCAAGAGTCAGTTCCATCTACCTCCCCTCACTTAATGTGATCAGATTTTCCCAACTCCTTTGCACAGGACCTCCATCCTGTAGGAATGCTGTTTTTAGCTGAAGAGACAAAATATTCTGGAACACTCAGGATGTCTTTAGGTAGCTCCTGGGGATTGTTCAGTGAATTTTCCAGTGGTTAAATCCATATTCTCATATGTGTCAGAGTCATTTAAAGTGTGATCTTGCACCTTGTTTAACCAGACCATGACAATATAAAACAACTCAATGTTAGTCTCAAACTGCACATCATTGCTGTCTCTCAGCAGTTTTTGTAGATATTAACAAAAAATGCTGTTTTCACTGAAATTTTGCAGCATCTTCAATCAGGGAAGGTGAAGGAATAGTTTTATCAGATCAGAGAAAAAGTAGTCTCTTGTCTCAATCACAGACCACCTGAAGTCACTTCAGGAAAAAATGAAAGAAACTGTACAGGGTTTAAAGCTACTGCCTAATTTTAGAATAAAACATTTCCCTAAGGATCCTTACAGTAACTTTCATTCATGTCAGGGATTTTTTTTTCTTGTTGCCCACCAAAAACCTTTGGAAATGTTTGTTTGCAGTGAACACAGCACTGCTGGGCCATAGGAAGGTGGGTACAGCAGGTATAGATGTATTTTACAGCTCTTCCACTGGCTCAAGCCAAGCTGGAGTCCCAGTATCTCCTCAGGGCTGTATTTTGTGTGTGTACATGTTAAACATCAGACTGCAATGTTTTATGTACCCATAAAATTATAATGCAATCAGTAACAGATACTTATTGAACAACATCCTGATTTTATAAACAGACCTAAATTGTCTCCAAACGTCCTACCCCACTTCAAAAAGCAGTGTCACAGACATCACTTTTTACAACCAAACCCAGCCCGTGGTTATCACAAGGTGTGAAGTAAAGCAATGTTTGGGCAGTAGTTATAACATTCCTCATTGTTACCTGTAAGCATCAGAGGAATACAAAGTGCTTTGATCTAAGGAAGAGGCAGTGCAGGATTCCAGGTAGAGTTTAGCAGAAATTTATTTCATGAAAAGCTTCATTAACCTGAATTGTTTTACATCTCATTAGCTTCAGACACTCCAGTTTAGCATATGTTCACGTCTTCCACTTCTGCAGTCCTTCCTCCTCTGTCAGATGGTTCCTGAGTGTTTTGCTATACACCAGCAGTTGCTCCCACCACCACTGCTGGACACTGCTCTGGTAAAACATGCTGATTCTGGAAATACTTCGGCTGGCACGAAAGCCTTTCAAGGGAAGGCTGAAAGCAGCATTCCTCTTGGCTACAGAAAATTAATTTTTCTAAAGTTTAAATTTATTTGCCATGCTAGAAAGAGTTCCCTTCCACATCCCTCGTGACACAGGATCTAGTCAAGAAAAATTGGTGAAACCTCCATGTCCCACAGTCCCAGAGATCACACGCTCCAGGGACAGAGACCATCAAACCTTTGTCCTGGCATTCCTCTGTGAAAGCCAACAGCTGCCCACCTCACTAGAGCACATCTTTTACTCAGACGTGTGGCAGCACCTTTTCTCCTTTCTGTGGATCCCTCTAATCCAAATTCCATTCCTTTGATTTTCCCATCTTCAGTTTTCTCCTTGTTACAGTCCCAACTTCCTGTGCCCTTTCCTGCTTTCAAGTTATGGTGCTCTAAGCATGTTAAATTCCTGCCAATCAAAGCTGCAGAGCAGGGGGCTCTCCTGAGAACACTCACCTGTCTTCTGCTGCTTTAGGCTACAAGAACTGAGCATTTGAAATCTTTATTTTGGTGCCTGTGAAGGTCTGACCTTGGAGATGGCAGTGTCTGAGGGCCTCTCACTGACACATCACTGCACCGGTGGCTGTTAGGTCAAGGCCTTTCAGAGCAGTCTTGAGAAGATGAAAAAGAGAAACTGAAGAAATCTGGAGAAAGGTCAGCACCTAAAGGCCGTGAAATAGTCCTGGCTCAGGTAGTTCATCTCAACTCATTGCAGGACACTCCTCTAGTTCTAAAAGGAATAGCAAGAGAATTGAAATCTCACTATCAGTGAATACCATTTGGAATATTTTTAATTAGCATTTTCATTATCACCATCTACTTTGGAGCCCTCTCAAAACCTTTCTAAACAGATCTGTGCAGAGCACCTTACAAGTACATGACGATGCAAGGCTGGATCACAGTTCCATGAGTTCCCCAGGACACAGCCAGTTTGCTGAATGGCACTAACACTCCATTGCTCCTCTAATCTATGTTGGGAAAAGTGCTGTAAATCCAAGGGCACCACTGCCAGGGACAATCCTAAGGGACTCTGTGAAGCTGTCTGTGGCTGCTGCCACAGTGTGAGCTCGGGACACTCCTCAGAGGGAAGCACTGAGCAGGGAACAAACAGCCTGAGAGTTCAATCAGGTTCAAATCCCAGCTCCACCTGACCAAGACACTTCTCTGGGCTTTACTACCATTAAAAACAACCCTGTAGATGACACTGTTCCCTCTCAGTAAAACACTGCTCAGTTGAGGGTTTTTTGGTTACTTATTAGTGAATTGAGTATTACGCTCGTCCCTCCCTCCATGTAATTCTTTTTTCAAGAGACACAATTTCAAAAGATGGGAGAAAACTGCAATACTAGTGCCAAAGTCCTCCTGTTGGTCTCTTCAGAAGCTGAGAACTGCTGGCACTAGCCCAGGAAAAGCAACAAAGAACAGGAGGAGTTTGGAGAGCAGCTAGACTTGCAAACCTCAGAGCACTGTAGAATAAACCAAACACAAAACAGAATGATGATTGGCAGCGATGGGATGACTGTGCTGCTGGAAATGAAAGTGCTATGAATAATCAGGCACCTCTGACCCAGGAAAACATTGACTTCATTTGCAGCACAAAACAGATTGCAGATGGTATTGGGGAGGGGAATCCAGCTATTCACTGTGCTTTCCCCTCACCAGAAAAATTCATTTCCTCTGTACTGTTGAGCAATGAAATGCACCTGATTGGATCTGCTGAGACAGCTGCACATAGAAGATCTGGAATGAAAAATTAAAGAGCCCATGGGGTGATGCTAAAGGTAATCCTATTAAAACAGTGGGCCGAGGGCGAAATGCACATATAACTCCTATTTTAATAAAGAATTAAAACAAATCCCTTAAAGGAAAAAATTTATTTGGACATTTATTTGAAATCCTAATGTCATTGTTGCTGAGTTAGATGCTGGATGTCAGTGCACAAACAAGGATGTTTCTCATTCCCCACTGCTCCCCCTGTTTGCTCCTATTACTGCTCACTTCATCCTGCACTTCCAGCTGCTCCCTGCCTCCCATCTCCCTGCGTGCTGGGCACACCTCTCTGCTCTCTGCCAGCCCTCTCTGCTCTGGCTCACATCCCTGTGAGTGCTCGTTCCTGTCCAGCCTCTGCAGGGACAGGTGACAGCTTCACCTGGGGCTCTCAGCACTCCCTGCTCGCTGTGACACATTTCCCATGGCCAGGACTCCAAGGGAGAAGGGAGAGCAGCAGCAAAGGCCCATCTTTAAAGCAGGCTGAGGGCCCTGGGTGCTCCTGTCCTCAGTTGACACCAGAAGAGTGAGGCGGCTCTGACTGGAAAGAAGCCTGAAGATACAGAATAACATTATCCCTTGTTATCCCTGGTCTCAGCCTTTGGCTAGTGGAGAACAAGATGCAGCAAAGCCTGCCTGGGAAGCAAATGCAAACAGCTCAGAATGTCCCTCTGGAAACCTCCCTTGCCTTCAGCATGTCCATGTCTGACATACACAGGTCCTTGCTGAAACTCAGGTGTCACAGCCCCTCTGACAAATGCTGCCTCAGAACAAATGAATTGAAACACTGGCTTTCCAGGGCCATTAGAAATAAAGTCCAGAGGTGAGGAGGAAGAGGAGGAGGAGGAGAAGGAGGAGCAGGAGGACGCATTTGGATCTTTTTCTTGCCCCTCCCCAGCATCACTGGAGGACAGATGTTTGTCACATCAGGAAATAAAATGGATATCTTATAGTAGGAAGCTCAGCTTGGGTTTAAGGCAGGTTTGCCTAAAGAAGCAACATGTACTTACTCATAGTTAAAGAAGTCTGCCCTGGAATTGTTGGAATAACAGAAAAGCCAATCACTTGTCAAAGTAGACCCATCCCATTGCCACACCTCTAAGCTGTCTACGAGATCTCTCTTCACCTAAACAGGCTATTCTTTTTTGGTTAAACATTTGCATTTTATGGAACATCAGCAAATGGGAATCTTTCCCCTTTCCTCCCATACCTTGCCATTAAAAAGAGACAGAAGTGTCTCAATTAAGTTGGCAAGTCCAGGCAATCCCAGTATGACAATTTTCTTCTTCCCCAGACACAGATCACTGACTTCTTAAGAGCCACCGGTGTCAACATTTCAATAACAGAATCACAAAACAGGTTGGGTTGGAAGGGACACCTTCCACTGGACCAGGCTGCTCCCAGCCCTGTCCAACCTGGCCTTGAACACTTCCAGGGATGAGGCAGCCACACCTTCCATGGGCAACAAGTCCTGTTGTTCTGTCATCCTCATCCTTCCAAGAGCACTTTGAGCCTCTGGTAAAGTGCAGCAGAGAACATTCACTGGTGATTGCTCCAAGTCAGGAGACACAGAGCTGGGAGCCATCGTGTTTAACCACACACACTGACCTTTGAGGGGAAGGCTGCTGCTATGACAGTAACTGCACCTGCTCCATGGCTAATGTGCTCCCACTTGCACATGGAGATGGTGATGGATCCCATTGATTCACACGCCCTCAGAGAAGGATCAGACCCCACAGCGTGGGCAGGTTTATAGGGTACAGATGCCCATACCCAGTGCCCAAGGAAAACAATTCTAAAATTAGAACTGCAATTTTCTTTAGGAGCTCTTCCCCCTCCCTGTGCATGTCAGGAAGGCAGCTCTGTCGTCCATGACTTCCAGGCAAACAAAGGGCCAAAGAAAAATAATTCCCTTGCTCAGGAGCTTACCATACAATTCCCATTCAATTATTATTCCCAAATTAATTGGAAGGACAACTCAGAGAGATTACTGGCTTGCAGGGGCTTTTGTGGTAAAAATCAGATCATAAACATGATTTTCTTGGATAAAAGATTGCCTAAACACTATCCAGCTGCCACTGAGCATCCCCTTGGTGAACATCTTGTCATTCCTAATACAAAACCCAGATAATATGTTTACTACAAAAAGAACTGGATTGGTAACCAGCCCTTTTCACCTCTCCTCTTCCCCACTGCACTCACACCCACATACTTCTCTGCAAGGCTTCTAAAAATCATTGATGGGGACTCTGCTCCTTTCTACTGTGATCTGCATTTTATTCCACTACTGGATGAATCCGTATTTATCCAAATGGGCTAAAGAAACACCTGGTTTTACTGCAGAAATATTCTCAGCAAGAAGTCAGGATTCTTTTGCAGTTCATGTCCTCCCTTAGAGCTCTGCCTGCTCCCACCTCTGCCATACCAGTTCCAGTGACATCTTCTCTGCCCTGGGTTGCCAATATACACAAAAATGAAGTTCATGCACTGAAAAGGCAACCTACCAAGACAAAAGGCTGTGCAGAAGTTAACAGCTGCACTGTTTGCCAGACTGGAGATTAAGCAACAGTCTCAGACCTGCATTTCTTAAAGTGATGTTTTCATTAAGCAGGATAGATATTCCTGAAGAAAATGCCTACAACCAAGATTTCAAACATAGGTGCCTAAGATTAGGCTCCCAAACCTATCTTTAAGCTCCTAAATCTTTAAGCAAATGGCCTGGTCCTCTCGAGTATTGATCACAGAGTGACTCAGCGCACCTTCGCTAGGAACTGAGGGATGAGAGGCTCTTGGGAAAACAGGAATGAAAAAAGGAAGAAGTCAGGCCCCTTCCTAAGGTACATGCTGGTAGAATAAAACAGGTAGCTTGAAGTCAGCACTTTCAAAAATTATTCCCTCCATCTTTTACATCAGTTTCAAGCCTACTGCCCAACACATTTGACACTGAAAAGCAAATTATACCTGCATACATGAATGCATGAATTCAATTTAAAAGACCTTTTCACAATACTATGAAAAGACCCACCAGAGTGTATGAGCAGATGCAGTCAGACTGTGGTGCCACAGTGTGAGCTGAGTCCCGGGCAGGTCGGGTTTGGTCATTGCACAGACTCCTGGTTTTAGGGAGACAGGGTGTGTTTCCCAAGTCTGCTCCAGCTCTCTTGGCAGGGTCAGGCCTGCTGGGATACAGACACATTCCAAATCTGGGCACTTAAGAGGGCATTTACAAAGCACCTTCATACAATGGGATTTGACAGCATGTACATTAATCTCTCCAATTAGAGCTATTTGACTCTTGCAGGGTATGTAGGCAATTTACATACTAATAACAAAACTGCTAGGAAATATTAAATGACACAGAGTGAGACCCACACAATTTGATCAGCTACACAGCAGCAGGATCAAGAGCCTCCTCATATCAACCCTTGTTTCTCTTATAAGCCAAAAGCTCTCTAAGAACCTTTCCAAGGCTTTATTGGATTACAATGAGGGTAATTATAGCACTGAGATGAATCCAGTGGCTCTCTTGTAATGAAATACAGCCAGTTGTAGCTACTTGAGCGCCAGCCTGACTTGGCAGGGCCTCACAGACACTGTTTCTTTCATGCATTTTTTGCCTATTCCGAGGGATGAGATGACTGCTCCCCAGTCCCAGGCAGCCTCACAGGCAGGATGGGAGAACCAAGTGCTCAAAGGAGGCCTGAAGAGTGAACAGTGTTCGCAAACCAGCAGAAGGATCTCTCAAGAAAACTTTTGCCATAAAAGTTTGGGGATAATGGAGGACTTTTAGCTTTCTTAGTTATTTCAGAATTTATTTCAACAGACACTGCACAGGCATTGCATTGTGGGGAAGGGAAAGAAAAAGCAGAGGTGATAGATCTACTGCTAAGAAAAAATAAAATCAGCTAAATTTGGCTGTTTGGGCCTTTCTGCACTCATATGATGCTATTCTTAGGTGGAGAGTGTCTACCTCCTTTAGCTTACTTTCCATACTGGAATTCTACAGATTCTAAGCCAAGAGGACATATGTACCTAATGGTAAAGGCACCAGCTGAGCTCCAGCCACTGGGCAGTGCAGGGCTACAAGGGGAAACAAGTGCAGGGGAGAGGAACAAGACAGAATTCAGCCATCTATTCTGAAATAGAATATGGGGGCAAACACCAATTTTCATTGCTGGAGTACTGACACAGGACACCTGTGCAGGTGCTGATTTTTTCAGTGGAAGTTAGGAATGAGTTAGCAAAAACCCAGCCATCAGGGCTGGTGCAACTCTGAGCTGTCACAACTGACCCAGGCTCAGCACAGGCCCCTCAGAACCACCCCCTGAGCCTTTTTTCCCCACTTTTGACACCCATGGCTACATCAGCAACGTTATAACGTTCACAGCTGTTCTGCAAAACAGTTTGCAAAAGACAATTCAGCTGCAGAAGTAATGAGGGCAAAGAGGAATAAAACACAAGATGTTCTTAGGAGAGAGCAGCCCAGACAGCATCTCCAAATCTGTCGCCTGGAAGGCCAAGCTCTGCCATCTGCACCTTCAGCCACAGCACAGGGAGTTCCTGAGGTGCTGTGACATCCTTTTCCAGAGCAGAGCACAGGGCTACTTGTTTGGGAAGGAGAGAAACAGTTACATGAAACATCTTTGGCAATTAGAATTCTGCTGACAGGAATGTCACGCCACATCACTGGTGGAAGAAGTGAACCCTCTGGAGAAGTGGTTACACACCCTGGTATTGTGACTTAGACATGTCCTGCCCACTTGGTGCCTTTACAGGCATTTGGCAGAACCTAGAAATAATCACAGCTCTGAAGGCAATTTTTATGCAAAGCAGAGCTCTAAAACTTGTTAAAAAAATATCCACAAACAGCAGTAAAGGTCACCTGTCCCTGCTTTGGGAATGAGGGAAGGGGAGGAAAAGATCAAAAGGATTACCTGAATGGACTTATAAAATCCCACCTTTTGGAGCTGTTTCAATGTGTATCTTACTCACTATTTTGATTGGAAAGAGCAAAGAACAAATGTTGAGGGTAGGAGGAGAATATACAAACAATTACAGAAAATGCACATTTTGACAACTTGTTTGATTATCATTCAGT
>NW_008239778.1:3003386-3044696 GCF_000691975.1 Corvus brachyrhynchos | reverse complement strand
CCAGCAGCTTCCAGCAGCAGCTCTTTCCAATGTAGACAGAGCATCTGATTTAATAACTTTTTAAAGCCCTCCATTTTTCTCTTACTCATACTTAGTTGGAACCATAGAAAACAACTGGTATTTCAGTTGAGGCCTGAAAACCTTAGCTCCTTCACTGGCTGTGTGCCAGGACTCTGTGACTTTCCCTAATGCAGGTTGTTGGTGGCATGAAGACTGTAATGTCTGAAATAGCTACCGTGCAGCACAGCCCCCTCCAGCACTAAGTTAACCCCTCCATGCAGAATTTGGTGACACCCACTAAGAAGCAAAATCAAGACATGCAGAAAATGTTAAGAAATTCTACTCCTCTTACAAATCCTAGCGAGGAAGTTCCATCTTTAAGAGACAGCACCAAGCAGGTGATGGAAACAGCTTCCCTGCCATGGAGGCAGAGGCTCCCCAGGCTGCTCCACGCAGGTGCTGCCTCTGTCAGCAGCTCAGTGAGACAGGACAGGGCAGCTCCAGGGAGGCCCAGGCACAGCTCAGATTATCCAGTTGCTTGGTGGGAGTGTTAGTCCTGCTAAATGCAGGAAAAAAGAACAAAAATACACATCCTTTGCAACGAAAAGAGAGAGGTATTTGAAAAGATGGAATGACTAGTCAGTGTGATCCTGCTCATTTCTAGGCACTGACTTTCACAGAGGAGATTGGAGTAGGAGTAGGAAGGAGTTTGTCACGGACTGCTTGTACCATTTACAGAACAGCATTTGGCATCTCTTGCTCATATGCCAAATACATGCCTGCACAGTGAGCCAGATGCACCTTCTAGTGAATTTTTTAAAAAGGAATTTAATGCTGACATAACAAAAGTGATAAATTGCTCAACTGTTTGCAGGGCAAGTCCTAAATGTACCGATAGAGAAGCACATGGAGCTGCTGAAATCCTGCCATGGCTGAAGCACTTAGGACTTCTGCAAGCTTATGCATTCATATCCAATAGCAAAAATCTCTTTTTGGACATGGGCTCTCTGGCACCACAGGAGTTTCCCAAAGGTCAGTGTGACAATGGCCATGGCTAGTTTTTGCAACCAGAAAAAGTTGCTCAGTCTTTCAGAATACAAACCTTTATTTTAAGGACAATTATTACACTGAGTATCACAAAGTTTCTCTATTATTTCCCACAATGGTCACATTTCACTACCTGGGTTTAAGTCAGACTTCAGAACAGATTTTTTAAAAATGAGGTAGACAGAGGGAAGAACAAAAGCCCGCAGTAGCTGAATTATGCTATTTACAGTGACATTAGACATTCACAGTCATTACAGGAATATTGTGCTTTATGATACTTATTATTTACTGGGAGAATCAGGCAAGATTCACAACACTTTACAATTCACTTGCCAATATCTTCCTCAGGCTTTGGCTTTAAGGTGCTACTGGGAACTACACCATAACAAACAATGGAAGTTGGCCACACTGGTCATGTCCTGTTTGGTACCTGGCATGATACTGTGACAACAGATATCACATCCCAAATGCCCTTCACTTTGAAGATAAGAGTTCAAATGGACAGTTATATTTAAGTGGTTTTACTTAAATATAACAGTTATATTTTAGTGGTGCTACTGCTCACTCGTGAGAGGAGATACTTACCCAAGGCCTGAGGATACACTGAAGAGCCTCAAAGTATTAGGGAGAGGCCATTAACATGTTACATATAAAATTACCACAACTCTCCAGTCTTGAATCTGACATGACTTTGATAGTTTTTGCTTCTCTTGGTCATTTCAGACAATTTAAAACACTCTTTGTACTATCTACATTTTCCAAATTCTGTAGGCAAATCTCATCCTGCTAAGAACTTAGAGACCTCCCTAATCTCCAAGAGATGTTGTGCCTCAGAAGCTCCTGCCTTTTTGAGGTCAGCAGTTGTGCTGGTGACAGCTCTGTAGAACACCCTCTGGAGCTCTCCAGCCCCACAGAGGACAAGGGCCTGGTTATAGATGGGGGAGGAGGGTTGCCATATGCCAGTGCATGAGCAATTTTTGACTTGCAGTCAAAAGCATCCAAAAAACTCAGTATGCAGGATTTTCTGCCATATGGAGGAATTGTGATTTGGCCTTCTCCCCAGCTGTATCTGATTAAGCAAAAAGGAAAGAAAAAAGGGAGGACATTCTTTTCTTCAGGGCAAACCTCACCCCAGAGTTCATCTTCCTTTGAGGGACAGTTCATTGCTGGTACCTGGAAAAACAAGTCAGAGCAGAAGGAGGCTGTAAGAACCCAGGTGCTTGAGGACAGAGCTCTGTCCAATTCAAAAGTTTTTTTCCCAAGTCTTTTACACTTTGAACACAATTTCTTTCAGGGAAGAGGGAAGTGCTACAGAGAGACAGGACTGGTTCTACAGGGCTGAGAAAGATCAGAGTAGACAAAGAACCTCATGTTCCATGAAGTCTGCAAGGGTGCATTACAGTAAATGATGTTATTTCCATTTACTGCAGCATTCTGCACTAACAGCAATTTTGCTTGTGAGCTCTGTCATTTGTTTTACTCAATGTGGAAGGTTTCTTTAATCTGAGACTTTGCTGGGATTTGCCCTTATCTTTTTTATAGAGATTGACATGGCATTACCATAAGGCAGATGTTAACATGGTTTAAGGTTACAGAGACAATTCTGTGGCTGGTGTCCAAACAGGCCACCACATCCAGGTTTAACAGTTGTAAAGACACACAGACACCTCAGAGCCTTTGTGCTTCTTTCCGATCTTCCTCGATGTAGAAAGACGTCAGGAGGAAAAAGCCTCCTCCAAAGACCCCAACAAAAGCACAGATGATAAAGCTGTACTGCATGCTCCGGAAACTCCACTGCAACGACGGGATGTTCTTGGCCTGGATAGCGTTGGAGATCTGGGGAGTGAACAAGGCTGCCATTAATCTGGGATAACACCTCCATCCTCTCCTGCTTTAAACAGCCTGTTTACAGTGTGGGCCTTGAAAAGAATAAGAGTCAGACAGGGATGAGAGCCTGCTCCCAAAGTTTGTCAAACCCAGTACCCAGCACACCTGTACTCCACTGCTCTCCAGCTGCCAACTGGCCAAGGAATCTCATGTCGTTTTACACCTCCAGTGCCTCCAGTCACAAGGGCAGGAAATACATTTCACCATTTCCTAGCCCATCTCCAGACTGCCAGCACAGGATGGGCATTTGGCAGTGACCTTTAGCATTTCTTGATCCTATTCAGTAAATTTCTGCCTCCCTTATTGGCATCCAGTGGATAGAAACAGGGGGTCAAGCAGCAATACAGGCACAAGCAGCAAGACTCATAAGACAGGGAAGAGATGGAAATTAACCTGAGACAAGAGTGGGGTCTGCTTTAGAGCCAAAAGGCTTTTGAGGAGTTATGGAGTGACACTGTGAGTAAGTGGGAGGAAGAAAATACCAGGCAGGTGCTTTTTGCACTGGAGGGAGAATGAGGTTGTAAAGGATATAGATGATACACATGAATTTAATTTTGAAGACAGAAGGAAAATCTGATTTCCAGAAACTCAGTAAGATTCAACACTTAACCCAGGAACCTGAAATCTTTTCTTAGCATAAACAAAAAGATAAATGTTGAAAGCTGTCATTTTTATTCCCACATTTGTTCTTGATGGTTAGAATACACTGTGTGACTTGAAATGCATAAATACAAGACTCTTCAACCTTTGCTGGGTTTCTATGATTATTTATGACAGTTTAGAAAGATAAGAGCAAGATCAACTCTAAATGGGCACCTAGGGACTACAGCAAGCATAATGGCTGCAATACAAACCCAATGCATTTAATTTTAAAATGCTTAGTGAAAAAATCTCTGGAGTGCAGAGGGAAGAAAAACAGGCTCTGAGAAAGAAAACTCCCTGATTCCTCAGCCAGATTTTAAACTAAAATGTTGGCTGAAGCAGGTTAGGAAACACTATCAGGATATGAAAGCAGATTTGGTGTTTAACCAACAGCAGTCATGGGAAGTGCTGGTATATGGCTTCACAGAACATTCCAGAGGACAATGTGGGTGCTCAGTACACAGGAACACAGTTGGACACACGGCAGTTTTATTCCTGGGTTTATTGCCTCTGTTCTCTTTGAAGTTACAAGGTTACCTGATGTTAATCTCATCTGGATAAGCTTTTTTTTGTCTTCACTCTTTTTGATGAGCTGCTTTCCAAGGTGACTTCTGCAGGTCCTGCACACAGTGACAGGCAGGATGCAGCACAAAGCCTCAGTTCTGCCCGTGCCCCAAAGAGGGCAAAGGACAGCGGGCAAGAGGCACAGTTTTATCTTTCAGGTAGAAAGCTTAAATGAATAGATTGGTAAGAGAGAGAATGAACAAGACATATTTCAGCTTTTGGGGTACCTCCCATTTTTGCATCCCATTTCAGCCATTTTCCACAGTGATGTTGGTTGTGTTCCCACACACATACAGTCAGATAAGTGTGAGAGCAGGAGTTTCCTAACACCAACAAGTAAAAAGGAAGTCAGCAGGGGGAATCCCTCAGGGAGAGAGGTTGTCTTCTCTGCCAGACAGATTACACAGCTGAGACTCTGGGTTTCATCTGGCTGAGGGCAAGGGGAACCTCCTGTGTGGCTGGGCCAGCAGCAGCTGTGCAGGCACAGCTCACTTGGGCATTGCTGGCCCTGTCTAACCCTGACACTGTTAACATGAGGTGAACTTCTTTAAATAAACTTTCATACAAACACAACTTCAAAGCAACAACAAGGACTCAATCTCCCACGTCAAGTAAAGCAGAAAAGTCAAATGGGTGCTTTGTTAGCTACTGTGTCTTAAAATGAATGAAGGAAGGAAATGAGACTGACAGATAATAGTCCACTGAAACTAAAATAATGAACTGCACGGAGAAAGCAGTACGAGGCTGATTTGCCCAGAAGCACCTAAGATCAAGTAAATGTAGGAAGGGCAGAGAAATCAGGTCCCAAGGAATATGGGAATTCAAGGTTAAGGTGATTTGAGACCAGAGTTTTAAAGGTCAAGTAAAGACAACCATTGCACCACTTTTGTTCTGATTTTTAAGAGACCACTGACTAATTGCAAGATTTCAAACTTCGAGATTTGAACTAAGTCTTGGGTTTTAACACATTTAATTAATTTCCATGAAACTCCTCACAAACTTAGCAGAAAGTGCTTAAATCCCATGACACTGTCTTTGCAAAAATGCGTGCCTTCAAAAATGTATGAATCTGCAAATTTAAAATAAAAGTAAATTTCTACACACTGCAAAGAAGTACTCACACCTAAAAGCAGTGTCACAGGACCAGGTGCTTCATGCAAGTAAAAACATTTAGAAAAATGTCTCTGTGTCCTAGACTCAGGGCCAGCAATTTGAGTAATTTCTGGTTTTGGACCAGGTAGTGCCTATGATTCTGTGAGTTTCTGTCTTTCAGTTTCTGTAAGTTTTACCCTAAGGAAAGCTCAATAAGGAGAGAATTCACTTACAGCTCCAATGAGGTATGGGCTGCCTGCGTCTCCCAGCAAATGGCTCACCAAAATCTGCAGGGCGATGGCTGTGGACTGTCGCCTCGGTGTCACCACATACTGAAACAAAGCACAGCCCACAGGAGAGGAAACATCAACACAGAGAACTTCATGAGTGACCAGCTGCTTCTAGAATATCCCAGAGACACTGATATAGCAACTTTTATGTATTTCATATTCAAACACTGTTTACAATTTCGGAGACAGAGAAGTTATTCTGAGCAAAAGAGTACATTGCATGTTTTGTTGAGGAAAAAAACATTCAAGAAAGGAAGACACAGGAGAAAATAACAATAAAATAGCTAATCTGTGACTCCTCTGCTTCCATACAGACTCAGAGCAGCTTGTACAGATCCATTTGGCCGTGCAACCAACAGAAGCCTCCAGCCAGTATCCCTTGCAGTCACAATGATTTGCTTATAAGGATTCAGCACTGATGGTCCCTCAGAAAAATATCTTCTGACCTGTGTCAGCAGGCCTGCTCTAGACTGCTGGGGGAAAGTGGGGTACCTGGAACCTGGAGGAGATGCAAAGCATGTCAGCTGAGGCCTTGCAGACCCCTTGAAGACTGAGGGTGAGGACCCAACCTGCCAGACCAAAAGGTGGCTGGTGATGCTTTGATGGCACTGCCTGTAACTGGGAACCACCTGAGACACAAGATACTGTAGTAACAACACCTCACACTGATTTTGTTTTTCAGTGCACACAGTTTAAATAACGAGCTGGAGAAGAAGATGTGGTGTACATCCAGAACACAGCAAAGCATTGCATAGATTAGAACTGTTTTGTCAAACGAAATATACGAATTTGGGGGTAATAAGAGCTCTTTGCCTGTGCTACTGAAGATCAACTGTGCCTGATGAAGTCTTTCAATAATACATTTATGCAAAAAGCATTCACAGGCAGAATGCTTCAGAAGCAATTTCAAACCTTCATAGCTTCATTTTCCAACCACTTGTTCGTATCAGAAACAAAATGCTTAATATTTTCTCAGTCCTCTATTCCACAATTTGGGGGGCTTTCTTGAAACTCATCTAAATGTCACCAAGTATGTCTCACACATTAGTTAACAGAGTGATTGGTGGTTTTTACCAAGGGACAAACTCAACGTGTATGACCTATACTGTGGCTCTATCACTGCCCTCAAGGAAACATTAACATGCATGGTAAGATGGATTTAAAACTAAAAAAGACCCTGCTCTCACATTTAATTTAGAGTTTTGGTACTGCTTACCATATACTGCAACCATTTTCAGTAAAGAACCAGACAACACTGGCAGTGCCCCTCTTAGGCACTCCACTCAACCTTGGATACACAAATCACTTTTAAACCAGTATGTCTGCACCCAGTAAGAGAGCTCTGAGCAGCTGGATTAGAGCAGACAACCTCCTTCCTTCCTCTGCACACGTGCAGCTAACGCATACCCTGCTCCATTCCTAGTTCCTCCAAAGCAGGTATTTCTGAGCATGGATATAAGATTTATTTTTCATTAGGAATATTTAGGTAGAATGCTTCAACACTAGTAAATATTAAACCAGGGATGCTTTGGAGATCTCTCCAAAGTTACAGAAAACCACTGTGATGTCATGTTGCCACGACACTGCATCCAGCCCCATGACAGTGTAAGAGCAGAGTTATGTGAGATTGGCTGCTCTGAAATCCTTGTCACCCATGGGATGAAGGAACAATCCAACAGCTCCTTCTCACTGAGGCCACAGCACACTATGGCCTAGTGTGTGCAGTCTACCCATGGGTTTTTTTCCCTCTCAGAACCTGCCTGGATGATGAGCATGCACAGTTTGTGAACAGGCTTTCTTGCACAGAGACTAAAAAACTACAGTATAAAACTCTAAGCTTGGGAAGCAGACCTGGCTATGACAGACTGTACTAGACTGGAAACTGTCAGCTCTTGGCTCTCTGAGGATTTCATGTCATCTGTCCCAGACTCAAAATTTCTTTTATGGATAATGACAGGCTGTGTTTGAGAAATGCAAATCAAATATTGTTATGCACTTAGTATATTGTGGGCATTGAAAGCATGAGAAAAGCTAAATGTAATTTGGTTCTCCCAGTGCCCTGCACCTTACTACCTTTATTTAATATCCCATATCTCTAACTACAAGAGACAGATGGAACAAAGCTGTAACAAGAAAAATACAAGAGAAGAATAGGATGTTTCCTATAGTTTCAGGGCTCATACAAACTCTGCCTGTGCTATTACTCAGGTTCTGCACAACAGAAACTGTACTCTGTAGCGGGGGGGGCCCCGGGAGCAGGGGAATCCAGCCAGAGTCACGACAGGAACACCGATACGATTTGAGCATCGTGCTCCAGTTTTATTGTTCGGTTACACCAAGTTATACTTTTTCCAAAGTTCACACCCCTTTCCCATAAGAAAGCCTCTAAGCAGTGGGGGAGCTGACCAGTGTATACCTTTTCCCAAGGCTGTTCAAGGCTGCCAGCTAGCAGGTGCCTTGCAAGCCTGTTTTCAGCCTGAGGCCCCATCAGGGGTACTTCTGCAACAGCCCTGGGATGCCCAAGCTCTCCTGGGGTATCCTATATTCCACAAGGAATCCCTCTACAGTACTCAAGAGCTCAAGGCACTGTGGGACTCACTAGGAAAAGAAGAAACAAAAGACACTCTTGCACAGAGACTCTGAAGTAGCCATGGGGTCCTGCCTGGCCACAGTGACTGCCCAGGACCCCCCACCACGGCAGGAGTGCAGGTAACGTCCTGGAAACTGCCCCTCTGAGGAGATCCAGCCCAGATGCCTGGACAGAGAAGTAGGTGCCCCAAACAGGTACAGTTTGCAGACCCCTCGAGCTGCCTCTGCAGGTTTCAGAGATCCCCCCGAAGACTCTGCCACAGAGCTGTCAGCTAAATAAGCAGATGGAACACACACGCTGGTGAACACTTCGGTACCTCTGAGGGCACTTCCAAAGACAGGGACACGTTGGTAGCCTTCCCAAACCCCATACAGGCTTCAAGTTCCAGCATCTCCTACACTATTAGCTGCCAAAAACCTAAAAGACAGAGTTCCATAACCTCACAGATGGCAAACATATTTCATAAGGAACACTCCAAGTACAGCCTCCCAGTAAACCAGCAAGGCAGCTACAACACATCTCCACTTGCACATTAGGACTGTAGTTGTACAGCAGATACCTTTGTGTTTACACTGAATAGGAGGCACAAAGGTGGCTACATGCAATGCCTCTTGATGCACCAGCCACAAAGGGAGGAAGTCCTTATCATTCAGTCAGCATCTTCCTTTGTCTTCAGCTCCGCAGGTCGCAGGAGAAATTAATTCCTAGTTACATTGTCTGGCTAGTAGTGCCATGTGGGAAGAAAGAAAAGTAATTTTCATGGCAAAATAAGAACATGCATTAGCAAATCCAGCTACATTATCAGAAATTCTACCAGTTCACATGGGAAACAAGGCAAAAAGAGAAATTACTGCTGTTATCTATGGCACCCTTCAGTCAGTATAACAGCAGTGATACACTGAACTCATGGGATTTCAACAGGATGAAACACAACTCCCAAGTAAGATTACTACTGAATGAGCAGACATCTACAAATTCAGCTCAATTCCATCATTTTTCTGATAAAATAATTAGTAGCATCTAGAATTCAAGAGATCCAACCCAAAGCACATTTGTGGTAATAAACTGGATGTCTGCCCCCAGGGGCACACATCAGGGGAACACAGCACCACAGAGCTCTGCTATGCCAAGCTTTTCACCTCTCCACTTGTTGCCAATTGATACAATATTGCTGGTAACTAATCCCACAGTATTTTAAAAGAAATGGAAATTAGGGGTGTTGGTCACCTGGGAGACAAGAACTTCCTCCTCTTCTGAATTTACATGGATGCAGGATATGGCAATGATGCTCCCCACAGACTTCTGCAGGCTGCAATGTGATGCAGCATTCCCTAAGAACAGCATTCCCTGAGACTGCAGTGATGGAACTGAACAAAAGCCCTGCCCCCGCAGGCTTTGCAGTTTGGGTTCAGGGAGGAATTGAAGGAAAGAGCTGACAGCAACCATCTGCCTCACTCTCCTCACCATGTATCACCACTACCTAACTCAGTGCTGTCACCTCCCTCTTTAACCGTGACAGAAGACAGAATTAAAATGCAGATGTAGGAGTTCAAAGAAAAGTAAATTGAGAAACTTAAAAAAGTTGGTGCCTCAACTGATATAAAAACAATGGCAATGATATTAACACTTGGTTCTGGTGCAAAAACCCCCAATTATTTCAAAATAAACTGAAACAGAATCTAAGTAAAAATGTCAGTCTGGACCAGTGATAGTTTTTCTGCACCTGTTCACTGCTGTAAGGCTTCAGCTCTTTTCTCGTAGGATAATCATTTCTGACCATTCTGCGAGAGTCGAATAAGAATCAAAACCCTCTTGGCTGCTGGCTGAGATTTTAAGCAAGCAGCCAATTCACTAATGCTGACTACATTATTTACTACTTTATTAAAATTCCAGAGTGCAGAAAACTGACATGTAGAGAGCAGCACCGTGAAAGAGAACATAATGCACAGTCAGTGTCAGCAGGACTTTGCTGAAGACCCATGAAATGTAAGTAGTTCCATTCCTTCATCTCAATCAGAATGTAAAGAAAGGTTCTTCAACATGAAATAAAAAGATAAACAGACATGTCAAGGCAAGGTCAGGCAGTGGAAGGAGAGTTCTGTAGTGCTTCACAGCTGGTCCCTTTGGTCACTAGACAGTGCTCAGCATTTGGTAATATACTTTCTCATCCTTTTACACAGACTCTGCAATAGGGATACTCCTATCTCTGCTCAGATTGTCCCCTACTTGGGTTTAGTTAGCCAGTAGAGATACCAAGCAAGTTGTATATCTGAGCAACTCAGACCACAGTGACAGTGACCTCAGGGGTAAACTTCTAGTTCCTGTGATAGCAAAGGACAGTGACCTGTGTTCCACTGGAGCCAAAGCCTGCAAGGTTTTTTTACTGTCCCTCTTGTGAACTGGTATTGTGCATCGCTGCATGTTGTGCTACACATGAATGCACTCACTGTGGTTCTTAAATGAAAGATTTATTATGACTATGGAGTTTGCAGCAGCAATCTGCAAACAGATTTCAGCTCCCTTAGAATGAAACACTATTACACAAAATGAGAAATGCTCACCTGACTCTTCGGAAGAAACAGTCAAACATCTCTGTTCTGCTGTCCCTTAACTTTGTGCCTTCTCTCACTTGTCCTGATGGCTTTACACAATTTTCCCACTTTCAGTGCCAACTGCAGCAGCACTGTGCCTGCACCACACTTGCCTGAACAGTCCCTGTCTCTCAAGGAGCTTCCTGCTTGAAATATTTAGGTTACCATCACATCCACAGTTTTTCAGCACAGGGATCCCAAAGTGGAGAGTTTGGGTCCCTTGTGTGACACAGTACTCTATTCCTCATAGAAAACTGTAGTGTCAATTTAAATATTTTGTCTTATGCCCATGGGTAGCAACAAAAGAATTGTCAATCATATAAATAACTTCGGTATTTAAATCAGCTTTTTGCAGTCTGACTATCAGTTATGAGCATTTCTTCACTTATTGCACTGATAAACCACATTCACTTGCTCATATTATGAATTAATAATAAAAAAAAGGTAATATAAACTACTTGATAAGACTCTAACAACCTGGGTAGTTTAGCGACCATAGTATCTGTCCCATGGTTTACACAGACATCTATTAGTGACTGTGGAGCTACAACCTAGATGAAAGGTTGCCAAATTTTTATTTAGAGTAAAAACTCAAGTAAAATTAAATCTAAAAACCTTTGAAATGATAAAAAGAAGCTGCTCATCGCAATCTAGACAAACTGTGCTACAAGATGTGTGCTTTTCACATCACTCCTTTCTAAAGAAATTACTGACAACAGAATCCAAATGAAATCATGCACTGCTATTCGTCGGGCTTGTGGTGTCAGTCCTGCAATCCCCAAGAGCCCCTTAAGCATCACTGCTGGCCTGATGCTTTGGCAGTGTAGCACCACTTCTGAATTGGACTTGCAAGCGCTGGAATTCATCTGCACTGTATTCTGGACTAAGGGAACTTGCTAATACATCACGCACTATCAGCTTTGCCTCATTTGCATCATGCTCTCAAACCTCTGGAAAACAAATAGAAAACCTGATTATAGACACAAAATGACCTTGTTTCTGGTGCAGACCATTTTCTGGCAGACATCTGACAACACAGAGCTGTACCGAAGCCCAAAATACTCTGGATACAGGCAGCACTAGAGAGTCCCACGTGCACGAGTTCCATCCAAATCAGGACATCTTCCTGGGATTATAATAACTTGGACTACTGCACCATCACACCCTTATTGCCACTGGCATCCTTGCCCAGCAGTACATTGTGGCAGTGATTCCAAGCAGAATACCAATAAGGGGATTCTTAGTAGGAGTTCGTTCATCTGTCCCCAGAAAGCCACCAAGATGCAGGCTTAGGAACAATATTACACTGACAAAAAAACTTGAAATAAGGAAATAGTTTCACAAACACTCACCAGCAGTATGTCTGTCACAACAGCCCAGTTTACAGACAAAAATAATTCTCCAAGTGCAATAAAAATCTGCAAAACAGAAGAAAGCAGTGACTATACTATTACTATTACTGTTACTATTACTGTTACTATACACTGAATTGCCCTTCTAGGCTGTGAAGGTAAGACAAGCTCACTGACTGTGCTTATCTATGTAAGAGTTGTCCTACATACCCATTACTTCTAAATTAAACACCTCTGTCTACGCTTACAAACACTAACTTCATCTTAAAGGTGGGGAAAGGAACCAAAGAAGGTATTTGAATCACAAATCCTCAGCAGAAGAGCCAAAATAGGAAACATACCACCCTCCCAAATTAACTGCTGTGAACTACTGAACCCAAGAAGAGAAAAGCAAGATCCATGGAAGAGAAACATTCAGTGCAAGTTTAGAAAGTGCACAGGGATGCATATGAAGCCAACTGAGCACCTCTGTGCCAGTGCAAGTACTCTTGAGGGCTCCTTCGGAGAGAGAACTTCCAAAATGGAATGGACTCCAAGGAACAGGCAGTCTCAAAACCTTGGTGTCCTGTGGGAAATCCCTAATCCATCACAGATGGAGACCCAGCCATGAGGAAAAGGGGTAGGGCACCGAACAGTTCTTACAGCTGTGGTCTCAGGAAATATTAACCCTTTCAGCCAGTCCTGGATACAGATTGAAGCAGCCTGCCCAGACTGTGAGAGTGAGACTCTCACAGTGAGAGTGAGACTTGAGGAAAGCATTAAAGTTACACCACTGAGGTGGAGCAGTGCTAGAAAGCAGGATCTCTTCAGAAACACAGGCCACAAAGTCACATGGCACCTGGAACATTATTCTTATCTACTAATCACACTGATGGCACATTGTTACAACAGGTGCCAGCATCGTGTTTGGTAAGGTCTTGGCCAAGCTGTTGTCCCTGGTTGATGAAAACACAGTCTAGGAAAGGCATAGTGACAAACTGTCAGATGTTTTTGGAGGGATGGCTTACATTCTCCTAAGGAGAACTAGACCTAGTATACCTAGGATCTCTATAGATATCCTAGAGGTAATAGATAAAGATCATAGACCTAGGATATCCATAGCTCCTCTGTGGTTCTTGTCTGTTCTGTTCATTTGTTTTCTTCTCCAAACCAGTTTGGAGAAAAAGTTCCTTGAAGCACTGAGATACTTAGTATAGACCATTATCCAGACATCTTTTCCTTCACAGTGCTTTAGATTAGATATAAAGAAGAAATTCTTCTCTCTGAGGGTGGTGAGGCCGTGGCACAGGATGCCCAGAGAAGCTGGGACTGCCCCATCCCTGGAAGTGTCCAAGGCCAGGTTGAACAGGGCTTGGAGAAACCTGGTCTAGTGGAAGATGCCCTTGCCCATGGCAGGGGAATGGAACTGGATGAGCTTTTAGGTCCCTTCCAACCCAAACCTCTGATTCTCTGATTCTAACAAAAGGTACATTTTGGTAGTTCCAACCAAATATATTATTGATTCACTCATATCACAGAGACTGGCAAAGTAAACTGTTGCTCTCTACCTTTAATGACAAAAAATCCCCTGAGGAACACACTCAGAGTGGAGCTATGGGGGACTGAGAAGCAGAAAAAGAAAATGGCTAATTCTTCTGGGTACACAGATCCCTACTCTTAGATCTAAAAATAATCTTCAATTTCACATTTTGCTTTGGGTACACGCACTCAGGCAAATCCACTTGTGTTTTCTCTTGGTGTAAAGGTGTTTTTCCACAGGAATACACAGTCCTGAGGAGTCAGAAGGAAAACCTCTTTGAACAAGTGTTATTCTTAGAAGCAAAAAACCTGCAAAAGTGCCCTTTTGCAGAGAACTGTTGATTACTGTAATTAACTTTACTTGGATCCTCTTATTTATGTTAATCATGGTGATTTTGGCTGGGAGTCACAGGAAAAAAGCACAGGAGTCTTCCCCTAGCTGTTACCAGATTATAGTTGAAATGGGGTTTACACTCGGTTCCCTCTTACAGGGATTTTTTGCCATTCCTAGTAAGTTTCTGTCTTCCCCTTTACTGAGAACAGAATTTAAGTGATTTATACTTCAGTTTGCATGGCCAAAAGCTTGACTTCAAAGATCAGGTAACGATCTGGGGCTTTGAAGGTAAGGGCTAAATTATTCTTAGCAAGAACTGTGTGTGTTGTACAGTCCCAATAACACCAATCTTTAAGTATTCAGAGAGCAAAAATAAATAAGAATACTATATTAGCCGCAAAGCATTAACATAAGATTGAGACTTGCTTTAACTACATTTCTGCATAAGGGACAAGTTTCATGCAGCTAAATGCATAGTTACTATTCTCTTCTTCAGTGTGGGCACTCTGCAGGTCCTGAGGCCCAGCTTTTGTGTTCTGTCTACCCTTTATACTGGACCAAGGACTGCCCAGTGTGGCTCTCACAGGACAGACCTCAGCTAAGGGAGAGCTGAGCTTACCTGGATACCTTGTCACAAGCCACTGAAACCTCTTAATGGTCTAGAAGACTGCAGAAAATTCTACAAAAGCCACCCCTCACCTCCTCCTCCCCTTTCCCATTCTCCCTAGGATGCCAGAAGACATTTTGCTAATTGTCACTTACAAAAGTGGAAAGGATGTTCATCTGGGCCACCATCAGAGCTGTGTAGAGGCACAGGGCAGAAATGAACATGCTTGTGGCACAGATCAGAGGATCAGCTTTGTTGTTTATCTTCCTTAATTGTCTTGCGGCTTCTGCCCCGGCAATAACACCCAAGATTCCTGTCCCAATGGTGATGCCTCCAAATATTAGGCTGGTGACAAAGCAAAGGATTCAGCAGAGCATAGTAAGACTGTACCGTGGAAAAATAAATGGTGTTAGCTTGCACCTGCAGTTTCAGAGGAATCTTTAATGGGGAAGTTGAATTTTATTCCACTTGATGTAACCCTCCCACTCCTTCTAAATGGATGTAATCCCAAGCCTCAGCTGAAGCTATGGCTTTGCAACGGCGGCTGTATCCTGTGGAGAAGATATTTTCCCATTTACAGAGCAGGTGTTATGCACCCAGGCTCAAGGAGGGCTCTGCTCAGTATGATCTGGCCTGGACATGCTGTGATTTAGAGGAGACACAGTCATCCTGGTTACCCTGAGAATCAATCTACCCAGTCATCCCTGAAACACAGATGGAGTAACTCTGTATCACAATCTGCTGTCTTGGAAGAGATCCTAGCACGTGGAATGATATACATCTAAATTATAACCCTCTGGTTAGCACAGCTGAGATGAGTCACTTCTCTGACTAGGGGAAACACCTACCACTTCCCAGAAGAGTTCAAAGAGTACTGAATAGGTAACTACTGCCAGGTCCACGTAGCATTTTCTGAACACAGAATTTCCAACACCATTCAGCTTTGTGTGTCTGCAAATGCAAATGTGTCCTTCGGGAACCACAAGTTCATGTTTTAAAAGAATATGTCTGAATAGCTTAGAAGATTCAGCTTGCAAAGGGACTTCCATGTGTGCTTTCATCTCTGTCCCAAATGAGACCCCTCAATGACAAAGCAAGTCTCTTGCACAAGATCAGTGGTGCCACTTATTGTTTAGTGCATCGTCATTCTCTGAAGGCAAACAGGGACAGGACAAATGTATTCTGAGCACAAGTGCTTCTGAATATTTTAGAGTGCTACATGGTGAGTTCTGTACATTTTCCTGAGCTTTCTCTAACTGTAAAGCAAAGTAACCAGCTGGGATATGATCTGTTCCTTTAAACTACAGCAGATCCACTTCTTAATTTTTTTCTGGCTAATTAAGAAGAATTCAATAATTCTAAAAGGAAAAAAAAAGGTATTGCTATGCAAGATAACAAACTTTAAGCAAATTTGTACTCTCCCTGCAAGTTCTTCAGGATTCTGATCCATCACTGTCTATAGCTCGATAGTGACATTATAGATTGTCACTAGGCAGAGTAATATCAAAGATTTCTTCAGGAGAGGCAAGTTCCAAGGTGACATTAGTTGATTGAAGCATTCATGGAATTGTGTTTAGAATATTCATGTATTGTAAACTGTAGTTGAAATAAACCTGCAGCTGGAATAAAAGAGAACAGCCAAAACTAAATCCAAGCACGGTGCAGTCAACAGAGAGTAGGAAAGTACAGAAGCCTAGTCCTGGGGAAAGGCTCCTATGGGATCTTTAAGGGTCTGAGAATGCTCACTTATCTCTCTGAACTGTTCGAAAGCGTTTGCACAAAGACCTGAACAAAAACTTCACACTGCCTATTTATCTACCTTGAAAGGATTGAGACTTGAGTCAGTTGTGGTGCCATTTGAGTTTGTGTTTCCAAGGAGTCTAAGTCACACAGTCTTGATCCTTAAACAAACTCTGAAACTGCTCAACAGCCAAAGGGGAAAATATCTTTAAAGTATCCCTGGGCAGGTCTGGTAATGTGCAGTTCCTCCAACACCATCAGGTCTGACACAGTAGTTTATATTCTGTTTCTTTACATCCCCTTGGAATAACAGTCCAAAACCAGCCTTATGCTGCTTCTGGCATGAGCTTATGCCAAGGTTATATTTAAAGCATCCTATAAGAAGCAGTACATGAGGTTAAACTATCAGATGCTCTGTTTCACTCCCCTGAAAACCATGTCTGCTCTCACAATACTACTGTGGAAGAATAATTCAGAAGTGGATTAGAAAACAAACTAGAGGCCAACACCTTCAACTTCACAAAGGAAATATTTAAACTGCATCTGTGAATAGATACAGCCAAGCATCTTAAACTGTTCAGCTTCCCTTATCTGCCTACCCTGAGCCAGACTCCTGTGTTTCACTCCCCTCCCAGTGCTGTTCATTGATAAATAATGTGCCAATGGTGGCATCCATAGAAGGACAATTCATTTCCCCTTGAAGGATTTTGGGATGACTCTTCAATCCATGTGGTTATGCTACAACTTAGAAATCACTTTTGAGTTGACTCAGTTATTCCACTGCAGAAAAACAGAAGAATCCTATTAGCAGAGGACATATTCAAGATGTGATTACTGCTTTTCCCTTTAATTTTCTTTACCTGGAAAGGCCACGCAGAAAGCACTTAGTTCTTTGAAATCCATTACAAAAGCAGAGACTGAAACGAGATCTGGGATACCTCCCAGAGAAAGGGACACTTGTATGGAGACCACTGGTAGAGAGTCAGTCCCAGTGCTCACTGTTACTGAGGGAAGCCATGAAGACTCAAGAGGAACATTGAACACATATTTGTATTCTGGACAACACACTGTGAAGAAAAACTTCCCTTCCTATATGGGGAAAAGGGGTCTACAAAAAGGTGTGTTATGACTACTTCAAAGCCTTCTACTAGTGTAAATTCCCCTTCTTATACAATGTTTGATACTATTAATGAATCTTCGTTGGTCTGGACATGCTCTGTAAGCAGAGCTCTGCTGGCAGCTACTCACAAGATCCTAGTTTGACATGATGATATAATACTACATCAAAATCATCACATTTTCTTCAAGCTGGGAGCCACAATGAACTCACCAACATGGCAGGGATTACAAAACCAGATTAACAAGAAGATAATAGGTTACTAAATCACTGGATTTAAATATACTTAAATGGGTATTTAAGTAGCTTGGGATGCACAGTCATTTGTCAACTAAAAACTCCTTGCTAAAGCTGCTCCTTTTTCCCCACAGGTGTTCCTATTACTGCTTCCTCCCACTTTACTGCAATAGGGCTGGCAGCATCTTTCCAGTTAACTGAGTGATTATAAACAAACAAACAAAGGGGAGTGTCTCAGATACCTGGAAGCAATTTAGTTTAACATTCACACCCCATTGCCTTCACAAAAAGTGCTCAGTCACATCCTCCCTTCTGCCTTTGGAAACAAGCTGTGATTGAGCACCGTGCAGTGTTTCCAGGTATGCTCCCACAGCTCACCTGTTAGATGAATTGCACGATTCTTGGAGGCATGGTGGGACAATGCCCTGGACAACCTGAGCCCTGTACAGAAACAGTGGCATCCACATCCCCAGGGCTCCAGTGACAAAGGCCATGGCAGTCAGACCGAGAGAGGAACAGACAAAACTACCGCTGAAAGTCAAAAGAAAACAACTGAGAGATATTAGAAAGAATGGTGTGTGAGGAAAAATGGAAAACCCATCTGCAACACCCAGGACTTCAAGCAATAGAAAAACAATTCATTCAGATGTCTTAGAATCAAAATCCACTCCCTTGAATATCTGAACTCTGATCAGGCTTTATCATGAAATTCAACAATAAAGTACTAATTAGAGCAAAGGGTATGACCTACTGATTTCATGTTAAATCCCAGTCTCTTGCAGATTTCATTGCCAACTTCTGCCAAAACAATTGCTGTGAATTTTTGATAGCAGAAATACAACAATAGAGAGTGAGAAAGAATTTAAAGGCTTTGTAGCTAAAGGAAAGGGTACTATCTGCAAGTCTAAATGCCTCGGTTTTTAAGTTGATATTGTAACCACTATAAATGAGAGTAACATCTGGGTCTTCCAAACTGTGAAGTTGCAGTGGCTGAAGCACTCCTTAACTCCACCTGAGTAAAAATAGATTCTCAATCTCCACAGTAAGTTTTGGACAAAAGGAGAAGCATTTTTGAAAACTGTCCAAACCTTGTGTCCTTCCTGCCCTATTCTAGGAGAAAATTAAATTTTTGCCAGACTCTTTGTCATTAATAGTTCAGGAGAAAACCCCCTTTGAGGTCAATAGGGACATACAAAATCTTAAGACTGCTGCAAATGACCAGGTGACCACCAGACTAGAGGATTTGTTAAGAAATTAACCCAATTCTCCATCTTCTAAAGATAAAGTGCTCTTGGACTTGATTAAAAGTGGAACCACATAGTTTTTTGGCAGTATGTCTTTTTGCTTTGGAAATCAATTGCCCAAGGAAAAGAAAATGGGACTTAATTGCTAAATGAAAAGAAGATTAAAAAATATTTTTACATTGGAAAATCTCTGTAGGAAAGCAACTTTGGAGATAGTCTAGTTGCTGATATGTCAGAAAGGTTCATTTTTGACTCAGGAAAAATTATTTTTTTATTCACTTCAGGATGTAGTGCCTACAAATTGTGATCCAACAAAACTGATCGCTAGTGTACTTGCCGTTCAGGATGTAACGAGGATGCAGATTTAGTGGGCAGTTAGAAAACGCTGGATCGTGTGGAAGAACAGTCCAAGACAGACAAGGTCCCAGGAAAGCAAGTCTTTACACGAAAAGCGTTGGCTCGGGAAAGCAGCCTGCGGGCAGCGCGGAGCCGGGTCTGGCGCAGCTGCACAGCGGCACCTGCTGTTCCCGAACCGGCTCCAGCTCCTCGTCCTGTCCCGGCAGGGCCGGTCACCGCCTGACTGCGGGGCCACCGGAGCGAGGAACCTGCTCCAGTCCTGCTTCGTCCTGCAGGTCAGCTGCATCTTTAGTTTTTGTGTGGTTAAAAGGAAGATGTCACCTGCCAGCCACAGCTCAGCCCACCAAAACACATGGACAATTACTTTACAAACCATATTGGGGTCCTACAAACTCTGACCTCATGCATAGCAGATTCCCAAATACTACAGAGACTGCCTGAGACATGCTGATCCAACCTTCCTCAGGCACTAAGAGTTATAAACAAATTTACACCAGACAATTATGCACTTTTACCAACCTAGCTTCCTTAGGGAAGTGAAAATTTAGTAGAAAATAGAGCTGGATTTAAATAGGAGCAAACTGCCATCATAACTTTGCCCCTTTCCCCCTCCTCAAAACGGGAGGATAGAAGAAGCAAATAAATTTTTTATCTCTTGTGTAGAATTTGTGTAAAAAAGTGGAAGAAAGATTTTTACTAATGGTGTTTCCATCCTCTTGCATAGAGCATGTGGCTCAAAGGCGTGAAGAGGATTCAATAGACGTATTTCTTAAAATGGACTGGTGACTCCTCAACAGAGGGAACCTTTGTAGCTCAAACCACTTACTTCTTGGCAAGTGATCCCACATCTTGACACCAAGTAGTCTTGGCAGTTCTATGTACATCTGGCTTCTCATCTGCTCTTTGTATCGTGCCGGAGATGCTCAGTGCTCTGTGTGCTGCTGTCTTTCTCTGGATCCTGTGAGGGACCAGTAGAATCAGGAGAAGCAGTGCCAGTCCTCCCATGCAAGGAGTTACCTGTAGACACAAGGCTGGTTAGATCAAAGACACCTGTTTTTTTATAGAGAGAACTCCACAGCAATTCAAATTGTGTTAGAACCACATATCAGAAAATTGCAAATATGTTCAGAAATAGATGTGTGCTGGTTTAGGTCATATTTGTAAAGAAAAACAGTGACTTTGGTGACTTTGGAGGAAAGATAATAGATCCTCCCTCCCCATCATACAGATACATGATCGCTTCTCCCTCTGATTTTAAAGAAAAAACATGTGAAGAAAGAAAACTGTACTGTAGTACTCCAGCCACAAACACAAGAATCACTGATGCAGTCACCAGTGTTACCTGAGTAACATCAGTGTTACTCCAGTAAATATTCTGCCCTACTCTGCATGTGCTAGCTGATTCTGTATACAAGGCATGAGGCTCTGAAAAAGTGCTTCCAAAGCACTCGCAATGAGAGACATCACAATGACATGACCAGAACAGAAGAGGTTATTTTCTTGAAACCCTCAAATAATAGAAGTTGTTCCCAACGGCATTCCAGAAAACTGGTGCTACCAGTATATGATCATTTTACCTTCAAATTTTCTGTTTGAGGAGGTTTTGGTGCAGTAGCAACCATTCCAAATGTGCCCTCAGGTAAGAGGAACATCAGCACCTGCCCTGGTTGCTGTACACTTTCACCTACACCTAAGAAGTTTCTAGGCAGAAATTTTCCACTTGTCCTGCAGGAAAATTTCTCCTAAACACAATGTTCCTGACCTGTCAGAAGGTAGAAAGTCCTTCCACTGCTCACCTTTAACACAATGAACTTAAAGAATCCAAACCCCAGTGATGATTTTGATGTTACGGTGAATGAAAATGAGTGACTCACCCTGAATGCCCAGTGCCAGTCACCTGTGCTTTTTGCCATGACAGCTGCCAGCATGTAACCACAGCCACTGTAAACAACAGAAAGGAATGATCAGTAAGCACCAATGAATTCTGGGTGGCTGAAATGACATGTCTTGCCAGCTGAGGAGAGCACACAGAAGTGTTCTGTCAGTTTTCCAAAGGGATAAACAGAAATAACCCTCATGGTTTGTGCTACTCTACTTGCCAGCCAGTATTAAAAAGAGAGTCTAACCTCCTCAGAGCAGACTTGAGACAATGACAGTAACGTCCCAGATTCCCCTTGGAATACATATTCTGTAGAATGACCCTGCAAACCCTGGTCAAAGAGCCCATAAAACAGTTTATTACCTACTCCCTTCTGTGCTAGTCACAGGAATTATGCCCTGCAGGAATTTCTTTAGTTTTAATCTGCCTTCTGGGCCCAGCCTTGGCTGCCTGCTCTGATACAAAGTATGCCTCTAAACCACTTGAAAAGCCCTTCTCCTCCTTTTCTTCAGACACAATGTCAATTTAACTAAAAGAGGAGAGGGAAGTACCACTTCTTCCTTGGGAGATATTTAATGGAGGGTCCTTGAAAAATCTGTCAAATAAACTAATACCTAAAAGCTTTTGCTTCCAAAACACAGAAATAAATTACATACTCTCATGCACATATTTCTTTTAGAATTGATTCAATCTTTTATTCAAAGCCAGAGTTTCCAGAGTTTGTTTCTCCCTAAAAATGTTGGGGAGAAAAAGCAAATTTTTTTCAAGGTAAGTAGAGAAATACACCTAATCAACTCTATTCAAACTTGCTAAGGAAGGGACAAATCCCTTTGCAAGAGTCAATGCAGAAATACATCAAAATAAATCTGATTAGGGCTCAGGGTATATTGAATTGCAGGTGTGGTCAGACAGAATTTCAAAAGGCCACTAGCAAGAAAACCAACCTTCCCACTGGAATAAAGATGTAGAAGATAGATAACACTGTGGTCCTTTTTCCTTCCTCAAACAGGTCTGCAATGATGGTAGGTGCTATAGTGGAGTAACTGGCAGAGCCAATGCCAACCAGTCCTCGTGAAAGAACAAATATCCTGTAATGCTGCAGGGAAAAGACATATTATAGTCAAAAAAAGGCCATGCAAGAAAGAAAGCTTACTGTTAAAGAGGGGCATTTTAGTGGATCAAATCTACCAGAGGAAATCAGAATTGAACTGCCTTTTGCCTATGTCTGTATTCCCTCTACTCACACCTCCTCCCCTCACATCTCACTGCTGGGCTTTCTCTTTCTGCACAGCAGTGACTTCTCAGAGTGACACCCAGAGGGCATTTCAGGATAGGGTGGATAGCACACAAGCTTGCCCAACAAGCTGCCACACCGTAAGGTCATAAACAACAAACATGCAGGACAAAAATAAAATCCCATCAATTGCAACAATAATGTGGAGGTTCTCTATTGGCTGGGTTGGACGCCAGTGTTAGTCCAGGCTTAAGGCTCAGGAAAGGAGTGGTCACTGATGCTTTTGCAAATGTGATTAGAGAAGGACCCTATCAAGTCCTGCAAGATGTATTCAGGTTGTTTTCAAAGCACCCTATAAAAAAGCAACATACCGACTCAGTGATGAATGAGCTCCCTAAGGTCACACCAGACCAGAAGAAAATACCAGCCCCAAGGATGATTTTCCTGTTGTAGCGATCTCCGAGGTATCCAAAGATGGGGGCAGCCAGCATGTAACACAAGGTGAAGACTGAAAATCCAACAATCAACAAAGACAATATTCGTACAATTATTTTTGTCATATGTGCTGCTCACCCCTCAGATAAACTCAGGTTATTTTTAGAGCAGGGTTAAAGGCAGACTGAGTTTGTAGGACTAGGAGGGGGACTGATATTTGGAAAAAGACAAATGCAGACTCAAAATACTTATACAAAAATAAAATGTATGTGAATTACTTAACTTCTTTATTTCTTGCGAAACCTTTCATCTTTTGTGGTTTCCATACTGTGGGATTTTTGAAGGACTCAACTCCAGTCTGCCTTCCAGTTTTGCATTATAGTCAGCCTGCCCACAAGTGGAAGTGAGCAATACCACATACGAGGAGGAACTAGGAGAGGTAAGTAACTGGACTGTGTTTTAGGAGCAGACCACAAAGGGGCAAGGCAAAGTCAACCATCTGAAATAAGGAAATTTTATTACCTGTTTGCAGTAGACCCGTCTTCCCATCACTAAGCCCAAAGTATTTCTGTATATCCAAAACGATCCCTGCAACAGAGGCAGACATTGAACGACAGCAGAGTATCCTGCTCAATCCTGCTGTCAGCTCTAAAACAGGGCTTGCAAGAACTGCAGCACATTTTCTAGTTTAGATGTAAGCCATTACTCTGCCACAAGCACAAGATGCACAGAGAATTAAAAATTCTTATCACTATAAATAAAATTAATGATCTTCCACTATAAGGGTCTTATGAGAGTCGGTTTACCCACTGTTTCAACCACACCTGTTCTGTTTTGCACCATTAGCACCTAAGTACATGAACAATTTAGAGTTCAAAGTTTAATGGACACAATGTGGAACAAAACACTGGATGTTAAGACAAAAAGGTCATTTTCTTCTCTATACTTTGCCAGGGCTACAGATCTTCCATCTCACCTATACTGTATTTCCAATTTACATTGCTGAAAAACGATCAAAAATAGAAGGTACTGCTTTGAAAAAGCATACCTGTACTCCAGTATTGAAAGATATCAATTAAAAAAGACATTTATTCTCATACCACTTTAGTTTTGTCAAAATAGATAAAGTCATAGCATTGTTGAGAGGATGAAACCACCACCACTTACAAGAACAAGTTCTGTGTAATTTGCCTGCTGTGCTCACAGGAGCTCGTCTGCAGCAGAAGGGAGCTGGGTGAGGTCAGCAAGAGGCACCCCTTCTCCCACAGTGTGTTTTACATGTTGTGCCATGAACTATACTGCTCCAGCCACTTAAAAGCAGTGTGGGACCAGCTAATTTAAAGCTAAATCCATGTTCTCCTACAGTCCCCATGGCTGCAGCATCAGTCCACTCACTATTTACTGATGTGACTTCAAGTCAGTGTGGATCAAGGTCCAGCCTAACAGCAGCTCCAGAGATTTACAGTTGTTTCTCAATGACTCTTGAACATAGTTTACATTTAGGGATTTCCTAATGTTTTCAAAAGTTTAAATGGGTGATTTAATTCAAACATTTTGCATCATTAAAACAGGACAATCAATTGTATCTTTCTGGCAGCCAGTGATCAACGCACAGAAATACTGTATTACATGAATTCAGGTTTGGTCTCATGGATTATTTAGAACAAATCACAGCTAACAAGACTTGAACAGAACCACAACTTCACCTCAAACTAACACTCACACTGAACACAATTAAAATGTCATCCCCTCCACATAACTAAAATAACTGATCCTACTCGTTCCTGGCAAATTACAAAGCACTGATTTGAACAGCTTGGTGACAAAAAAGAGGGGAAAGGTCTGCATGGTCACTAGTTTTAACAAATTTAAGTCAGCAGACAATTAAGAGGAAGAGCTTGTTTTCTGTGATGCAAATGCTGTCAAAGCCTGTGAGCAAAACTATCCGGAAACCACAGCTTTGTAACTGCTACCAGTTTACTGCTAGTTTACTTCTAAGCAGATACTCACACCTCCCCTTCCTCTCTTTCCTGTTAGCTGATACCTAACAACATGGTCATACACTTGGACAGCCAAACTCAAATGCAAAGCAAAAGTGTTGCAAGAATTCTGCAGTGGCACGGAATTATAGCAGGTGAACAGTACATTGCTGTGGTACAAACTTCAGCTTACAGACTTTCTCCATGGCCCAGGAGACATAGGATTAAGTAAAAAGTGGTTTAGTCATACAGTGTAATTAAAGGAGATGTTTCAAAGGCCTGGGAACTATCCCAACCTCTGCTCTTGAATTCTTACGTGTCCCTGAAGGTACCTCACTCACAGGAGCATGCTGGGGAAATTTTAAGCTCTTAGCAGGTACAGGAGCCCCTGAATAGTTCAAAGCCTAGAATGAGCCAAATGGCTTCTTGAACTTAACCCCCCAAAGGGGTTACCCTTCTAGCACCCAAGTTCTCCCTTGAAGATATTTTCTTTCTCTTCTGTCCTCTGCCCTTCTCCAAGGAAAGTTACTTGACAACAGAACGCATACACAGAAGCTTTTCACCAACAGCCTTGCAGTGTCATTCAGCAGGCACTCCTACTGCACTCCTACTCCTACTTGCTTCCTTCCCTCTTGTGTTGTTTAAAAGTACTCAAAAAACCAAGCTCAACCTCCTAAACCCACTATGCTCTCCATTATTAAAGACACTGACTGAATGTCCTAAATTTCTGAATGGTCTAAGTAGCAAAATAACTCCTTTGTGTACAGTAACTAGGTATTAATTCCAAATTCAATAGTCCATCCTTTGGGTTTTTTCAAGGTTATAAAACATTGCTGTTTCCCAGGCCACTCAGAAGTAAAATATAGCAAGGTCACAACAAGTGTTTCCCCTATTTTCTAAATCAGATGCCTGGAAGCATGGTAGATGCTTAGGAGTGTTACTAAATAAAAGAATTTACACAGACCACAATTTACATGGGAGAAAAAACCCACAGTTTTCCCTCCAGTTTACTATAAGCAACTCTTGGTTGTTTTCAGCTAGGGAAAAAAAATAGTTTAAAAATCACATTTTGGAGGAAGGATATTATTTATTAGACAACAAGTCATAACTTGGGTAGGGGAAGGCTTAAGGAAGTGGGTCTCTATTCTTTTTTCACAATCATGTTCTACTCTTCATTGCAGAAGTCACAAAACTGCCAGCAGCTCACAAGGAAGTTAAGCCTCCCCTAAGCAAACTAACACAGATAACAAAGTTATCACAAAGATGACATAGTTTTTGTACTTTTAAGGGAGGGAATAGCATCAGTATTCTTCAGATAAAGGAATACCATGTAGAATCTACTAGATGAAAAGAAGGCCTTGAAACTGCTGGGTACAGTGAAGAGAAGCTCCTTAGTCAAACCTCTGCAAAACCCAGCCACAAAAATGGACCAGTTGCTCCGTATGCTAAAGTCTGTTTATAAGAGACCTAGATTTTAAAATATTATATTATTTTTATAAGCATTCCACTAACTATTAATATCCAATAAATCACTTCTAGGTTTTTCCAGATTTATAATTGGAAGTTTCATTAAGAGTATGATCAACAGGCTAAAGCAGATAAATGAGAAATAGTAAAAAGACATAAATATCCTTACTTTAGAAACATTTGTAGAGTTTAGAAACATTTGCAGAACTGCTAAGAACTTACATTTCTTTTTCTTTAGAAGAGGAAAATGGGCTCTCACCTGGCACAATGAACCAGTCAATGAAATTTATAAAATTCCCAAAGCACAGCACGGCAACTACCAGGCAATCCCTCTTTGCTGGATTGTTCCTTGACACGGACACTGATGGACATTGTGTCCCATCTGCTGCAGCAGCTCCATAATTCTGTCCCTCAAGCAGTGGCTGGAGCAGCAAGCCTGTGTCTTCATGTTCGCAGGGGGGTTGCATGTTTCCAGTGCAGACACTCAGCAGGGATGATGAAGCATTTCCTCACACAAAATTGATGTGTTGGGGCTATGAGGAACTTCAATCACTACGGTCATTTCCGGCACTGAAGCCCAGCCACTAAGAACTGAAATGAAATGTTCCTTGCAGTCAGAAGAACTTGCAAACAAAAAAGCTGCAGTGTTTTGCAAAAGTGCTGAAGACCATGGCCTTGAAGACTAGGAAAAGTAAATGTAAACAAAAGCAAAGTAATCCATTGTGCACCCAAGAAATAAAAGTGCACAACTCTGCAGTGATATCACAGAAACTACAAATGCCAAAATAACAATATTCTTTGTTGTCAGTGAGTTGCCAAAGCTAAAAATAGTCTTTCTACAGAAGAAAGAGAGAGAGAAAGAGAGAAAGAGAGAAAGAAAGGCTAATTTTCTAGACCAGTACCTATTTTTTTTACTTGAGCCCTCCTTTACCACAGATTTCTTGTGCAACTCTGTGACAAGTCATTTGCTTTCTCTGCACCTCAGGTTCTCACCACACACAAACTGTGTCCTTTAAAACAGGGCTGTATAGCCTTGTCCTGCCACCTAAGCATTCCCTGCTCCTTGCTATCGCCCACCTGTTTGGCCAGATATACTCCCAGAACAAAATCCTTCCCCCTAAGTTCCAGAGTTTTTAGGTCAAATCAGTAGAAGACTCATACTCCACACTACATGCTGGGTTTCATTTGGTGTTTTAGGGAAGGAATATGAAACAAAACCAACCAACCAACAACCCAGAACGCTACACTGAGCAGAGAAAGGGAAATGGAAACAAAGCCACTCTTCCCCACTGCTGCTGGAACAGTGCACATTCCACAGTTTTGAGTTGTTCAAAGGGATTTTTTTTCCCTTTCTCCCTCAAAAAACAGTTCTGAAAGGGGAGGAGCAAAGGGTATGGGAAGGCGTTCTTGTTCTTTTGGCACATGAAGACACCTTTATCTGCCTTCTTTCTTCTGCCCACTCACATTTTTAGAAGTATTCAGTCACCTGTCTTTTGAGCCACTTTGTGGATTACCAACTTCAGAAGCTAATTTATTTTTTGCAGCCTGTTAAGAAAATTTAAAGTGAAAATTATCAGCAAACTCCAAGAGTTTAAGAGTGAGGCAGCTAATTTGAATGAGGACTGCTTATGGTTTATGACTCATGCATGAAAACACCAGCCTGTGGTTGGGCTTTTTTAAAGAACTGTGTATTTCACACTTTAGACTAACTAAAAAACAAAATAGCACCTACCACTCTTGGCCCTTTTGTAAAATCCAGACTCCTTTGCTTCCACGTGCTCATTCTATCTTCCCTTTCTTTTATCTCTCTCCCTTTTTCGCTGCTATAGACCACAGAATGTTCTCTGAGCAACGTCACGTTATCCACACCATCCCAGCGCTTAACTAAACCAGCGAAGTCAAGAGCTCCTTGGAAGTTCTTGGAAGCAATAAAGAATCAACACAATTTTGGAGCAATTAGGAGTTTTCCCTCCAACCCCAGCCGAGGACAAAGGAAAATCAGGAGCACCTATTCCCATTACCGGTTCAATGCCTCTGACGAGTTCGGGCGGGCTGTGGCGGCGCCTGGGCGCTGCGCCGCTGGGTGGCGCCCCAAGCCCGGCGCGGCGCCGCCGCCCCGCCCGCTCCCGTCCGGCCTCCGTATCCTTCCCCAGGAATATTTTCCGTGTTTGATGCCCAGCCGCCGCTGAGACCTTGTAAGGAGAAGGCCTCACGGGGCAGCTCATCATGGTTTAACTCTCACTGTGGATAGTTTAAATGTCTCTTGATCCAAGCGTCCTCGGAGTACCCAGGGCACATCCTATATTACTCTCAACTCCTGACATTTACTGCTGGACCTGATGTTTTGAGACAGCCAAAGGCAGGTTTCTAACTATAACTGCTGTGGCAAGAACACAATTCTGCTTTTATAACCCAACATTTCCGAATTCCAAATTTTCCAAAGACAGAGTCAGATTAAACAAGATGTTCCTCACAAACACAAACCCATCAGTTCTAAACACTTCTTTTGATTCCATTTTTGCCCTTCATTAGTTTCCAGATATCACTTCCACTTCATGCTTTTTGTTGCTGTACTACCTGGCCACTGGTGGCATCGCGTCTGTGTACACATCCCCCTTCTCCCTTCCCTCAGTGTCACAAGCCACCTCCTTCCACCCATTCCGGCTTTCACTGCTGGGTACAAGTCCGCAGTGGTTTTTAAAAGGCCCCCTGTGACTTTGCCTTCCTCTGTCAGCTCCTATAGCCATCATTCCTTGACAACCATCATTCCTTGATAGCCACCCTGCCTTAACTGCATGCTTGTGCTGTTCTCCAATCACAATTTTTGTGTTTATCCAGACCACACTGCACCATAAACTTCCAGCAAAAGTTCGTGGCAATCCACTTTTGCATTGTGGGCATATAGAATGCCACTATACAATGTAAGCCAACTTTTGTTAGGCAAGATCACAGCTCATTTCTTTATAGAAAATTAAATTTTTTCTTTATTTGTTCTGTCAGTCAGGCAGCTCCTTTCTTGGAACGAAGTGCAGTGTTTGCTTCCACAGCTTACCCTGGTGGTGCCAGGTGCCCATGCAATGTAAAAGGCAGCTTTTTATCCCTGTCATACTCCTTCAGAAGCTCTGTTCTCTTGGTGGTTCATTTGAGCATGAGATCTCATAGCTGTGCCATGCAGTTAAACTCTCCCATGAGAGCAGCAAGTCAGAACCTCTTTATTCTCATGTTTGGCACCAGCCCACACACAGAGCAACATATTTTCTTACACCATTTGGAATCTGGCTGTGGTACCAAAAGTTGTTTTGATGGCTGAACTTGACAGAGGCAACTGAGATCCCCCAGATGGACACACACGTTTGGTGATAGTTAAACTGGCTGGCTGATCCTCAGCAGGCCAAGAAATGTGCCATGCCTGAATCCTGACAGGACTGCTTACACACAACTGATGTGAGAGCTTCCAGCTTTCTCTGAAAGGATTTCCAAGTATTTACTACAAAATGCCTTTGAATGTATTTATTTATCCAAATAACCTCTAATGGTGGATGCTGCCGCATCCGTGAACAGTTTTGGAGGTTTGCCAGAGCTTTCCCAGAAAGCTACATCAGAAGGGGCATTAATAGTGAACCAAGATGTCGGACAGATATACATTGAAAATATTTTATTATCCTGATTAACTCCGAACCATTTCCATACATGTAACAAAAAGAAGCTTATTAAGCCACTGAACAGGAAACAGCAACAAAATCTATGAAAACTAAATATGAAAATAATATTAATTGTTGACTAAATCTAACAATACTGATTTTAGGAAGAAAGAAATAAGCTGCTTTTGGTATCTCTCTCATGCATTACCCAGACAGAGAACATAAAGTAACCAAAAGAAAATACATACTTGTCTGTATTTGCAAGTATATATTTAATTGCTTCAATAAGGTTAGACCAACAAGCATGCATTTAATGCAGAACATAAGACTGGTCTGCATTTTGAGGTGTATGTATTTTAAGCCTGTTGTGATGGAAGCAAATTCATAAATCATGAGATTCTGCAAATAATTGAAATTTGGATTGGTGCAAAACTTAATAATTTTAGTGTCTGACAAGATCAGAAAAGTGAAATTTAACATCATTCTAGTAGACAGACAGCTCAATAAATGCATGTCCAGACCCACCTGAAATATTCCACTCCAAGGAGATTCAAAGACAATTATAGTGACTGCAAAAAAGCTGCAGAATGACAGAGATTCAGGTAAGAGGTTGGGGGGGTTTAAGGTTTGTCACTACTTGTACCAAGGCTGCACAATAACTCACTTTGGTTTTGAACCCAGTCTGCAGTGCTAAAACATAAAGACAGACTTGGACTGAGACACGAACACCTGGGCTGCACGTCTGCAGGGGCAGCAGTTTGACAGTTTAAACCAAGCAGTGACCAGCCTGACAGGAGGGCAGAAATGTAACCACGCATAAAAGTAGCATAATTTTCAGTTACAGATCTATTATAGAATCAACACTTGATCCTGTTCTCATACAAGACCATATTACAAAACTCCAGAGATGACTCATCTACTAACGTGTATATTTTTCTTGCCTTTCAGCCCTCCAGACTGATGTACATTTGCCAAGCTGTTATTGTCATGGAATACACAGCTGAGAGGGAGGGAGCCCGAGCACTCTCCTTCCGAGGGAAGTTTGAGAAATTCTGCACCTGTACTTTGTTGAATCTGCTCTATCTGGATGTGGTGCTTGCAGCTACATTAGCCATGATTAACACTCAGGTAGCAATTGCTAATGACTTCAAAAGCTGTTAGGAAATATTTTGTATTTTAACATGAAATTTAATACCTGAATAATCAAAACTAGATTGCCAACAGTTTTTCTTCACCTTTGCAGGCAGAACTAGATGTGTGAACCATTATTTAATTTGAGTCTCTGTCCATATCTTGTGGAACAAATATGCTGCAACAGCCTCAACCATCCAGACTAATCATCTTTACAGTAGTCCACTACTACCAAAAACTTCAAGAAAACCAGCTGGACCACCTGATCCACTGTACACTTAATTAGAAAATATCTGCTAGGAAGATTCTCATTCTGCGAGTTTCAATAAATGCTACATTTTTAGTCACCACATCCTTTTTACCTCCTCACCCTAAATTTCCATCTAAAATGCTTTCCTTCTTGTTGCCTGAGTAATAGCACAAAACCCAGTGTGGATTCACTGGAACATACTCTAGTGCTGTGACAGCAGTAAATAAAATTTACACAAACTGAAGTATAAAATCTACTATTTCATTATTACTGACAATTAGCTCTATATAACTTCCTACTTCTTGGAATGCAGATCATGCTTTTGGTTGGGCAGGGAAGCTAGTTTAGACTCTTCTCCTACACCTTTTAAATTAGGAAACAAACTGAAGCTTTACAAAAAATTTCTTAGGGTGCTTACCTAGATAACTTATCTCACAGGTAACATTCTCCTTGGTTGTATCCATATAATTCTGTCCCAAAAGGTATAGCAGAAGAAATTACAGTTCCAGCACATAATCACAGAGCAGCAAAAGATGAACACACTCCAATTCTATTAGCTGCTCCCTTCTTCTCTGGGAAAACAAAAAGAAAAGCAAAAACCTCCTTTGCAAATGAGAACATTTTGCATTAACATCAGACAAAGGAGGAAGCTGCACATCGCTGGAACAGAGCTTCCTCTTATAGCTGAGATTTATTCAAGCACAGAGCAGCTCGTGGATGTCAAGAGAAGTGAGGAATTATAGTTAATGTGCACCAAAGATACTATTTCACCAACCAGTTTATCTGCTTTGGCCTTGACCATTTTTTAGCTCAAGCTTATTTTTACTGGTGTAGCTGATAAGTGAATTTCTCGCATTTTGGGATTCTGGATGCTTCTGACACAATTAGAGCAGAAAAGGGCTGTGACATCTGCTTGGATTTTGGAAGAAAACTCTGGAATTAAATGTCTATTTAACCTATGTTTTGACCTTTCTACCACAGTGAAACATTCATCCCCAGAGGAACTATTAGTTGACCACTGCAGTCTTCACTGTGATACACCAGAGTCCTCTTAATTAAGACGACAGCAAAGCAGGTAAGAGTCATTTATTATGAGTAATGATAAACAGACAAGCACTGACAGAACAAAAATGGAGGCCTTTCCCTATGAGGCCTCTCTCTTTCCAGCCTCACTACCTCCAGACTGAAAGGGAAGACTATTCTGCAGTGAACACAGTATTTTAATCACTACAGAGAATGTTAAGGTCAGGGTTAACTAAAAATTGATTTAAATTAAAAATATTCTAATTAAGTATTGAGAATGCCTTTATTTCCCAGAAATAAGTCCTGCACAAAGAGATTTACTGTCACTCTCAATGCTTCCAGTAAGGCAAAGTGAGGCTGTATGCACCCTTTTGGGAAGGGTAAGTATGTGAACTCACTATAGCCATGCTTAATTGATAGCACTGTGAAACAAATTCTGCCAGCAACAAAAGAAAAGCTTGGTCATTCTAAAGCACTACCCCCAGGATGCTGATTTTTATGACAGTTATTATGCAAATATTTGGAAGTTCTTAAAGTTATAATGCAATTTAGATAGGAAATTGGGATTAAAATATATCTATACTATCACTGATAGGTAGCCACCTTAGGCAGAGGGCAGCTCCCAGTCCAACAAGAGAACAAATGGAGGAAGTGGCCAGAGTCACTCTTTTCCTGGGCATCTTCTGTTTGATATTAATCCACTAGAGATAAAAAAGTCTGTAAAAATCTTGGCCAGTCAAACATCTACTTTTAATGAAAAAACAACAAAAAAAAAAACCCAAAAACACCAACCAAACAAAAAAAAAAGTGAAGTGTGGAAAGGATTGTCTATCAGTTACATTGGTAACCTGGGAGAAGAGTTGGGAAGAACTCCTTGCTCTGCTACTTAACTTCCTTTGCTAAAGCAAAGGGAGGCCAAGCCTGCAGTCCTAAAGCAACTGGTACCATCATAATTTAAGGGAGAAAGAAAACAATAAACATTAAAACTTTGAAACACTTACACAGTTCTACTTAACATCTGATTCTTGTTAACACATACAAGATGTTTTCAGGCTTCAGCACTTGGTTCTTAAAGCTCTGGTTTGCATACAGTATTCATTACAAAATTTAAAACCACAGTAAAAAAATTACTATATGAATCACTTAGCAATATTAAAGTAAAAAGATAGAAATTAAACTTCTTTCTATTCATTTCATTCACAACCTCCTTCTATTCACTCTTTATACCAGAAATTTTACCTGTTCTGAAGATGCTCTCAAAATGTCTTACATATAAAATCATAAGGTATATGAATAAACTCTGGCCTTTCTTTCTTTCCTGGAGTCATGCTGGCATTTGCACACTTTACACACTTTTGATAAAGTATAAGACTCTCAGGCTGCTAATAAAAGAGAATTTTATTCTCACAATTTTAGAAGCTACTTTTGCTTAAGACAAGTTCAGTACAAGTGGAAGAACTATTCTCTCTTTATTCTTACCAGCCACCAACCAGCAAAGGCTCTTTTCCATACTTCAAAGTAGCTTTTTGAATACTTTTCATAATAGAGCATTAATACCAACTTCAGCTGGTACATTTGCTTGAAAAAAAAGTGTTATGAGATTTATTATTGTAAATCCTGAATTTAAATGAAGCTAAGAAGAGGCTTTGTTTCAAAGTCCAGAATGGTTGCAGGAGTTTAACTGGCAGTCATGGAAGAACTGCAATCACTCGATTTGCAAAACTATCCAAAAAAAAAAAATATTCTGTACCTTCCAACAAGGCTTATGTCAATAGAATATCTTCTGGCTTAGTTCATTAAAATGCTTCCTTAAGAAATGATTTAGAAGTACAGAATAAGGGCAGTGTAAATCAGCAAAGTGATTAATCTGTTCAAAAAGCCAAATATAACTGAAGCCACCTGTGTTTTCACTGCCTCCATTTCCCCTCCTGCTTTTCTCCTCCTCCAGCAAGTTCTCAGTCCTGACAGAAAACCAAAGCAGTCCTACATGGCCACACACTGAGATCACCAGACTCCACAGGTCCAAGCCGTTCATCCCTTTTGTCCACCTGTTTGCACAGCAGACCTGCTTGGTGCTCCAAAGCCAAGATTTTCCTTTGGGCTTCTGTTGAAATTAAATTCAGTTCCACAGTTCCTGTGTATAATACAAGAATTGTGGTTGCATAATTTTCTAGTAGAGGCAAATATTGTATCGTATGGTAACACTCTAGCCCACTGATGGCTGGACTTACACTATCTTAACCTATTTTGCTTCCTTGAGGGGACTAATCCTCACGTAACATGTCTAAGTGCATCCACATTAAGGGATTTGGCACTTGAGCTGTGCAGTACAGGTCGTGTTGCTCGTGCTCTCACAGAGCCCTTGTGCAGGTTATATTTGTATTCACTGCTCCGTTCATCTCTGGGCAATTTCTATTCAATACCTTCCTGGCTGCAGACATATTTCCTTCCCTTTTGTGCACTGCACTAATTTTGTACTCGCAAAGGCACCAGAATGTGTCAGGTACAAATATGAGCATATCTCAAAGTACTGCAAATTTACTGTTCCAGGGAAAAATTAACTTTGTTGCCAAGCATTTTATATACCTCATAATCAACAATTTCTGGCCACAATTTGAGGTAAGAGGCATCAACTGGGATAGATTTTGCAAAATGAATTTTTGGGATATATTTTATAAAATGTGAGCAAAAGAATTTAGCAGGTTAAAAGGAAGAACAATTTTTAAAGTGTAATTCTTTATTTTAAACCAAGTGTGTATGTTCTTTTAAAAACAGCCCTATCTAAAATAAAATGTGAAATAAGGGCAGCCCACACGCCATGAAATCCAGCATCACAAAGTACAGAATATACCAGTAGTTCAGGCTTGCTGCAGAAATTTCAGAGAAAGTCAAAACACCGAACTGGTGGGTGTTATTGAGTAAGTGGCTGGAAATAGCATGTGGAGTGCTGAACCAGCTCCTTGTAGCAGAGCTTCATCTGCAAGTGCAGAAAGAAATTTCTTCATCTGAGTTTATTCAACAAGTTCATTTTGATGCCTGGTTCATTAAGAGATGGGAACCAAACACGGTTTGAAAAAAGCAGCCAGTTTGATTTTCCCTTTTCCAAACTTTGTGCAAAATCAAGGTGTGGGATGCTTAGATCTAACTTGTGGGAGGATGAGATCTGGTAGTATGAATATCTTGGAAGTGGGGGGAGATAAAAACAAATTCTCATTTCTCATTTTTAATGATTCCTTTGTGCATTTTAACTGAATCCCATCAAATGTTACTTAACAGAAAGAATCAGTTAAAAGCTCACAGCATCTAATAAACAAAATAGTACTTGATGGATTAAAGAACAAAATCAGAAGTTTGAAAAGATATATGTTCATGTGCCTAAAATCAATGACTACTCCAGTCCTACTGACTGTCAAAAAGTAGCGTTGTGCCAAGCACCTGGAATCCACTATTTTAAAACATAATTAAAAATTTTAAATATAAAATAAATTATGTAAATTAGTATTTCCAGCTTGCCATTTTAAACCATGAATCAATTATTTAAATATCTTGTTTAAACCAACAATAGAAAAAGGAAGCAGTGAAACCAGTATTTTAACTTCTAGCACCAAATTTACATACAAATAACCATTCTCGAGTATATGTCCTTGTTTCTTCGAGAAAGAATTCTTATGTTTATTTTCTTCCAGTAACATGCCAGCATTTCAGAAAAGGCAAATCAATTATGACCTCCTTCATATTTCACATCTTTGTGTTTGTTCCAAGGATCGAACACTGACACAGCAGTGGATCTCATGACTGCTTTCCATCAGGTATATTAAACTGATTGTCAATTAGGTCAGGCTTTCAGGTTGCAGAGCAAAGATTTCTCACACTCAATTCTTTAGAAATACGGGTTAGAAAATTGCAATTTTCATTTTACTTTAACCCTCCCCATAACTACTTTGGATTTAAGACAGTCTTCCATCATTAACTACTGATTTTGTTTGCAGATTTATTTTGATGTTGTTTTTTACTAATAATCAGGAAAGACATCCAATTCTGAATAAATTATGTCCATGCTGTGTAAAGTGAACACCTCTCAGGGGTCATTTTACACTCTCCTACCACTAATGGCTAGGCATGTCTGTTTCCCAGCTGAGAACGTTATCAGTTTAAGTAATAGTTTAAGCTTATACAAATAAAGTTTGGAACAAGGTCATTCTGGTTTACCCAGGTCTTAAACAGCACCTTTCTGCCAAAAGCCTGAATCAACACCACCATAAGAATCCATAAGGATTTCCTGCAGTTCCAGAGACTGTTTTACCATAACCATTCCTGTCAAGCCTGATCATACCAGAAATCTTACCCAAAAGTCAGGTGAAAACACTTTGTTTAGGTGTCAGCCTTCAGTGAACAACTTTGTCTACATGTACATCTGCTCTCCTTGGCTCAAGCAATCATTGTCCACACTTCATGCCACAACTAAAGCCTTTATCTCTGGTCAGTGACCTAGAGGGAATACTGCTAGATTTATTAAGGAGTGACAGACAGACATATGGTGAGGTTTGAACATTAGGGTCATTGTGGTTTCGTTTATCAGGGAATGTTAAGTCAAGATTAGCTCCTATTTCTGGCTCCAGGGCTTGCTCTGGTATCTTGGGCAAGACAATTTAGCGCCATGGACTGCCATACATGTCCATCCTGACTATGTGGACTGGTAGGGAAGAATGGAGATTCTTACCTCTACAAGAGATCCTCAAGGATTAGTGTTAACCCAGCAGGACCCTGATCTGAGCTGGAGAAGCTGAGCACTGCTGCAATACAAGTCAATGTAAATATTTTCATCATGCCCTGCTCGGAGACAAGTTCTGAAGAGATGTATTGTAGCAGCTGCAGCAATTCCTGTACCAGGCTTCTCTCTGTTTGCCATGCTACTGATTCACTGGTCCATATTTTTCCAGGAAATCACATTTCTTCACACACACACCCACTTCCAGTGAAACGTGAGCCCGACAACATTTGAGTAACAGTTAAACTTTCGAACCTGCTCTGTAGGAGTAGCCTTGAACTCAGCACAAATACTTGAGGCCAGACTGATGTGTTCGGCCCAGGTTTAGTCCCCGCTTTATTTATAGGTCACACCAGATTGGGAACAAAACAGCTTTTAGACCTTGCTATGCTCTTATTCAAGCCAGCAAGGACCTGTGAATCAAACAAAAAGTACAATGAATTGCTATCTCCTTTTCCCCAATTTCTCTCTTCCCAAGGAGTTTTCAGAGCGTTTTTCTTTATGATGCATATCCATGGTAATGGCCAACTGTTACCTCTACATACAATACAAGAAGAAATAATTTAGATTTTGCTACTCCCAAGTAAACTCAGTCAAGGCTTATTCAAAAAAAGAGATTCCTTAGAGCAAACTACTTATGTATTGACAAAAGCACAGCAAAACCAAGTGCTAGGGGGTAGACAGGAACACAGAACTGTTCAGCAAACTGATATTATTTCCTTGTGACAACTTGGATCCAGAACATAAGCCTTTTAAACACTTAGCCTTTACTGTTCACTAGATATAAACTGCAAGAAACCCAAGCCTGCAAATGCTATAAAGGGCATATAAATGGTCCCTTTTTGCCTAACAGGAGCTGTTTTTAAGCCTAAAACCTGACACTTCACAATGCTACCATTTAAAATGTCTCTTCACTGACTTTAGCTTGTAAAATTAGAGGAACCTTGCAGAACATGTTACAGGGAGCTGTGTCTATCTTACCATCAGCTTTTTGCATTTGCCAAGAAGCTGAAGTAGGGGAGCAGATGATGTTAACAGTGTGAATCCAGCTGGAAGACTCCACAGAACAGAAACTATCTACTAGTGTAATCTGTGATTTGTGTTGTGAAGGAGGAACTGGAGAGAAAGTCAAACGAAAGACATCATATTCAAGAAAAGTAAGATGTTGAATGTGAAGCCTTGATCCTTTTTAAGGTGACAGAAAAAGTGCCAGGATTTCCTATTCTAATCATGAGATGAATTATGATGATAATATACCCTTGCCAAGGGAAAGATTAATGCAGTAAGGACCACAGCAAATGGCTGTCAGAACTGAACAGTCATTATACCAGAAATGGTCTCAGAAAAGATAATCTAAATTCTTATTGCCCTTCCACTCAATGCAGAAATGGGGGAAATGGCTGCAGAGAGGCTGCATGCCAGGGACAGTAAAACAAATTCAAAAAAACAATCTCTCCTATCTTGAAATCTTTTCCTCAAATGTGGTGCATGCTGCCTCAACAAACAGTAGGACAAGGTGTTTGTGCATAAGCAGTACAGAAAGTAGATATTAACAGAACAAAGATCACTTCATCTAGCAGGGAAAGGCTTCTCCCTCTTTTCAGACAGTCTGGTGTGTTTAAGGACAGGCAACATGAGATGCAAGCCAACAGAGCTCCCCTCTGCTGTGGCATGACAGCTCCATTTTCATGATGGGATTCCACGGAGTCTTTACTGCTGCAAGGAAACACTAAACTAGTTTATGCCTCAGTCACACACCTGCCCTCACCACCATGTTGGACATTTTGCAGCTACACACAAGGTGATTTCACAGAGCAGGGTTAGAGCACTTCAAACTGTCAATGCTTCCCATAATGAGACATACTACTTTTATAAACTAGGGTTGAATTTGTCGCCAGGATAAAGGAATCCAGGTCATTTGTGCCAGCATAAACTGAATACTTTATTTTCCAACCTACAGTCTCCTATGTGCCTGACAAGGAAAATAATACACAAAGTATAGGAGACCACAGAAAACTTCCTTTCTTAAGTCAGGTAATTGCCACTGAGTGACCTAATCGTGAACAATACAGAATGATTTTGATTAACAGAATGTAATAGAAATAGAGTTGTTTCATATAACCTTTCAGTCTTCAGTGCTGTAGTTAGGTCCTCTATTAATAGAACTGTCAGAAAGTGTGCTCATGCCTGAACTGACATCAGGTACAGAAAGTTGAGTGAGTGAATTTAGTGCTGGCTTAACTGACATTGTGAACAAAGCCTACTTTTTATTCCTGAAAGAGAAATACCATCCACAATAGTGTCACTTCCCATCAACACGCCTGAATTCCAATCTGGGTGACTGTCTCTTAGCATAATAAGTTTACAAAATGCACTTGCACATGATAGCCTCCTATGTTTAAATGGATAGCTTGTTTTTTAAGATTGAATGAACCTGACTGAAGCAATACAAAATACAAATACAAAATACATTTAGGAATGCGAGTAAACCTACAAAGGAGAAAGGCTTTCACAAAGACTTTCTTTGGCTAAGGACACCCTTATGAGGTGAATTTCAGTAATGGTATCATACACTATGGGATGTCTTCTGTCATCTCAGTTTAATCATTGAAAAGGACACATAATTAATCAGAACTGCAAGAATATCTGGGAATAGTATTCTGATTAATTGTACTAGCACAGTAATGAAACTCTCAGACTATACCGGGCTTTCCAAGTTGGAGCACAGGAAATGACGTTACCATTGCTCATTCTCTTTCCTTTTGTTGCAAGCCAGTTTTGGTGTTCACAAAATAAAGCCCCTGTAGTAGAAAAAATAAATTAAAACAATTCCTTTTTATAAAGGATTTGAACATTTTGGCAAACAGATACAGGATAAATCCCTTTGTAGTAATTTATTTCTGCAATAGAGCAGGGAGTTTCCTGCTTTCTACTACTGGTAATAACGGTTCATCCAATTAGCCAGAAACTGTGTTTACTTGTGAATTGAAATGTAAAATTAGGGAATCCAATGAAATGCTTAAAGCCAGAGGAGCAGAGCAGCCCATACCTTTTACTTTAGAGTTGCATACACCTATTTATCACAGTATATTTTTCACAGTCAACACGTGAGCCTACAGACAACTCATACTTTTGTCAGGCTTCTCCTGGCCATTTATTTAGTTCCTTGGGATAAATTATCTTAATTTTTAGCTCTTTTCCTCTGCAGTGCCTGTCTTCAGACTTGTAGTCATCCTTCAAAAGCCCTTTTTCTGAAGGTTTTTGCTGGAGATCCAAACCCAAGCCTAGGTTGCCCTTCAGGGATACAGTAATGCAGGAAAGTCCCTTTGCCTCATAAGTGTAAGGGTTGATTTAGGCCTTTTATCTCCTTTCTTCTTCCCTGGGCACATCCTCAGTGCAGTGGCACACAACTCTAAAGCATGCCCACCACACACACAGACAAAAATGTACATTTTGCAGCAATCCTGTGTGAGCAACATTTACCCAGCAGCTGGTAACTCTTTTTACCTGTTCTGTTTAGCTGTTCTTTTTAGCTGCTCCTCAAAACCTCCTGTTTTTAGTGGGTTGGAAGATGGCAGCAGCCTGAGGGCCAGCAGAGCTCTGGGCACAGACACTGCTGTTACATACTGCCTGCATCCGACAGTCCTGTGCAGCCTGGTGATGAGGGCAGATGTGTCTCGGGGGCTGCTGTATCTCAGCAGAATCTCATTCCACCCCCTGCAATGGGCAGGGACTCCTTTCACTATCCCAGGTTGCTCCAAACCCTGTCCAACCTGGCCTCAAACACTTCCAGGAATGGGATAGCCACAGCTTCTCTGGGCAACCTGGGCCAGGGCATCACCACTTGAAGAAGAAAGCATTCCTTCCTAATAATGTCTTTCATGAGGGCCTTTGCAGATCACAGAATTGTTAGGTTTGAAAGGGCTCTCTGGAGATCGCCCGGTCTAACCCCTTGCCAAGGCAGAGTCACGTGGAGCAGGTGACACAAGAAGGTCCAGGTGAGGTCGGCATTTCTCCCCGGACAAGTCTGTCCCAGTGCTCTGCCACACTCACGTAAAGAAGTTCTTCCTCAAGTTGAGGTGGAACTTGTTGTGCTTTAGTTTATGGCCCTAAATGTCCTTCGTGAGGAGATTCCCCTCACGAAGCGCTCTCCCTTTCTCCCCGCTAACTCAGGCTTGACTCGGGAAGGGGAGGCAGCGACCTTCCCAACATGGCGGCCAGGCACGACTCCCTCCTCCCCGCCCCTCAGCCGCTCTCAAGATGGCGGCGCGGAAGGGCCGGCGGGGGGCCCGGG
>NW_008239778.1:2983473-3002181 GCF_000691975.1 Corvus brachyrhynchos | reverse complement strand
GCCGCACAATGCGGCTCCATGTGTGCGCTGCCACACTTAAAGGGAAACGAGCCGGCAGCGCTCCCTTCCTCCCTCCCCCACTCGCACATGTTCGCCGCATCCTCTGCCTCTTGGGCCGGGATACGGCGGTCCACTCGAGGAAGCGCACGGGTCCGCCCGGTACCTTATGAGAATCGGGTCGCCTTTTTCGCCCCTTACGTAAAAACTGCTTCGTACCCAGATAAGGAAATGTGTGCTAGGTGTACCTAAACTCGGGCAATTACAGCGCTGGCTGGAGTTGTCCGACTAGCCATACAAAGGGACAGGGTCACTGAGTGGCACGGGAATTCCCGGAGGAAGATTTTGGCCCGAGACTTCAGTTAATGTCGTTGAAAGCCTAAAGGTGGAAAGCAGCATTGTTAGCAGTAAGGAGATGAGGTTGCATAACCGGGCATAGCAAGCTGGATGGTGTGTTTCTGCATCTCCAGCACTGTTTTCTGGGTTTGGCTGATGACCAGTTTGAGAAACTTCAATATCGTTAACTACTAGCAGAGAGTGTTTTACCCCTTTAAGGTGAAGCTCTTTAAAAACAAAACAAAAAACCTAGTACCGTGGCTAAAAATCTCATACTGTGGCCTTAGTCCTGAACATCAGCATGCACCTGTTAATGCCCTCCCTGGTAACTGCTGAAGTTATTAGTGACACTCAGTGAGGTGTCTGCACGTTCAGATAAGCTCATACCGCCTCAGTATGAGCTTAACTGCAGGAGCTGCAGACTGGGTGTGACGTGAAGCTTCTCTCTCCTATATATGATCCCTTAAGGGAAACAATAGTGTAGGATAGTTGCTCTCTCCCTTGATAAAAACAAGCATTTGGTAATCCAGAATAGTTGTTCAGCTGTCTGAAATTTCTCTTTTAATCTACTAGTTGTGCTCTGCAAAAGAAAGTTGAAAGTTTAGCTGAAGTCTCTTTTGATAGTAAGCATTCAGCTTTTGTGGTGTATTTTGTGTTTTTTTTTTTTTTTTTTTTTTTTTGTCTTGTGAAGTCTTAAGATGTTGTGTAAGCACAGACTGGTTGGATATGTAAGTAGATTTGTAGACTTCTGTCTAGATCTAGGTGTTAACTTCTGTTTAACTTTCTTCTCACCCTTTTCTTAAGGTTTCTCATGTACTGGTAAAAACTGGTGAGCTTTTCCAGTTGCCCCTGTTACTGATTCAGCTGTACTGACTGCAGCCATTTGCTTGAACCATGCAGCTATTGTGAGGGGATGGTGTTTTAAGTAATATCAATACCTTTGGTATCCCTTTACATGTATTAAAAGAAATTGAAACGGTATTAAAAGTGACTTTGAGCATGCATGAAGTGTGGTGAGCATTGAAGAAGAGCCTTGAACTCTTCAAAAATCCTACGTGGAATAACTGACCTGAGAAAATTATCACATATGGAAGAAACTATTTTCTATGTGACATCTGAACTGAGCTGGCACTGGACTGACACTGGTTTTTCTGGTGTCAGGCTGCTTGAAGTCACAGTGCAGAGACTGAGCTTCATGATCTTCCTTCCCTACTGCTGACTTATCTTCTTCCAAGTCTCAGCTGCTCCAATGTGTCCCTTTGTTTATACCCATACTGTTTTTTTTCTACCTCAAACCAAGAGTCACCACTGGTATTTGCCCTGGTGGGACTGATACTCAGTCTCTCTGCTCCCATTGCCTATATCCAGTGTGGTGAATTATGGGGTTGTACCTGGTAGTTGGGTTTTGGAGGACAGTAAACAGTTGATATGAGTCATGTGATCTAAGCTAGTTTAAATTGCTTTAGATCATTCACTTGTGCTTCAGTAATGACAAGAGATCTGAAGTTGAAGCAAGACATCCAGAAATGGAGGGAGGTTGAAGCGAGAATCTGAGACCTGTATAATGGTGGAGCAGTTGAGGAATATAAAAAGTCTTTAATGGTAAGACCCTGGATATCTCTTTTTGATGCTGAGAAGAAAAAACAATGGCAGGAGGAGGGAGGAATGTTAAACAGTAGTTCTCAGAGTGGCTACCTGTTTGGTCCCCCATATGCTTTGGTTCTTAATTATGGGGAAAGAAGGTGTCTGACACAGAGCACTTTAATGAGCTGTTTTAATTCCTGAGTACTTTGTCAAAGTATAGGTCAGCCGATTAGGCTGCTGGTTGTCAGTGAGATGTAAAACAATGGGTCTTATCAAACAGAGCTAAACTTCAGAACACAACCTGAAGTAAGTTGCTCCAATAAGTGTATGAAGACAGGCTCCTATATTTTTTTTTTCCTAAAGCAAGCTGGCTTGTAACTTGAGCAGGGAGCTGGTACCACAGCACCATGTACAGCATGCTTGTGTGCTTCAGTGGCATGTTCTGGATGCTGATAGTGCTCTGAGAGAAGGGACATTCAATGACAGTCACAAAATACAACTTCAAGTTAGATGTGGGTTGTTTTTTTTTAATCTCCCAAATTCTGTGTGGCTTCACAGTGCCTTTGCTAATGAAATATTGAGCTGGATCCCCAGGGACTTAGTGTAGTAGCTGTTTTTATATTGACATGTGCTTGCCCCCGTTTAGGCACAAGAACAATTCAAGGTAGTAAGAACTTCAGGTAGTTTTTATGGGTTTTGTTTTGGTTTTTTTAAGTGATAAGGAAGTGATGGGTTTGGATCTCTTAATACCAAAGCCATTTAAAAAGGGTAGTCTAACTAGAGCTGGAGGATCAGCAGTATCTATGGATATCTGTAAAACTAAATGCTGTTCCATCTCAAATCAACTTAATTGTAAGTTGTAGCAGCTTCTGGAAATATCTTAAAATTCAAACATATTTGTTCTTATTTTTTTTTTTTCTTAAGGAGAGGGGCGCTTTGTGGGTTGGTAACAATGTGAAATAGAAGCCATGACCTGTCCATTTCTTCCAGGCAAGGTGCAGGAAAAACTAAAAGAAAAAAAAGTGCCTCTGAACTTAAAAAAAAAAAAGTCTTCAGCAAGTATGTAGATTGGTGTAGCACTGGGTTAGCAGAGTTCACCCCCCAGGGGAGCTGGTGGAGGATAAACTGTTCTTTTTACAGCCCCAAAACTTTATGTTCTTTAAAAGGAGATGGAGACAACAGGGTGTAAAACTTCTCTTCCAGTCTCCAGAGCTGTCAAGCCCAAAGGTTTTACAGACTGAAGTATTCCTCTGAATACTTTTATTTCATCTTTCTGCCAAATTCTTGCTGACACAGAGACTTTAGAGTAGGCAGACATGTCTAGTTCAACCAGCAAAATCACATAGGGAGGATGCAGTTAAATCAGTAGCGCACAGTGGAACTAGAAGTGCGAGTTCTCTTTAACATAAACATGGAGCATTGGAAATGGGAATAACCATGCCTTTGTTGGCTGATGTTGTGCTAGGTTGTAAATAATCTCCAATTTAGGATACAGAAAAAGTCACACTAATGCTTTTCTTAAACATGAGAAACATGGCATTATTTCAGTTTAAAGTGTATGCAGCTTCTATTTCAAAGCAGAAATGTCTAATTAAAAATTAACAAGTTGGAAAACTGTATTAAATACTTAATGTTACAGTAGAACAATTTTTACTTTCTTCTGTGGAAGAATCTTGCCATGTAATGTTGAGCTAGTTGAATTTTTGGCAATTAGATAGGACTTACTTTCTAAAAAATCTGTTTGAATAGTAAATGGAGACGGAATTGTGGAGTGAAGATAGCTTAATACATCAAAGCTGAGATGTGTATTTCTGGGGTGGCTGGTGTATAAGAAACCTTTGTTTACAGTTGAGTACTGGCTTACAATAAGTTTGTCTATAAGATATTTGAGTGGCACTGATGTAAAGTATTAATTTGGTACTAGACTGCGTGTTACCTCCATTGTGAAAGTCTGTTCATATGGACAGTAATATTCTGTATTATCCCCAACAATTAAGACTCCAAGGTTCTGCAGATGTCAAACTTAGCATTTGAAGTGCTCCTGAAATTAAAAGCAGCCTTGCATATTTTTTTTAGAAGATTCTTTCATGTTTTTAGATAACCATCAATTTTTTGGTCTGATGCTTTTTGGGGTACTTAGGTACAGCATGTGTGTAGCACTCGCCTTAATCCCCTGGCAGTGTAGGGCCCTGTTTCAGCAAATGAGATAATCCCGTTTCTTGTGAGGTTGTGCTGACAGAATTATCAAAGCTCCCTTGCTCAAGATGGCTTTATAGACAATATCATTGCTAAAACGCAGATCTTGCTCAGACTCCAGTCACTACAACAGCACAAGCAGCCTGAATTTCTGTTGCACTGTAAATAACATGATAAATATGACTAATGGCAAACTTTGCCTGCTACGTGTTAGTTTTCCAAATGCTTCTCTTGCAGAAATTGTCTGAACTTTGCATCTTCAAAGAAAAGAATATTTATAACAGCAGCCACCAGCAAAATTTCAGGGGTGCTGGCAGTTTTGGAAAGTGAGGTTTAGCTAAACCTCAGAATGGAAGGGCTTGATGACTCAACCAGTTGCTTGAACAGGATGAAGCAATAAGCTGCTTCATAAACTTACTATAGCTGCCTCATCAAGGAGTCACTGCCTTGGCTCTGCCTAGGTCAGCTTACTAATCTTTCAGGGAAAGAACCAAACTTACCATGAACTGAGTTCTTTTCCTTCTCTGCTTGCCCCAAACAAGGCATTGTAAGTTACACCAAAGTAAGGGCATATCAGGATGTGGCAGTAGAGTGATTTATTCCTGTTTTGTTGGAGAATAGTGCAATGGGAGAATGTTGCTGGAGATCCTCTGAGAGGAGCACAATTAATACCATTTGAGAAAATACTTTCATCAGAAGAATTCCTGCTTTGTTGATAAGAGCTTCATTTGGAGATGTTAAATCATGCAAAACCAACTAAGATGTCTTGCCTTGTGTGATTGATACTGATTCCAATCCAGTATTGGGGTTATTTGCTCCAGAATTGCTAACTAAGGATTTGTTGATTTGCTGTATATGTGTTTTTTTTGTTTAAGATAAACTGATGTAGAGTGAATGGTCTTCAGGTGAAACCATGTGTAATTAGAACTGATTCTGCTTTGACTTTTCTTTATGCTATTGAGGTTTCTTTTAATGCAGGGCAGACTTGGAACAATACCTGCATATTCCACTAACATAGGATTACTTGGTCCCTTCTGTGGTTGGTACAAGTTGGTTTTTAGTTCCCTCAAAGCCCTATGTTAAACATTTTGGAAATAAATGACCTTTGTAGATGAAACCTGTTTGCCTTAAATAGGCATTCTGCTAAATTCTCTTCCTGTAGTGTGTTTAATCAACCTCTATTTTGATCTAAAATACACCAAACAGTTTGTTCCCAGCATAGAGATGGGGTTCTAATGAAGTGGAACTGAACTGAAAGATGGCTGCTGTTCTGAAATCAAGAACTAACCAAATACTAAAATGAGTGTGCAGACTTGGGTGCCTGGAAAAAGGAGAGCAGGTGGCTTCCGTGAGGAAGAGGACATGTGACTCCTGAAACTCTCCTGTCCACTTTTTGTTCCAGTGCATGGGAATGGAATCAGGGCAACATTTCACATGCAGGCCTTTGCTCTCACCAAGCTGTGCCTGCTCTGTGCTTCAGTTTTCAGTGGTGTGTGGATATCTGTCAGTGTCTGGTCTTGGTGAGATCTTTCACTTACGGCCTCTAGCAGGCTTGAGCTTTAGGCCACCATGCAAGTGTAAATGTTCATATTTACTTTTCTTTCCTACTCTCAAGTTCAAGGCGTGTCAGCTGGAGCAGAGATCAGATATCCAGACCTTGTAAGAACACTAAGTATAGCAATCTAATTGAAATAGGGTTCCATAAAAATTACTTTCCTGGACAGAAATGTTAGCAGGTTTTGCCCAGGTTTAGAATAATAGTAAAGACTTTTGGTAGAAATCCTCCGTCAAGGTTTTCACGTACAGTCTTTGTGTGGATTGTTAAGGGAAACCTATTTCTGTGCTGTCATCACACACCTCATAGGTCGAGCTGGCTGGTTTTTTAGCTGGCTGGCATTTGGTGCTGATCCAGAAGATGGTGCTGTCAAGAGTCATTTAAAGGAATGTCTTAAAACAATTCTGAATAACAATGTGGCTCAAGTTAGGGTATGCAAACCTGTTATTCATATTATAAGCAGGAGAGAAAACAAGCTGAAAAATTGTCCTTGACTTGCACAAGAACTTACGCATATGACAAGGAAAGCTACTGATGAACTCCTCAGATGTTAACATCTCCGTGTGGCATAGGCATGCCATAAAGACTTTTCAGTGGATTTCTAATGGTGTTGTGTTCTTGTCTGTGAACCATATACATCCTAGAATCCTTGGCTCTGTGCAGCAGTGCTGTTTCATGACTAACGTCTATATGACTGCTCAGAAGATACTTGGATGGAATTTTTTTTCTTAGCTTTAGTCTGTTGGTAATTTGCAAATAACTTGCAAGAAGTTAATGAACTTCTCCTGTCCATGACAAACTCAGCTACCTTAATGGTGCCTAGAATGGCACAATTTGGTCTTCCCGAATTCCAGCAGTTGCATGCAGTAAGCATCTGAAACTCGTAGTCTCCTTTGTAGGTGAGAGAAATAAGTGTGTGTAGAGTGTGATTCATCTGACCTGTTTTCAACAACTGCTTTGGGATAATTATGGTGTCTCCGAAACTACTTAGCCTGATAAGATGTCTTGAATGCTGCTGAGGGTGACCATCTCAAGTACAGACAGATGCAGGTGGCCATTGAATGCTTGTCTAACTCTTAAGAGTGGAAACAGGCATCAAACATGGAGGACAAAGCGGAGGTGGCATTTCTGTTACACTCAGTGTGAGAGATGAATGTGGCCCTGTGCTGCAGTTGACTCGATGGGCAAAGCACTGAATATTCCCTGGTGACATAATTGCTTCCTTTTACATGTGGGTTTCAGAATCAGGGTTCTTCCAGTTCTTTTTACTGTCCTTGTTTTTCCCTTCCTCGTAACACTTCCTCTCAAAATTCAGAACTTACTGGGGATGATTTTGTTGTGGTCTTTTAGCCGACCTTATTCAACCTCCATTTTAACCTGGGTGGTATAACGGTGCTGGTTTCTGGTCTGATGGGATACACAGCATGCTTCTAGCAGTCTAGTCAAAGAAGGCTCTTCAGGAAACATTTTATCTTGATTTCTACCAAAATCACGTGACTGATAGTGATTTGAACATATATTCTTGAACTTACTGCTGAGAACCTTAATTCTGGAAGCATAACTTTCAAAACTTCAGACAATACTATGACATTTAAAGGTTTTCATCAGATGAGTATGTTTTGTATTTCCAGTGATTTGGACAGGAAAGTAATTTGAACACCATGTTTGTTTTCAAAGAAAATATTTGTGGGCTTAGTAGGCACAATGTGGTCTACAGTAACTTAAGTTACTGAGTTTAGATATTTGCTTAATGGCAAATGCGTTGAGGGAGGGGGAAACAGACCTTCCTTCTGTAGTGTGGGATGTTGGGAAAGGACTGGTTTGAGTTTGTGTACACAGAAGGGTCCATGTATGAAGAGTGCTGCAGAAAGGAAATGCCTCAAAATAGGTTGTGACTGTTCTTGCCTGTCTTTAGGACTCTCAGGTGAAACGGTGCGCAGGAACAGACTGTGGGCTGGGTAAACTGGGTTGCTGGTAATCTGTGCTCTAGTTGAGACTGTCTAAGAGCTGGTTTTGAGACCCATGAGAGAGAAATCTAAAGGAGCATTGACAATGTCTACTGGTGCCCACCTCCATGGGTTTAAGGGATTACAGGGAACTCCTTAAGAACCAAGTCAGTACCAAAGATCTGCAAGCTCCTGGTTGGTGTGTTAAGACTCAGTTTTCCACTAAATAACTAACCTGAACTTCCAATTGTCTGTCTCCAGGTATGCCGAGATTCCTATGACTGTGGAGCTACAGAATATACAGAATCAAGAAACTCAATTTTTAGCTTAATTCTAGAATAAAGTGACACCTTACTCATAAAAGAGTTCCAATCTCTATTTACTCAAGTTTCTCTGGTACCTTAATCCTCATACCTGTAGTGTCAGTTCTAGGAACTTTGGGCTAGTGCTGCTCTCTACTTGTTTGCAAAGCTGAACTGTGGCCATGGCTAGGAATTTGACTGGGAATAAAACCAAAAATCAAACAAGAAACCTCCAGCCTTGTCCTCTGTCCTTTCAAAATCTGCTTCACTGTGCAAATCTATGGAAGACTTCACAGGTATAGCTGAGGAGATGGCAACTGAAGCAGTATGCGAAGGTGCGCAGCACTGCACTGAGATGCAACTTGCCTGTTAATGCTAGTTGTGCAAGCTTTCTTACATATTTTCTGAACTCAGAGAATTTGATTTGTAGAAGTCTGAAATGCTTCCATTATTAAGAGGGAGTGATTTGTGGAGCACTGGAAATTAGTTAGTTGCCAGGCTAAAGTCAAATCTAAAGCTGCTACTGAAATGGTTGGTAGAATCTCTGCTTAAGACGGGTTTGTCTTTACCACTTTAGTCTCCCTTCAAAATAATTTCAATGTCCTTCAGAGACTTAATCTGTTCTGTCTTAAATGTTGTCTATTTGTTACTCCCACAGTGGCTATCAGGAGCGTGTGCATATTTTGTGCTACGTTTTGTCTGAACTTCTTGGATGAGCTTGTGAGCAAGACAGAACATGATGAAAGCAGATAGTATGGAGAGCTTGGGAAATACATCTCCACATAGAGATCATGTTACTTTGTCATAATCTCAGCCTGAGTTCTCTAAAAGGCGAGATTCTACAGCAGGGTCTATGGGCAACCAAGTTTTGGAAATTGTAACTGGCCTTAGTGAAGTAATAGGACTATACAGAAGTCACAGGGTGGGGTACCAGAAAGAAGAGTCTAAAATGAGGATTTTCGGTGTGAACAGCTGTTAGAATCTCCTGAACTAGTTCTGAGCCTCACAAAAAGCAACGAAGACAACATGAGCTTATGGTGCAGCAGATATAAAGTGCTGATATGGCCTGCTTGCTCTGAGAGCTGTGTAAGCCAGCTAGATGGTTTATCCAGAAGCCTTAGCTGGGACTTGGGCTCCCTAGTCTCTGTTTTTGTGCTGTACTCTATCCACTGGCTGCACAAAACTCCAACACTGTGTAACTTACAAAAAAGGCTGCTGTTAAAAAATACTGGAGTTCATATTTTTGAAAGCTTTGTACTGTAATGGAGCTTTAAATACTCAGAGTTCATATGCAGTGGCTGGCTGAGCGAGACGTCAGGCTGAAAAGTTTGGATGCCGTAAATAGCTGTTCCATGGAACTATGGGGCTCATTCTGCTTAGTCATTTTTGTTGATGCTGTTTTGCTTTGGGATTGGTGAAGTCTCTTGGCTTATATAAAGGCAGTTTCAGTGAGTGTGGGAACATCGGTAGCTTGATGTAAACTAAACACTGAAACTGGAAGTGCAGCCTATGGTACTGTGTTGGCTCAAATTTAAGGCAGTGGTAATTTAGTTCTGTTTTAGTAAGAGCTAAAGGGACAGACAGTGGGGCAGATCATGTGAAAAGGGAGACATGGGGCTTTAAAGTCTGTTCTTGATTTAAACAACTCCACTGGATTATGGGCCTTTAGTCTTCCTCACCTCCCAAATCAGGTATTGGATTTAATCCCAGGTTCAGGACTGGGATTAAAGGAACTGAATGTCTAATTTATAAGCAGACACTGGATTCAGTTCCAAGTATGTTGCTGCCTGGCAGCTGTCCAGGTGTGTGCTGCTTTGGCTGTCAGCTGCTGCTTGGTTTGCAAAGGGCTCTGCCTGAAACTGCTTCTAGGCTGAGTGTAAGAATGTTTCGGGGTTTTTTTTTCTTTTACTGGGTAGAAAAATGCCTATTATATTAAATAATCAGAAATGCAAAAAATGTTGTCAAAAATACTAAACCACAGATTTTAATATATAGTAGTTGCAAGTAAGTGGCATTTAGTTAGGCATGGACATGATGGAAATATATTAATGTACTCATTTATGTTTAAAAAGTACAGCATATCTTTAGCTGAACAAGAAATCTGAAAGTAAAGCTGTTGGAAAAATAATGTGGAAGGATCCAGTTCTTTGTAGGTGTCTGGCTCCTCTGCTTTTCCAGGACCTGTAGGGCAGTTCTTCATCAGGGCTTTGTAGAGGACCTGCACTAAGAGTTTGTTCCCCTCTCCCTACCTGGAGAAGGGAACTGAATCCTTTGCTTTATCCACATGTTTGTCTAGGGAAGCTCCTGTTCAGGCTGCAAGCAGTTCAGTGCTGTGGTTGGTGGGGACTGACAGGCGCAGGGAGCAGGTGTCCCCTGCTCTGGGTGCAGTGTCAGTGTCGCTCGGTCGCTGGGCAGTGACACCAGCCTGGCACCAGCCCTGTGCGACTGAGCCCTGTGTTCGTGTGTATTCCTTTTGTGCCCTGCCTGCATCGCTATTCCTCTGGGATTCTGGTGCATGGATTTCACTACTGTGTGAGGCTCAACTAGTGAAGAGAGAGGCAAGAGACAGGTGGTATTACCAGTTAACTTTTCTGATGCACAGCACTGACTATATCCAGGGAAAAAAACAAAGCCAAACAAACCTTGGGCCTCTGCGTTGTCAAGTTTTAATGAGTAGCAGCTATTGGCTATCCATGGTAAAGCAGCCAAGGATGATGCTTTTCATATCTCAGTGCAGAACTTTCCTGAGACTTCCTTTTTTGTCTGCCTACCAGCCATGTTGTTTAGTTTAGCATAAATAATCTGGATGGAAAAGCTCATTTTTAAGTTGTTGGTAATTCTGCATACCTCTTGTGGAGAAGGTGTATGAGCTTATGTTCACTGTTTTTCCTCAGAGTATTTCTGCAATCAGCAGCTGTTTCAGCTGTGCTTCAATATTCCTGTCATGGAAGGAAAATAACCTTTTTACAAGCAGACACTGATGCCACCTCTTGTAAAAGAAGTAGTGTGTGCATTGCGTTTATAGGCAACGTCCACTAAGCAAACTGTTTAAACTGAAAATTTTTGTTAATGATTTATCCCTTTCATACAGTTTACAGATGTTCCACTTTAAAGGAGTTGGCATCCAGGACTCTTACTCCTTCTCTCAAATTCTCTTGCAATATAGTGGTACATGGTCCTAGGTGTGAGTCGGAGTGTAAGCGCTGTCTTTCTTTGGGAATAAATACACGAAAAATGTTTTGAACTACTTGGGGATAAAGTTGTTTGATACTGAGACAGATGTAGAAAGAAATTGAAACGGCACACATTAAGAAATAGAGAACAAAATGTGTATATTGGCTTCGGAAATAGTGTGGCATATTTAAATACAGAGAAACATTCTGAATTTTTTCAATCTTAAGTTCTGGCAGTCTTTAAAATCTTACCAGTGAGCAGTGATAACTTGCAAACAATAAAGAAGCTAAATGTGAGCAGTTTGAGTTACAGCAGTTCACACAAAATTCACACAAATCCTTTTTTCTCAGCGGAAATGCAGAAATGATGGGACTTGTGTTTCACAGGCTTAAATTTATGTTGGAAAGTCTTAGGTGAGATACTCAAACCTAGTGTTTGCATTCTGACTTCTGTAGTTACTATGGTGGATATTCTGTATTACAGTACCAATAATATCCGAAAGGGTGGTGTAAGTGTCCTGAGCAGAGATGGCTTTTTTTCATAAGCAATAGGCAATTTTTAAAATGAAATCCTGTGTGAAAAAGCAGGTTATATTCAACGACTGATGTGGTGGAACCTTTAATAGACCATGCTGAAGAAATGTTTGTATTAAGGAGGTAAGGGACTGGTGAAGCGCTCTGTTAATGTGAGATGCTCACCAAGCTATCTGTCCTTTCAGCTAAAATTAAATAGTTACTCTGGCTTGTGCAACTGTTTCCACAAAGTTTCATAGATGCCAGAGTCTGAAAACTGATTTGCTTGGAGGAGGCATGGCCGTGCTGTTGCTTTTGGGTTTGAAGTTGGCATCTTGGTTAGAGAGCCTGTGACATTGCCTTTTTTTTTCCAGGCGTTGTCTGGAAAAAAAGTGGTTGGGCTCAATACCCAAATCTTTGTCCTGCACCTTTGGGACTGGGTCGCTGACCTCAGCTCCTGATTACACCCCTCTGAGTAGCTCCTAGGAAAACCCCTTCCAATATATGTTCCTTGGGATTTTAGAATTGGGTCATCTTTGTGGATAAGTTTGACTAAATTAGCAATGACCAAAACTGATATTCCTGCCATCTCCCTCTTCAGGACCTTGATCTTTCTTGTGAACTGAGGGCTTTGTTTTCCCCATGTGGAGTTGGACTCCTCTGTGTAGGGTTTGAATTGATTCTTCTTGCCTTTTTCAACCACACTTTAAATAGTTCAGAACTTAACTAGCCACCAGTGATTGCAAGCTTATGGGCAAATCAGTTTGAACTTACTGGCAGCTTTTTCTCCAGAAAGATACAAGGTTCTCACTTGAAGTTCCACTGCATGTACCTGAGGGCATTATAAGGCCCTCTGAACTTAAGTCTGTGTAATGCTGAGAAAACAACACAAAGTACAGCTTTTGGGTTTAAAAAATGGGAATATATAGACAAACTGTGCTGTGGAACAGAACAATGAGAGCTGCATGGTGTCTGACAGGTTGTAAAATAAATATGGGGTTTTTTTTCCCCAATAACTACCATTCTTAATTTAATCTGGAAATTACTGACCAATTGAAAGAATAACTTTTTCCCCCCCCTTCTCATATTCTAAGTACCCAAGATCTATCAGGATTTTGTCTGTACTGTTGGAAATGCTGGATGAAGAATTTGAATTTGGCATAAATATGGCATTTAATGTAATTTCTGACCTTAAGCTGTCAGTTAACAGATGTTCTTACCTTCCTACTCTCACCACTGGATTTGAGTGTTTAATTCCAAATCTTACAGGTCTTTTTCCTGGAGCAGGCTGAAAACAGAAGTTCAGTGGAGTCTAGACCTAGCTGTGACTTGTGTGTAGCTATTTCCAGAGAAGCCTCTATCTGGCAGTAACTGTATGAAGTAGCCTATACACTTAGAATGCTGTATTGCTTATCACTGAAGGAAAAAACTGTGAAGTAAAAGGAAGAAATAAAAACACACAACCCCATACCGGAACAGCATAGCAGCTTATCTTCTATGTTTTCTTCTACTAGTTCAAAGTATAGTAAATTATTATCTCCATAATTTACTGGCACAGGTCTCAAATGCTTTCAGATTGTGGGGAAAAAAAAAAAATCATTTAAATGAAGTAGAATGTTACTTTAAAATAAAAACATTGTGTGACTTTGGTCTGCTGTTAACATTTTCTAGAGTTAAAGGCAGACTCTAATTTAAAATGACTCATTGGGGTTCTTGGAAAGCTTTTTTATTATTAGAAAGCCTGTTTCCTGACTTGAACACTCATTGGTATCTAGTTTAGGAGACCATGTCCCATAGTTGTGTGCTGTTCTGGCCCTTCTGGTCATGGTGTACTCAGAGAGTTTTAGGGTCAGACATGGTCTCAGCACTGGCAGAAGTGTTTGCAGTGGGGGAGCTGAGGGTACTCACCCAGGCCATAAGTCCATAAGCAAGCACTAAATGTCACGGGGTTTTTTGGTCATGTATGGACACATGAGCAAAACCAGCAAGTGTGTATTATAAACACTTAAAGTTACTCTTAATTTTTTTTTCCCTTCACAGAGCTCAACAAAAATCCAGTGGAAGGCTTTTCAGCGGGCTTAATAGATGACAATGATCTTTATCGATGGGAAGTCCTTATTATTGGTCCTCCAGATACACTATAGTAAGTACTGATACTTATACAGAAACTTAAGTGAACTCGGATTTACTAGTTCTAGTTTGCTCCTAGTGAACAGAAGCTAACCAAAACCTTTGTGCTAAATTAGGTAGTGCTCTTCTGTTGCTAGCAGAATATGTGTAAATAGCTGGATTTGCTATGTAGAAGTTCTAAACTGCTTTGCTCCCCTGGGAAAAGGCAACACTGATCTCTTTGTACTTGTATGGAAAAGAAAGAGAATAGGTACACTTAGAGGCTGCTTCTGTTTTCTTTCACATGTAAGTAAGGTAGATAAAATCCACTATTTGCTGTTGCTGCTGGGAGGCTGTAGTTTAGCTGATAGTGCTGTGTTAAACCATTACAACTTCATGTTTGTGATGGTAGGAAAATACTCAACTCAAGTGGGATGTAGGGATGTAGTTGGAGGAAGCCGAAGCAGTCCATAGAACTAGCTTCAAATCCTGTCAGTTTGAGATGGGGGAACTTCCAAGTGTCACCTGGAGTACTTTGGGGTGATCATCTACTCCAGTTTCTGGGAAAAGGTTCTATGCTCAGGAGAGGTCAGTTTGAAGTGTACTCCTGAAGATGAACTCTGTTATCTTCTTTAAGATGTTGCAGTAGTAAATTACTGATACAAAAAGCCTGGTGACATTTACTTGAGGTCAGTTTTGGTTGCAGCATGAAGTTGTGTATGTCTGTCGGCAGACTTTGAATAAGTACTTAAACCCAGCAATCAAATTGCTTAGCTTTTCCTCAAGCTCACTGCACTGTGGTTCTCATGTTTTGCATGAGATGTTTCCTCCAGCTTCTCTTGACCTTTTCTGAACAGTCTTGTTGGTTCTGTTATATTCTCATGGCTATTTTATAAATACTGTCAGTAAAGAAATGCTGCCTCTAATTGTTCATCATCTTAGGTGTTAAAAGTTGCAGTAGTGTTTTTTTTGCTCCACTTTTATAGGGTCCTGTACCAGTTTGGCCAAATTTAGAAATATATCCTCTGAGAGAAGGCAGGTTATAACCACCCCTCCCCCCCAGGTTCGGGGAAAAAAACTTTTTCCTCGAAGGAAGGTGAAAGAGATAAAAACTATTTATTTAACAAACACATGGGAAAAGGATAATACTGCTAAATAATAAAACTTCTCACTGTGGAGAAAAACCTGGGAAAGTGTTAGAGTCCTCCCTTTGGTCTTCCTCCTCCTTGGAGCTGGGACTTGGCCCAGGGCCAGGCCCTCTGTGCTCAGTGGAAAGTCCTCCCGATGTGTTCTGATATTGAAGCAGTCCAGCAGAAAAAGGGAAAAAAATCTGAAATTCCAGAGAAAAAAAACAAAAGTTCAACTCTCCATCTCTCTCTGGAGAAAAAGAAGCTGAAAAACTGGCCGAAAGCTGGCTGGAAAACAAAACTGCTTCCTCTCACTCCTGCCGCTGCTGTTAGAAGCCAGAGGAGTCTGTGTCTCTGTGTCCTCGAAACATGAAAACAAAGCTGCAAAACTGCTTTGAAGAAGTTTTGCTCAGTTTCTCCTTCCCCCCTCTCAGGCTCAGTTTAAAGGCATAGAAAGGCATATATATGGGCAGTGATATGGGATGCAACATAAAGTCACCTCAAGACAGGTCCCAAGCTTGAGGACCTTTGAGGCTTTTTAGATAAGAAACTCTCTTCTGTTCCAGTCCCCAGTTGCTGTTTTTTTCAGGGTAGTATTACACTGAATCCTTCTTCCCTGGGCTGTTTGATAAGGATGGTCTTGCATAATAGTTTAAGTTAGCCAACTGTCAAGCTTCAGTCTCATTCCTGGTCCCACTTCATTTATTCTGAGTTTACTTGAAAATACTTTAGACATAGTGCATTAGTCTACTGAGAGAAACCCTTTTATCAAGAATATTGCTAAAAATGGCATTGATCTCCCTTAATTGACAGCTGTATTTCATTAACTGATTTCTAATGTATATCCAGTTTAAAAGTTTTATTTATATGCAGTTGATATGGGGCAACCAGGGATGCCCTGCAGTCTAGTAGCTTTAGGATCTGCTTCTTTAAAAAGGGAAAGAAGGACTTTCTCAGTTACAGAGAAAGGGTTTGACCAGTTTGGGGCTCTCAACAAATCAACAAATGCAGTCTACCTCTCCTTTGTTGACATTATGGGTGTTAAAATTCTGGACTTCTTACCTTTCCTGGGATGAAGGATTCTTTGGAAACTGCCTGCCTTTTCTAAAACTTGTGAAAAATGAGTGCCGTGGGTTCAGATCCCCTCAGCTGCTTCAAAGGGCCAAGTTACTTAAACGCAGTGCTTTTTGAGGTTGGTTTTTTGTTTGTTTGTTTGGGGGGGTTTTTTGAGACAGTTGCTGTAACTGCACACCTTTGGTTAGTGGTGGTAAAACATGTTATTTTCTCAGTAGCCGGTGCACTTCAGAGATTCCTACTCCTTTACAAATACAGGAAAAATATTGCACTGAGCAGTTTTCTACAGCAATTCTTTTGTCCGAGTGGCTGCTGAGGAGTAGCTTGCCACACTGTGCAACTCCTGCCATCTTCTTTGGAGGTTTATGTTCCTCTTTTTGTTCTGCCTTTGCAATTCCAAATTTTGTTACAACCTTCAGTTAGAGGAAATGACAGTAGCAGGACAAATGTTGTATTATTGACATTAGCAAAGTATTCCATCTGTAAACCTTTCCATCTAATACAGGCCTTCACATTTTTCAAAAGGGACTATTCCTGGCTTATAACTCCACATAAAACCTGGATGTCTCTTGTTTATTGTTGTTTTCCAGTTGAGTGGGTAACTAATGTAGAACACCTCACTGTCATGCCTGAGTCCCTTTAACTTAGTGTTGAAAAGGTAGCATTGGAAGTCTTTTTACATTTAATGCTGTAGACACAGGCAGAGCTTTCTGCAGTTTTTCCCTGGGGCTCACTGCTGCAGACTGAGACCACAAAATTAGGACTGAGGTCTCTAACAGAGGAAAATGGGTGTCTTCTGGGCTGGACATGAGAAAGGCAGTTATTGGCAGTACCTTTTTTTTTCCTGTTAATAAATTTACTGGGAGGGAAAAAATGTAAGTTGTGATTCCAGATGGGAAATTCCTTGGCAGTTTTTTGATGATTTTTTTTTTTTCCCTGTGGTTTTTCCCCTCTGGAATATCATCCTAGTTCTAAAAAAAATCATGTTGGAGAACTGGCAGTATCTTGTGAAAGGATCTTCTCAATGTAGAAATGCTTTACATTGCATATGGAAGTGTTGGTACTGTTAATTACCAACATGATGTTGTGTGAGGTGTAAACTTAGAGGTTTTGATACATCAATAAGTTCTGATCTTCAGCTTAAGCTTACAAGAAACTCTACTAAGATATTTTTGATTCCCCAGTGAAGGTGGTGTTTTCAAGGCTCATCTTACTTTTCCAAAAGACTACCCACTGAGGCCGCCAAAAATGAAATTCATCACAGAAATCTGGCATCCGAATGGTAAGAAATGTCAAAGTTTCAATTTCTTTTTGCAGTTCAGAACTAAAATGCAGGGAAGACAAATAGATACATTTCTGTTTGTGTTAGAAATATGAAACCCTGCTTTTACTTTGCCATCCTCACTTAATAGAGAACTAATAACAATGGCAGAGTTTTTAATAGTGCTGCTCTGAGGGCATAAAATACTCTTATTTTCAGAAGCTAGTCAGAGTAGGTTCTTGCATTCTTGGTAATTGTTAAAGGATTTTTTCTTCATTTGTTTTCCTAAGTGCAGAATTCTAGTCTGAGGAGAAACTTGAGTTCTATAGCTGCCTTTTGTTATACCTTCAAATATTTCGTCTTGCTGTTACTGACTTGGCAGTTCAGTATAGAAGGCCCAAGGTTGTCCTCATCTAGTGAAGCATGAAAAGAAATCTTTCAGTTCCTCCCAAGGAGACTTCTCCTAATGTCTCATTTACTTATAGGCTGTTGGAGATTAGATGGGAAGGTAAAATAAAATGGAAGATGGTTTTACTGGGAAAGAGAAATGCTCTTCAGCTTCAGAAACTGTAGATGTTGAAAGGTGGGAGGAGACAGTGCTCCCATCAAAAGGACAGGGAATATTTTAATGCTGTGTCAGTTTCAGCTCTGGAAATATCAGAGTACTTGTCAGGCTCTTTCTAATTCCAGCAGTTTAAATTATATTTCAGTATGTTCCAGTAATATCCAGCTGCTGCTGTTGCTGTGGAAAAAACTCACTCTCTAGTTTGCTGAACTTAACAGAAAAAGCTGTAGTGGAAGCCTGTCTAAATAAATAGTCTTGAGAGTTGCAGCATGATGCTAGACTGAGTCCTTCCTCCCCATGTACCCTCTCTGTCAGGAGTTCAGGCACATTCAGACTTCCACCAAGCCCTGTTTATTACAGTTTAAGTTCTGCAATAGTTAATTACTTTCCTTCTTTATAAAGTGTTTTCACTAACGTGTTTCAGACTAGCTGGAATGAAGATGAACAGTTCCATGACTGTCCTGAAGAAATGCCAGCATGTTGTTCATTACTGAAATATGCCTTGTTCTATTTTGTAGTTGACAAGAACGGCGATGTCTGCATTTCAATTCTTCATGAGCCTGGAGAAGACAAATATGGCTATGAAAAACCTGAGGAACGCTGGCTTCCCATTCACACAGTGGAAACTATAATGATTAGTGTTATTTCTATGCTGGCAGATCCCAATGGTGATTCTCCCGCTAATGTTGATGCAGCGGTAAGACTTTCCTTGGTCTGCCAATTGTCTTCAATGTAGAAACCTTGCCATGGAGTTCTGTTTCTAGTTTAGCAGACAGTAACTTTGGGAAGAACCTTTTCTATCACAGGCTAAGGCTACCTTTTTATTGGGAAAAGCAGTGATGATGTCAGACAGAACTACTAATTACCCTTGGGAACTTTTTTCACCTCTCTAGAACAGTCTTCTTGTCCCATGGATTAGAGCAGTAGGTTTGACTGTGTAGGTCTGTGCTCTGAGACGGTGCTCAAAGCC
>NW_008239778.1:2973956-2983365 GCF_000691975.1 Corvus brachyrhynchos | reverse complement strand
CAGGAAGGGTTGTCCCAGACTAGTCTGAGAGGCTGAGGAGTGAGGAAGAATGGTCTGATTTATAGTCAAAGACCAGGGTGAATCTGCAGGCATAAGTGAGATGCAAGCGTTTGCAGCACAGTGTTCTGGAGCATGGCCTGTGCTGTGTGCATGTGTGAACGCAGCTTTCAGCTCTCTTGAAGAGCTGTGTTTAGAGCAGACTAACAGTTAAGCTGAGAACTGTTTGTGGTGGGGAGAGGAAAGAAGTCTCAGTTCTGGAAGGGCGTAGGGGAACAGACTCCAGGCCCCACTCATCTGACGTACACTAACGTGCTGTTGAATTGCACACGGACATTGTTGTCCTCTCACAGAAGACATGTTCTAGCTCTTTTAACTGTGGGAGTGAGGCAAAAGGAGATGGGAATTGTGAGATGCAGAGTTTTGTAAAGGAATGTTAACCTGCTCTGTTAGCCGAGGTATGCCTTCCCAAAGCGGGTGAAGTTTAGTAGTTTCCTGGAGCCTTTGATTTACTATGTTGTGAGTATTTTCAAAGGCGGTTGAGTTCTGCTGAAAAATCATCATGGGAACAGACTCATGTGGAACAAATTTAATGGAAAAAAGACAGAAAACAAGTAAAGTTGTAGTGAACAATTTCCTCATTCAACCTTTTTAAGTGTTGGACCTCCCCTTTTTTGTGTCATTTTACTGGTGGAAACAGACACCCAGGAAACATGGACATTTCCTGCTGGCAAACCTGAGAGCACCGAGAGGAGCAAGTAATTAATGAAATGCTAAAAGTGCAATTAGAATTCCTCAGTTCACAAACTCATGTATGTTGAATGTAGTTGGCCTAACCCTGGAGAAAGCACATGCTTTTAGCTGTGCTTGTCACCTTCCTGACATCAGACTTTTTGTATTTTGCCCCACTCTGACACCTACTTCAGGAGTGGGGTTTTTATTTTTTTCCTTAGGAAAGTTAGACACAAAATGAATTTGCCTTAGGGTAAAGGTCAAAAATGAAAACAGCTTTTTCTAGCCCAGCATGAAAGAACAAGAAAATCCAAATTTGCCTGTGAAGATAGTAGTGAGTCATCACTTTGGATGCTAGAGACTATATTTCTGACTGTGGCATGACATGTTTCAAGGAACTTTTAAAGTGCTGCTTGAGCAGTTGGCTTCTCCTGTTGGATCAGAGACCTCTTCATATTAGCAAAAACATACTGATCAGGGTAATGAAGAATCAGCAGCTCCTGTGTTTACTACAGCAATAAAATTTGGCAGTAACTATAAGATACTTTGTCTGCTGTCATTAATTTCTGCTTTTAAGTGAGTCTAGTGAATAAGGTGTTACAGGCAGTTCACAGAATTACAGGAGCAGGGGATAGCTTTCTGGAAAAATGAACTATGCGTGTTGGAGTACTGTCTCTTGGAGTGGGAGAAAAATGAGGATCAGGAACCTGAACATACATTTTGAAAAAGCAAATAGAACAGTTCATGACCTAAAATTACATATTTGGAGATTCAGCTGTCAAATAGGAAACTTTGCTTGCTACTGAAATCTGAACAATTCATAGAACTGCAAATATAAAGAGTAGAAACCAAAACTAAGACTCTGAAGCTCCGAGGGCACAAATTCAATGCTTTTCTTGGCCTTAAGCCATCTTGTGTAAGCTGTCCTGTGTCCCAATCCAAGGAACCAAATGTTTGCTGCATGAATTGCTGAAAAAGAACAAATTAATTAGTAGCCTTATTTGTGCTTTCATAGGAGACTTAAGACATGCTGGGCTCTCCAGTGTGCTGATTGTTGAAGTGATCTTGGAGGTGATGAATGTTAGGGTATGCCATTTTTCACTCAAGTGTACTACAACCTTCACTCCAAGTGGGGGTGAAAAGGTGTTGTATGCTAGATTGCATTAGGTAAAACAATGTGGGGGTTTTTAACCCCTTCCCTCACCCCTGCAGTAAGAATATATTGCTTATATCAGAAACTAAGAACTTTAGAACTTCATGAAATGAGGGGTTCTTTGTATTTTCCCCACTACTTCTGACTGGAAGGTAGTACCCAGCATGTCAGTTAACACGATGCTCCTGTGCTTTCTTCTGAGCTCATTGTGAGCATGGCACAAAACAACCTGGCTGCACTTTTTCATGTAGGTTTTTGTGATACCTTGATGTGTGCATCTCTGGGTTCAGACTACCCTCTTACCTATCTTCCTGCTTATCTTTTTCTTTGCTCTTCATCTCTGCAGTTCTGAAATCAGATCCCTGTCACAGACACCAGCCCTGTAGATGAGCTGAGTATTCTCCTAAGGTCTTTCTCACAGAGCCAATATATCTTATAGCCATATCTAACTAGGAAGTGTTTGCTTTTGAAGGACACTGCTGTCCCTCTTCTGGATACTGTGACTTCTGTAGTTCTGTCCTGGAGTGTCCTGGCTAGATTGAAGGGAACTAAAACTGTCCTAAAAAAAAAAAAATAGAGTAACTACTGGCTCCACAGTACCTGTGTACCTTTTTCACCGCTGCAGTTAAAGACATTAACACATAACAGCTTGTGGTCTACAGGTTGAGTTTGCTGCTACTTTGCAGGCTGAAGCAAATAGATTTTAGCACAGTGTGAAATACTGGTAAGCCACCAGGCTAGTCTTGGAGTATGCCTAAAATCCAGGGGGAAAATTACATCCTCACTGTCTTGTGAGCAGCGGGCACAGAAACCCAGAGCAAACTTTCAAAAGTCCTGAATATCTCAGATTTTCAGTGAGTAGCTCAATGATTGTAAGCAAATATAGGTGTTGACTAGATGGCTAATGTCTGACAACAAAAACACCAAGAGTCTTCCTAGAGCTTGTACACTGTTGCAGGACTGACATCTGAAAGCTGTCTATTCAATTACAGAAAGAATGGAGAGAAGACAGAAATGGAGAATTTAAAAGAAAAGTTGCCCGCTGTGTAAGAAAAAGCCAAGAAACTGCTTTTGAGTGACACTTATTCAGCAGCTAGTAGCTTCACTTTTTTCAGGGTAAGTATCCTTCTCAAGACAAGTCAGTTACCTGAGCTGAGGATTTCCTGCTTAAGTGTTGCTGAACTATTTTTTTTTTGCGCCCCTCAAAAGCAAAAGAAACACGCAAACCTTTCTTCTCAGCTGCATGATCTCAGTGGAGCTCTTTGGCTGTATATAGTACTAAAGACTAAAATAATTTAAGTGCACTAGACAGCCCGTTCTGCCAAAATTGGGGAACTTCTCTTGTATTCTTGCATTTTATGCTGTTCAGAAGTTGAACTTCTCTTTATCAGAATTCATCCTGCTTTATTAATGGCACTTAAAGGTTACTTGGAGCTCTGATAGAAGGGGGTGATAATTCTTTGAGATTCATTATTTTGAAGAACACTTGCTAGAATCTTAAAAGCATCTTAAAAGTCTTGTTATCTCAGGAGTTGCAGATTATCTTGCGGATGTTGGTGGCATGTTGCACTTAGGTATTAAATGAGACTTCAGTGAGGTTGTCAGGAACCACTGAGAAGGGTTTGCTTCAGGTATCTATGGGAGTTTTCATAGAAAGTCTCCTGGCACAGCAGAAAGCATCAAGTTAAGATATTACCCGTCAATAATATCAAGAAAGGTGGTGTTCTCTTCAGCAGCCCAAAAAACATTTTTAGTGAGGAAGGCTTGGGAATAACGTCATAAAAACAGCTGTGTTCTGCTTGGAAACTGAACTGTGGCATATCTGAGAGCTTGGACAAGTTTTGACCTGAGAGTAGCTGACGTGATATTTGCGTTTTATGCCACCTTGTTAAAGAGCTTCTGACTCAAGATACTTAACTCTAATTTACACAATCCCATCTCAGTTTTAATGGGACTTTTTTTTTTTTTTTTTTTTTTTAATAGCCTCTCATAGAAAGCTCTGTATTAAAGCAGGGCTCTTAAATCCCTGGCCTTTGGTCACTTTATCTTGGGTATGCCAAGGGAAAACTTCGTCCATGAGCTAATAATTTCCTGCTCTTGCTTTTCAAAGCAAAACAGAGCTTCATGTTGAAGCTGCCTTTTCTTAATAGTTGGTTTGGCAAATAAACTGCTCTGATCCATTTGGCTAGAAAACTCCAAATCCATATTTACTGGTTATCTACAGCATACATAATTCACAGGGACAGAAATATGGCACTGTATGTAGTTCAGAGGGGTTGTGCTGACTGAACCAGAGCAGCATACTACATTCTTCTGCTAGGTAGTTTTTTTTCATCACAGTTGTACAGGAGAGAGTTCCTTTCTTACCCTTTTGTTAGCACTGGGGGGGTTGGGGGAAGGCTCCATCTGTGACAAATTCGTTCTGCAGTCTCTCTTTGCAGAAATGCTTTGATTGAAAGGAACTTTTTCCAGTACAGATTAAGCATGAAAAATGCTTAATATTGATCAAAAGACTAAGCAAAGGAACAGAAGGTCTTGTACAACTGCCTATAACTGGAGTGCAAGAATTGTTAATGCAGCTGACTCTTTTTTTCCTGTCTTGGAGAAAGGGAGTAACTGTGAGTAACACTCCAGAGTATCCTTAACTAACCTCAGCTCTGTTGCCATGTTGAACTTAGCTATAGTGAAACAATGCTCTTGACAAATATTTTAAGTAATTGGCTGTGTTGCTTTTTTGGAAGGCGAAAGCTTTTCTAAGTCCTGGTGACTCCTCCCAAGTGAGCGATGGGCAGGGAATTGGATGAGAAGGGGCCACAGCTGGTTTCAAACCAGCCCAGTGTGATTGGGGGCTGTGGTGTCAGTGCTTGCTGAGCACTGCTGTGCCATTTGTACCTACCATTCACAGTAAGTAATGCACAGACTTTTCAGTGATAAATCTGCAGTGTTCAGCCCTATGTGTGAATAATCAAAGCTTTACACACTATGCACTCCACAAGCAACATGAGTAATAGGAGCCAGAAAGTCTGATAATTGAGCTTGGATACACATGCGGTGTGCTGAACTAACTCCAGTCTTTCTCAGGTGATGAGTTTGGATTTATCCATCTTCTGTCCAGAGGTATGTGAAGTTCTTGAACAAGTAATAGTTATTTCTTAAGCTTGAAAAAGTAATTAACATATTGAAAATAATTGAGGGTGAGGAGGGGTTTTATTTTAATACCTGTGATTTCTTTGCAGGTCTCCAATTGAGAAACATGGCACTGTTTTTTTTCCTGCACTCTACCCACCTATTGCTGGACTTCTGTTGTTACAAGTTGGCAAACACTGGCTGGAACTGGGCTGCAATAAAACATGCCAGTTATCAATGCTGACAAGAGCCTAACAAGTGCCAACACAAGATGATTACGCATTTTGAAATCTAATGAACTGCTTTAACCTTCAGGAAGAATTGTAAAGATGTGTACATAGCACAACATGATCCGGATAATATATATACTGTTCATGTACATCCACAAATACACATTGTACCAAATAATGCTGTCTGTAGTTAGGGATAGAATTGTGTAAATTCTAAAGATTTTAGCAGGTTTTTTCTCTCCCTATTCATTGTTTCCTGAGTTAAAAAAAAACAACAACAACTTGTGAAGCATGTCAAAACCAATTAGGATACTAAGTTGGTTTTTTGGTTTTGGTTTTTTTTCCTCCCAGTTTAATTTTCCTTTGACCCACTGAGGCTTAATTAAAATTTCTTGCTTATTAAAGTTTAGTATCTCTTTTTTTGGTTTTTGGAAATGTGCTCCCTTTTATTTCCCCCATCAAAACTTAAAATTTTCCTAATTAAACCCTGAAAGGATTTGCTATCAATTACTTGTGTCTTCTTTTATGATGACCTTTGTAGTCTCAAAGGTGCTTTTTTTTCCCTCCCACCCCTTTGTTAAACCCAATTACTCATCCTTCTTGAATTGGGTATAGCAATAAAACTGGCCATGGAGCACCCCTGAGCAGCCTGATGGATTTTTAACTTCCAAGGACTTGAGTGCTTTCACTTGGAAGTTTGGTTGACTTAAGTTAGTCCAAGATAGGAATGAGCTGCTTCTTATGGGTGAAATTTTTGGTTTGCCTTTTTCATTGCCTGTTTGTGGGGTGGGGTGTGTGTGGGGGAGGCTTGTTTTTTCTCAAGGTTGAGTTCAAGCATGCACATCTGTAGGCTTTCAAATGACTAACTTCTGGGTTTGGTATCAAAAATAGTTTCTCTACTTTACTCTCTTCTGTGGCCCTTCATCTGCTTTGCCTTCTACTTCAGAGTTTTCCTCACCTAATGTACAAAGAAAATTGCGATGTATATTTTCATGTAATTTGATTTTTGGAATTCTGTCACCTTCTGTAGTGAGTTCTTCCAAAATATAATTTTTTCCAATAATAATGTGTCAAACTGGGTGTCTTGAGTATCACAATAGGAAGGGTACCTATAGTTGGAGCACAACTTTACCTGAACATCATCAACTATACAACACCAGCAAACACTTGAGGAATTGGACATGCTTTGCTTCATCTTGAATAATGAAAGAGCAAACACAACACACAACTTTTCTCCTTATTGTAACCATCTTTGGCCCTCTAGTGAGCAAATACAAGTCTCAGAGTAGCTGCTTGCAAGAGGTATCAAGTCTTTGACCAAAGAAACTTTATAGAAGAACTTGAAACTACTTGACTCTTTTCACAGCACAGCATAACCCACTAATAAATCAAAAGTTCCAGTGTCAAAGAGTCCGCTTTTAAGAAGCCTTCAGTCCTGAGTTGCTGGCTGGACTTCATTTCATGTTGCTGTGCAACATGGATGTGCTGAAAGGCACATACTGCAGGTTTTGTGAGGGGGGCTGGAGTGGAAGGAGGTGACAGTTGTTAGAGGTAGGGCAGCCCTTGGAGACAAAAAGGCATTTTGTATAAGGGGACTTACAAGGAAAGGTACTACTTCCTCCTACAGGTGCTTTACATAAACAGGTATGTTTGATACCCACGTTGACGTATTTGGATATGAATGATTTTGTGAAATCATTAGTTAAATTTGCTTTTAAGTGGCTAGGCTGCTCCGGCAGCCAGGCAGGTGCATGCAGTACTTCAGTCCCCAGACACCAGAGCTGCTTTGAGTTCCTGTTGGAGCACTTGTCCAAAAGGTCTTCAGAGCAGGTTTCTATCCCACCAGCTGACTGCCACTTAAAAGTTGGGACTGTGCAGAATTTCAGTGGCAAGGTGTCATTCTTTCCATTAAAGAAAACACTGGAAGAAAGCTGTTCTTCCTCAATCTAGCAATGGACTTATTCCCCCACAGGCTGCGCTTCCTTTTTGATTTCCACAAGTGTATCTAGAACTGAAGCAATTCAAGGTACTTGCTGTTTTCAGCAAGTTCAACAGTGGTCTCTTCTTCTGTCTTCCTAAATAACACACAGTTCACCACAGACTCACCTGTAACTTCACAAAATAGTTAAAAGTTTTACTTCTCTGCTCTCCAGAATTGCTGCTTGTTTTTCTTTAGGGGGTAGGCCTGGAACTGTTTGTCTTGCCTCAGTGCTATGGAAGAAATGAGAATTCCACAGCACTACTCATTCCCCTCTTTGTAAATTCAAATATATATTTGGCTTACCCAAGATGGTTTGTGATCCCACCTGACCCAGATATTCCCCAGGGAGGAGCGTTACCATGGGATACTGCTAAGATCTACAAGCTGCAGGTATGCTAATGCCCAGTGACTGAATGAAAGAGGCAGCTCAGGGTCTGATGCCAAGTGTCCAGGTTGTAGGAATCCTCTGGCAGGCAAGGAAATGGCCTATTTCACTTTCTGTGCTTACAGTTGGCTTTTTGTTTGTTCCTGCCCCACACTGAAAGGGGCACTGGTAGAAAGCTGTTACTGATACAATCAGATGGGAACACCACTGAGGAGCTGCAGTATTGACAAGTAGTATGAGGATTCTTGGTGAACAGGGCAGTAAACTAGCATTCCTCAGTTTTCCTTGTAGCAGGGCCTTATATCTGGTTTGATTTGTGCAGGCTGTTGGCATCCTGGATGCTCAATTAACACTGTAGCTTCTCCAGGCGTTTGTTACCCTGGCTGAGGGTTTGAGCTGATTTTTGCCCCAACACGGTTTGCCCTGCATTCCAGATATCACTGCATCACTGGGGGAAAAGGAAAAGCATCAAATATGAATGATGTCTAACTAGTGTGGCCATCTTAATTCATTTTTTCTATTTCTCCATGCTGCACCAGAGAAGATCTCTAAAACTCAGAAAGGCTGTCAGCTGTCACTCTAAAATTCCTTCTGCTGCAGTGCCTGGAAACACTGAAACTGGATGATCAATAAGCAGAGCACATAAATTCTGAAGTGATTAGAAGTGTATTTTGGGCTTTGGTAGGCTGATGGGGGGTGGACTCCACTGCGCCTGTACCATCTGGTGCACTGCTCTTGGTGCAGTGCCATCACTGCACACAGAGCAGCAACACAAGGCCCTTCAGAAGCAGCACGAGGGATTCTAAACCAAATCAGAGGCTGGTTGGGGTTTAGAGAGACTGTCATACAACAGCTTCCTGCCCAGGCAATTCCTCAGAGACTACAGTTCCCTTGATACAAAACATAGCAGTAGTTTGAAATCTGATCTCTGTTGTTAGTGAGAAATTAAACTAAATCTGTTCAGGGAGCAGTAACTGTTTCCTCGCAGTTCCTCAAGAGGATCAATAGCACCATGAGCAGTGGGGTAATTGCTACGCAGCAAAGCCATACACCGCTGTCATCGAGCTGTGCAAAATGAGACAGGTTGTTTCATGGTATGTCTAGAAAACTACAGTCTGTGGCTCTCCCGGGCCTAGCTCTGTATTTGCTGTTTTATCCAACACCAAAATAAATATGATGCAGAGCAACTTTTCAAAGGTCACTTCATGGCAGAGTCCAGAAAAAATTATGTCTGTAAAACAATACTGTGCATGAAGTCTTCAAACGTTTAATTGAAAGTTGCTCCTTAAAGCAAGCAAAACATTTGCTGTTGGACCAGCATCGAGTATTTGGCATTTCTGTTGCACCTAAGCAGGAGCGATGATGAGCAACGACAGCAGCCGAGGCGGCAGCTGTGTTGTATACATGGCTGCGAAAACGATCCTGTTACTGGTACTTGGCCATTGCCTGTCGACTCGCAACCACTTGTCACCCACCGGGCACCAATCCAGTGTCCAGGGGGCACAGATCCAGTGTCCAGGATTGTTGGCTCTGAAACAAAAGCAAGAATTGAAGTGACGATGCTACAGTGAGCACAGCGCGCGGAGGAGCGCCCATGCCCCGAACACCGTCGCTGTGGCTCTGCAGCCGTGCGGGCACTGGCCGGGCAGAAGGTGCTTTCCGGGCTCAGGGCGGCGCGGGACGGCGCTCCTGGGGCAGGTGAACGGAGGTGGTGCACAGGTGCGTTTCCCCCGGTGCTGGGCGGTTTTTTTCCAGCGTTCCCCAGCCGTGCCAGTCGGCGCCTTACTGTTCACCGCCAGCCACGC
>NW_008239778.1:2971557-2973343 GCF_000691975.1 Corvus brachyrhynchos | reverse complement strand
AGGCGGGGCCGCAGGGGGGTCCCGCCCGTCCCGTGGGGCTCATCCCGGCGCCGTCCCGGGGCTCATCCCGGCCTGCCCTGCCCGAGTCGCCGCGGGGAGCCTGTGCTGCAGCCTCCCGGTCACTTGTGCCGAGTCCTTTTGTCAGGCTCAGGTGAGATCTGCAGAGTTCCTGGAGTGCTGCTGTGTTGCTTGAAGACTGTACGTGACACCGTTTAACCTAATGCGATTTGAAGGGACGCTTGGATTTTTACAGTTCTACTCATTTCTGCAGGACAAGCTTCCTCTTTTTTGTTCTCGGAGAAAACGGAGTCGGCAAACGGAGCTAAATGCTCAAAGTTACAAAGGAAATAAAGTTAGAGTTGCGAAAGCACAGCCTTCAACTCTTGAAGTCCAGCTCTTGGACAGTGGTGAAATTTTAGGAACACTTGTAGAATATTGACTTAAGATGGAACAGATGCTGATGGACTGGCATGCATCACCTCAGAGGATGCTGCAGTCAAGCTGGATTGATCAATCCCTAGAGCAATGCCTGACTTCTTGTGTGCTGAAATACCACTGCTTCATATTTAGCTGACCAGCCTCTTATGCTTGCTTTTAAGCCTTGGTGACCCGGTTCTGGAGGGCTTTAGATGTCCAGGTTGGCTTCAGGCAGTGAAACTTTCCCCAGTCAGACCCTCAAGGATGTGAGGCTCTGGCTCAGGGTCCTCCTCTGCAGAATTAACCAGCAGTTAATACAAGCCCTGTTTCATACAATCTATACTTCTCAGAGATTCTTCCCCAGCTTAAGTAATTCTCTGATCTTTTGGCTGAAGAAAGCACATGACCAGTGAATGATCCTGTGTGAACAGGAATAGCAAGCTGGAGTTGTTGTCACCCTCCTCGGTTCCTTGGGATGTCTTGGAAGAGGGGCTCATTTTGTCCCTGCAAACAAGGTACCAACCTGCAGCCTCACTTCTCTAGTTAAGAGCTACGGTTGAGTCAGCTGAAAAGTGAAGGCCTATTAAGGAAGGGAGCTTGTCAAATTGTGGTTATTTGCTCAGAAGCCAAGTGCTTTTTCTCATAAGGAAGTGTTGCCTCTTCTACAAAAATCCTGAATCAGATTTATTGCAATTACTACCTGCAAATTGGCTGAACAGCTTAGTAAGACAAGAGCCAAGTTGGCATTTCTAATTTCTGGGTTCTGTACCGCTAATTCCAGAGGTTTACAAGCAGGCATGGGTAAGAATTGTTGGATCAATGCTTGAGTGTAAAGAAGCAGTAGCTGTAGAATTTTGGGGTGGTGGCAGGGTAAAGATCAAAAGTGAGGAGGAACAAGAAAGCAGTGACTTGTACAGCCTTGGGGTGATAAGGGTCAGAGTGTGGAGCAGTGGAGCGGATAAGGAAGTAATTTGGTTTTCTGAAATACTTCACCCAGGTCCACTTCATAAATAAAAAAAGTCTGTATGGTTTCTGGGAGGGGCTGCTTTGGATGGGTGGGATGGGCTGTGTGATGGGTTTCACTAGACCCTCTGGTGTTTGATATGTGTTATCTGTCTCTCATTGCCTGTTGCCTCCCTACTTGCATTCAGCTATCTGTTTGCTCTCAAGTACTTCTGTGCCTTCTCCTGTAAGAAAATAGCAGTAGCCTTTCCTGAAATCCTCTTCAATGTCTTTGATATGGAGTATAAACTTCTGCCAGTTTGTGAGATGCTGATCGACCTGCCAGAAAGCTGTTAACAAACACTGCTCTTATTTACCTGGACTGTGGCTTAGAAGGAGAGGCATTTTGTATTTTCCTCTCTGCTGA
>NW_008239778.1:2969508-2971516 GCF_000691975.1 Corvus brachyrhynchos | reverse complement strand
CCCGGCTGAGGCATTTGGATTGATGTTTAGCCAGAGGCTTACTGGTATCTTACTAAGCCTGTACTTTCAGTGTCTTGAGGCAAGGATGGTCATTAAGTGTGTGCATTAAGAGTGTGTGTGTGTGTGTGCCTGCAGTAATTGTGCATTTTATTTGCTCACTCTTTAAGTGAGCACTTTACAGGGAAAACTGAGGCTTTGCCCTTGTGCTGTAGATGTTTATTAACTGGACATTGAGAACTCTCTTGAATGTGCATTTGAAATGTGCTGTAAGATCAAATACCGTCGTCAAGTGTAGCTGCTACCCAACATCTGTGCAGGTTGTCACGTAGAATAAGAGAAACTTTCTTTTACAATTCTTGTAACTGGCACAGTAAGCAAATACCCATCAGTCCTTCTCACTGAATTTGCAGGAAGCATATGGTGTCAATCTGAAAGCAAGAGTTCTCAAAGCTTCGGTTCTTTGAAGTACTTTCACTGCTGGTAGGGATTGTCTGGGATTGCCCTGAAAGCAACAGTAACAAGCTGGATTGTGGGTCACACACAAAGCTTCAGCTACTGCTGTTTGGGAGTTTAAGGCAGTTCTGCATTGTATCCTAGTGATTTCAGGCTAATTTGGAGCCAATTAGCTGACTTTGGTAAAATGACCGTATTTATGATGTTACCTCTGGTACGGATTCTTTATTCCCACCTTCACACTCCCATGGTTTGACTGGAAGATGCAGTATTTCTGTAAGGTGGTGCATGCAATGAGCTTCGTTAGGCAGCTGCTTATTCCTAGCATTTGAATTTGTATGGCCTCTAAAAATCTCACTGGATGAACAGTGAACACTAATTTTTGGTGCAGTTCTCAGTGTCTTTCACTCTGGGCTCCTGTCAGACTCCTGCTCTCCCTGCTGTAACAGTAGGATTTGCTTTGTGCCCTCCCAACACTCTCCTCATGGAGAAATGAGGAAGGAGTAGTTGTTCAAGGGACATGTCCTTCTAGTTCTGGGAACACCAAAACTGCATTCATCTTCAGATAGAGAGACTGACCACAGCAGGATTTCAAACCCTCCTTGAGGCTTGCTGTGGTACTGATGGCACAATTCTGAAATCAGAGTACATTTCAGTAGAAAAAGACAGGTATCCCAAAGGAGAGGGTATCTATGAAATTTCAAAGGATGAAGCTAACAAAAAGGCTGTTGAAGGAAGTACCTGCCAAACGTGCTTAAGTAGTATTAACTGAAAAATAAAATGGGATATGTTGCCTTTTGTTTATCCATTACAATAGTTGTTAAGTTAAAAGACTTATGAGGAAGCATTTGCTGCCAGGTCTGTAGAGGACAGGCTAAACAAGGTGTTCTGTCTGCAGCAGAGCCAGAGACTGATGCTCTGCCCTGGGGACCTGTGTCAGAGCAAAGCCAAGGTCAGCTGTGCTGTTGAACTTTCTACAGAAGCAAGAAGAAAACACTGATCAACAGAGCTCAGTTTCTCATTGTTTGTACTAGTGACATTTAGTAAATATTTGAGAAAAGTCGTCAAAGTATGAATTCTTAACTGGTAGGGAGTAATCTTGTAGGAACTTTCCCACCTAAAATCACTGGTTAGCTTACAAATTTATCCTCCCTGCCCCCTCTTATTTTAGGACTGGTTTGGGATTTGGCCTTACTTGAAAAATCAACTTAGTGATGGGGGGAAAATAATAAAGAACTGTGATTAATAGCAAACATATAGTTTTTGCAACTAATCCACAAATAAGGACCCATAAGTTGGATTGGTTTTAAACAGCTGTACAGATGTTTCCTTCCAGCAGTGAAGTGTAGAGGTTTTTCTTAGAGGTGGCCTGGGTTGAGTTCAGTGAACAACTTACCCCAGCATGTTATGGAGTAACCAGTTAAGTGTGGTGGAAAAGTGAGTTCTGCAATGGGATGGAAGTACCTGTTCAAGGCTCAGATTCCCAGGTGCTGTTGCTTTGCTGCTTCTGAACTGAAATAGCCACCATGGACTTGACTCCATATGTGATGCCTTG
>NW_008239778.1:2969158-2969477 GCF_000691975.1 Corvus brachyrhynchos | reverse complement strand
AGCAGGAAGTAGTTTTATATATTTTTGACTGGCCTTTAGCACGTAGATTCTGGGGACAATCTGTTTTCCACTGTGGCCATTTTTTGGGGAGTTTCTTAGCTGACAGGTTGAGGAGTTCTAAACAGTCAGTTAAATACTCTGAGGTAGATATGGTACATCAGCAACCTGCTCACTTGTGGTTTAAGTATCAGCTGTCAAGTCAAACAGCATCTTACCTAATGCTGAAAATATGGGTAAGAACCAGAGACTTAGTCCTCTACCCCAACTACAATTTCCACAGAAATGGACTCCCATGGCTTTAGGAGCTTTACGGCATTCC
>NW_008239778.1:2957452-2969003 GCF_000691975.1 Corvus brachyrhynchos | reverse complement strand
TTCCTGTAAATTTAAAAAATTCAGAACTTTCTTTGTAAGTGACTTCTGTGACTGTGTTATGATTTTTCAATGTGTTTATGAAAATGATATAAAATAGAAGGTTTAATACAGGGGGTGAGATGCTCTAGTATGTGGAAGAGGAGAGGCTGTCCTTGGAGTGTTGTGTAATTAAACTACATGTGTAATCTGAGGGTTTAAGTTATCCTCAGATGCCAGAAAAAGGTGTGCATGTCTCAACCTTGTAGTAACACTGTGTGCCTTGCAGAGGAGGTGGCCAAGCTGGAAAAGCATCTGATGCTCCTCCGCCAGGAGTATGTGAAGCTGCAGAAGAAACTTGTTGATACAGAAAGGAGGTGCAACCTTCTGGCTGTGGAGTCCAACCAGGGCAATTCCAGCGACACCTTCATCAGTCGACTTCTCACCATTGTAGCTGAACTCTATCAGCAGGAGCAGTACAGGTAAGGAATCCCCCTCTGGGGAAAGGGGAATTCCAGGAACCTTTGATTTTATTGACTGCACTAGGTCCTGGTCTTAGACGAGGAAAATTCTTCGCTGCCTGGTGTGAATAGCGTCCTGAGTTGCAGCTGTAGATGGAAGAGCATGCTAAAATCAAGTGACATTCTGTATCCAGTTCTTGAATCGAGAGCTTTAAGCAGAAGTTTGTTTCTTAGACAAGTTCAGAGAAAACTGACAATGGTCACTGTCAGCAGCAAAGCTCCCTTTGAACAGAAGGAGTTTTGACCTGGACCATACTTGGTTGATGGATTAATTACACAGTGTGTCTGAAAAACTGTTCCTTTCTTGAAAGGCTTTGTCCTTAAAACATTTTCAGTTCTGTATTCCAGTGGTGTGTGTAGAAGCCTGATTAATTTGGCTTGTCTGGTTGTATTGGTGATGTATGTGACTTAGTGATGCACTGTATTTTTGAATCTCAACACAAAGTTATGGTTAATGTTTTCTTTTCTGTAGGCATACTAAGGATCCTTTCCGTATTCTAGATCTCTGAGCTGATTCAGTTCTGAGACTGTTGTGATATTTATCAATTTCTTTGCTGTTACTGAAAGCAGTGCCAATATAGTAAAGAAGTTTAGTCATGTAAGGGAAAATCTATTTTAGTTAAAATTTCCTTGCACCAGCATCTCTTCATGAGCCTCCCTGAGAAAAGGCTCTGTGCCTGCAAGAATTTACTGTAGCCTGCTGGGTAAAAGATTTGATAGATAGTGTATGTCAGAAGAGTTGCAGCACTTTATTTCTGTTCAGCTTCTTAGCTTTAAATGCATAGAATAGTTGTCTAAAAGGGCCTACACATCACAGAATGAGAAAGGTAGCAGGTCCCAGTGCAGGTTTCATTAAGTAACATCTCGGTGTTGTGCTGTAGTTTATAGCAGTACTTTGATTTGGAAAATGGTCTGGAAAGCACACCTACACAGTCAGAACATTTGCAAGCCATGGGACTTCAAAAAGAGCAGGTCAGGTATTTTCTAACTGCAGTGGATAACCTGGTATAAACGGTCAGGATGAAATGGGTGTTGTTGACAGCTGGTCTCCGGGGAGCTGGGGATTCTGCCTTGCACTCAGACTACTGTCAAACAGCGTTGTTCTCTTGCTGGTCTTGCCTGAAAGCGTTGGTGCTTAGCTGACAGTATTAGTATGGACACTGTGACATAAATATTTAACTTCAAGATTGGTGGCTTTTCCTAACTTCTACAATAATTCTCTTGCTGTTTATTCTGAAATGGTAAAAAAACCCAAACCCAACCAAGTACTTGAAGTATTAATGACTCACTGCATTTCTCCCTAGAAAAATATGGATTGCCATTTGACAACATGTTTTACTTAACCAATTGTGTTTTAACGTCCCAAACAACTTGAACCAAAATCGTGGATATCATGACATAGATACTGTGGAGATGCTGAATCTATACATACCTAAGTGCAGGGAAAGTCTGCATAATACGTGTTTGTGCTTTTTTCTCCTATCAGTGATCTGAAGATAAAGGTTGGGGACAGGCACATCAGAGCTCACAAATTTGTCTTGGCCGCACGCAGTGATACATGGAGTCTTGCCAACCTTGCCTCAACAGAGGAGCTGGATCTGTCAGGTCAGTCACTGCTGAGTAATGTGATGCCTCATTGTCTTTAGGGTGACTTGTGAAAGGGCCTGTTGGGAGAAGGTTGCTTAAGTGCCTTTCAGTCTAGTGCTGTCCACTCAAAGTGGTGCTTAATCTGTTGATTATGGAGCTCTCGTTCTGAAAAGTGGTAGTGAGCTTGTGAACTGTGTGCTAGGGGTAGTTAAGTCAATAACCTGCCTTCTTTCTCTTTAACAAACAGGGGTTGAGATTGGTGGCCTGTTTGTCTTTTCTAGAGTCAACTAAACGTAATGAAAAACAAATCTATATGGAGGAGCTTGACTTCTTCCTTTGTGAGGAAGGACAGGGCTTTTTGAGGTAGTGTGCATAATTTCTCTGAAGCGTGTCATGGAAATACCTTGCTGCTTGTTAACACAGTGTGTGTGGGAAGTGAATGCAAGTACTGATGTGTTATTGAAATTGTTTGCTTTGGCACTTTGATACCTTTGTAAAACAGGTGAGGAAGAGAAGTTTTCCAAAAGACTGTCTTCTACATGAGCATTTTGGTTTGCTGTAGCTATTTCTTGCATGTACTTACACTGAGCAGTGTTTCTGCAGATTGAACTCTCAACAGGCTTTTCTGTACTTAACAGTGTAGGACAGCCTTATACAATTAATTTGTGAGCAATAAAACCAGGTATGAAGTTAAGCAGGCTTGCTGACTGGCATGTTGAATATTAAGCACTGGCTTCACTTTCTGCACTTAATCTTATCATGAATTCTAAGTACAAACAAACTGGAAAGTAGCAAGTCACAGCAAGCTGGTTTTATGAGACAGCGTGGGCTTCCGTGCAACATGATTTGTGGATCTTTCTGCAGGCACAAGAAAACAGATGCCAAGGAGTTTTGAAACTGCTATGCTAACAAAAGCTATTACTAAAAAGCTCTTATGTTACTTGGAGTGTCATTCCAAGTGGCAGTCTGAAGCGTTTCTAGCTCCATGTCTAAGCTAGTCTGAGAATGTCAAATGTAACTGCCGTCTTACATGTTTAACAATGCAAACACTACTTGAATGTGTGCTAGTAAATGATACTTTCCACTGTAAAATTGAATTACTGATTTTTTAATAAATTTGATAAATGGCACAAGGATTACCTTATGAAGTAGCTGGAGCAAGCAACAAGCTGTTCCCTGGAAATGGTTTTCTTAAGAGGTTCTCTTAAGAACTTGCAAGCTAAGATTGCCTGAATCTTATCTTCAGAATGCAGGCAGCATTTGAGATTGAGTGTTTTTAGAGTTCGTGTAATCTGTAGAATTTTCTAATCTTTAAAAGAGTAGAAAGAGATGAACACATGTTCTCTTACTGAAAGGGAGAAAATGCACTCTTACCTCTGCCAAGGCAGAGCTGATAGTACATCTCAAGTAGGTTTTCTGATTGCTTCAAGTTTGGCATAAAATACTTGTCTTACTAAAACCTTGTGATTCCTAGGAGGCAGCCTGCATGCCAAGTACTGCTGCTACTCTGCAGATAATCTGGGCCAACCCTCCATCTAAAGGAGATGTTTTAGGATGGGTATTTTGGTGTCTTTAAGGTTTTTAATTTAAATTTTTTTTAGAAAAACAAAACAGCTCAAAGGACTAAGGTTAATTTTTTAAATGAATGGTATTTCTGTTGTTGATCTGATCTCCTGAAGTTATTCTTACCTACATCCTTGTAAGATGGATTGTCATTTTAATTGTGAGTAGGTGACAAAGGTCCTTGGCCACTGGGCTTGAGTAGTGTCCCATGGTGTGATTTTCCGTTTTATTCCCACTGCATAAAAACATCAGTTTGTGATCAGTCTTGTAAACACCTGAAATATAACCAGCTCCTTAAACTGGCTCTTCTACACTTTTCCTAGAAGTGGCTGCCAGCAGTTTGAAGTGCTTTGTAGTCACTACCAAAGTGTAACAAGGTGTAAATACCTTTGTTGGAATGCAGCAGTTCATAACATATGGCTGTTAAATCAAAAAGGGAGATTGTTCTTGTCAGATGTGGGTGTGCATTTGGCCATATGTGAGGGACCAAGGAGCATAAGGGGCATCACTGGTCCCTAAATATGCAACGTGGGTGTAGCAGATAGCTCCCTGCATTCTGCAGTGTCCCAGTGTAAGAAGGTTTTCCTGCTTGGTGCCAGCATTGTTATTCAACTTCTGACCAGTTTCAACATTTTGAACTAAGTACAGTTTCAAAACAAGACCATCTTTTTATGGTAGCTGTGACTTTCAGAAGTCAAAGGAAGAGCAACTACTAGGATAGGTGATTGCTTTTAGGTATTTTATTAATCCTGTTGCTCCCTGTACCAGATGCTGATCCAGAGGTAACCATGGCAATGCTGCGGTGGATCTACACAGATGAACTTGAGCTAAGAGAAGATGATATCTTCTTGACGGAGCTTATGAAATTAGCTAATAAATTTCAGCTCCAGCTGCTTAGGGAAAGGTGAGTCTTAGTAAATATACCTGAACTCTTAAACCTTGTTTGAACAGAAATAAGATGATAGCTGCTGGCAATTGGATAAAATTATACTTTTTTCAAAGTCTTGAGCTTTTAATAATACAACATGACATTCAGTTTATCAGGGGAAATGAAGCATTGTGCTACAGTTAAACTGTAGCAGATTTCTCATAAGTTTTATGTTTACTTTGCAGTTCTTCTCCCAGTCAAACTAATAACCCTAATCTGGTGTTGAGAGGAGATAGTAGAATAGCATCAGGTTCAGGAGAGTTGCAAGAAAGGAGTTGTTAGAGAATGCTAGGAAGTCAATGGCAATTAGCTTGGTATTAAAGTGGCACAGGTGAAAGTTTTGTAACTTCTGTGCATCTTGTGCAACCTTTCTTCAGAAATAGGGTTAATGTACAACGCTTTCACGTTCTGAGACTGTGATTACACCATGGTATTAGGGGCTAGGTTGTTATATTGAATTACAGAGTGTTCTAAACCATTTGGAGTTAGTGAGAAGCCTGAATGTACAAATTGAAACCTCGTCAAGTTTGTACAACTTCAAAGCCTTGAATTTAGTCAAAGTACCCTTTAATTGAATAATCCTTTGCCCAAGGGGTATCTGTAGCAGTACATTCATAATCTATGATTTGTATGCCTTCAACATGAAGCAATTAAATTGCTGTCAAGTGTTCTGACCAGAGAAGCTGAAATCTGTAAGGCCAGTGCTAAAACTGCTTCAAGCCTTGTACCAGCCCAAAAGCTGCCCTCATGTTGTAGTGTGAACTTAGCAGTTGGCTGGTCGATGTGTAGGATGCCATTCATAATTATGAGATGTTTTTGTAGTTACAGAATCATTGAATAATGGAATTGTTTAAGCTGGAGAAGACCACTAAGATAGAGTGGTCAGCAGCCCAGCACTGCCAAGTCCATCATTAACCATGTCCCCAGGTGCCACGTCTACACGCCTGTTAAATCCCTGCACAGGTGGTGACTCCACCACTGCCCGGGGCGGCTGTGCCAGTGCCTGACCACGAAACCTCGTCAAGTTTGTACAACTTCAAAGCCTTGAATTTAGTCAAAGTACCCTTTAATTGAATAATCCTTTGCCCAAGGGGTATCTGTAGCAGTACATTCATAATCTATGATTTGTATGCCTTCAACATGAAGCAATTAAATTGCTGTCAAGTGTTCTGACCAGAGAAGCTGAAATCTGTAAGGCCAGTGCTAAAACTGCTTCAAGCCTTGTACCAGCCCAAAAGCTGCCCTCATGTTGTAGTGTGAACTTAGCAGTTGGCTGGTCGATGTGTAGGATGCCATTCATAATTATGAGATGTTTTTGTAGTTACAGAATCATTGAATAATGGAATTGTTTAAGCTGGAGAAGACCACTAAGATAGAGTGGTCAGCAGCCCAGCACTGCCAAGTCCATCATTAACCATGTCCCCAGGTGCCACGTCTACACGCCTGTTAAATCCCTGCACAGGTGGTGACTCCACCACTGCCCGGGGCGGCTGTGCCAGTGCCTGACCACCCTTTCAGTGAAGACATTTTTCCTAATATCCAACCTCTACAACCCCTGCTTGTGATCACTGTTGTACTTGTAGAGATACACATCTTCCCTACTTCATAGTAGTGAATGAACTGCAGTTTGTGCCCTTGGGAGAGCTGGGATGGATCTCTACTTGCAGACTGCTGTGTGGTGTTATTATGGACCTTGGCTAGGTGGGCTCTGATAGAAGTCTGCTCTTATGGAAGAAGTCTTCTAGGACTTCTGACAAAAGTATGTTTATGCAGTTTAGCCTTATTAAAGCAAGTCCCTGCTATATTCTACTGGTATCTGTAGAAAGGAGTCTTAGGACTCTCTTACAGCATGGGAGAGTGATTAAGTGAAGCTTTTTGGTTATTGACACTGGCTTTCCTGTTTTGACAGATGTGAAAAAGGAGTTATGTCACTCGTTAATGTCAGGAACTGCATCCGTTTCTATCAGACTGCTGAGGAGCTCAGTGCCAGCACACTCCTCAACTACTGTGCTGAGATTATTGCTAGCCACTGGGTGAGTTCTGGCACAAGGAGGCAAGACAAAAAATGTTTGGACATCATAAGAATGTAATAGTAGAATTTTGCTTACCTTACCACACTGTCTAACCTCAGTTAGTTGGTCAATTGTCTTGAGAATGTCTTGGTAGGGGGGAGTAACTTGTTCTGTTCATTGGAAATACTTCACTGTACAAAGTGTCTTAGTTTCCTAAACATGACCCAAATAGAAGGGACTGTATTCTAATAAGCAAGAGGGTTGTTTATCAAATCTGGACTCCAAAGTGTTTAGAAGTTCATCCATAGTTGGTCTCTGTCTATACAGATCACAAATCCCAGGCCTGCTTTTACTTCTAAAAATAATTCATGGAAGCCAGGGAAATTTATCTTCTGTAATGGAGGGAGAGGCAGCTGGTCTTGCAACCAGCTTGGAAGTTTCACTTGCTCTGATCTCTTATTTTGAAGAAAGTTTGATTAACTGAGTAATGAGTTAGCCTTTAAAATAAGACTTGTCAACAGTAAACTTGGGGCAGGGGGGGCTTCAGATTATTCTAAATCTAAAATGCATACTCTAGATGTGGATGTTTCTTTCTCTGGCTAATGCTAAGGCAAAGGGAAGTGTTTTGATATGTTAATACATAAAAAAAGATTATTATGTCTGAACCTTTGGGTCAGCAGTTTTAACTCAACTTTCTTCTTGACTCCTAACTTTTGATGCTCAGCTCTACATGGAAATGAAGTTGCTTCTGTTTAGTCAAATGAGCACTAACTGAGACCTAAGGCCTTCTTATTCCGAAGATTCTGTTTACTTTTATTCATATTTTTATGAATCAGTCTTCAGTAGTTGTAGGACTTTTTGGCAAAGTTAAGAATAAGTCAGTAGAGGATTATCTTAAAGACTAGATGTTAATCCACCATAGTGTCTGGTAAAATGCTAGTTTTCCATGTCTGTAGACAAAAAGGAAGAAAAATTTCACTGACTGATCTTGAAATTAAAATGTAAGATATAAAGCTTCCTGATTGTTTCTTCCTAATCTTAAAAGACTATCTGGGATTTTTCCTGCCAAAATGTTATCAAAATGGAACTTCTAACTGAACTTGTTTTGTGAACTTCAAAATTACATTGTACAATGCCTTGTCTATAAATATAACAGGAGTATTGCTTACCCTTCTCTTTTTTATTGCTTCTAGGATGACTTGCGTAAAGAAGACTTCAGCAGCATGAGTGCTCAGCTATTGTATAAAATGTTCAAGTCAAAGACAGAATATCCTTTGCATAAGGCCATTAAAGTTGAGAGAGAAGATGTAGTCTTCTTGTATCTTATTGAAATGGATTCACAGGTATAGTGAGACTGACTTGATCTATCTTCTAGAATTTGGTGTTTCAAGTAACTAGTTCCTAAGTACCAGTCTGAAACTCGTTAGTGATTTTTCTCACTAATTCTTATTTGCATGTTCAGCATTGCCACAGCTACTTCTGTGTAGGTAATGGAGGTCTATTTAGCAGTAGCTTCATGAAGACATAATTTAGAAGTGATTTGTAACACTTAAAAACATCTTCATGCAACAGAATATATCTAATAAAATCCATTACCTGATATTGCTATGTACATTTAAAGCTGAATGGTTATAATAGCCAACTTTGCTGCTTCGTGGCTGTTCAGTAAGAATCATTTCCTTGGACAACTTTTCTGTTGAAAGCTGAAGTAACAGGTATTTGTTCTGCTTGGATGAAAACTCTAAACAACTAGCAAATAAGTTGTCTCCCAACAAGAGGCAAGGAAGAGTTATTCAAGTACTTGTAATGTCAGTTGGCTGTATTTGTGTTGTAGCTTCCTGGGAAGCTCAATGAATTGGATCACAATGGAGATCTTGCTCTGGATCTAGCCCTGGCCCAAAGATTGGAGAGTATTGCAACTACACTGGTCAACCACAAGGCTGATGTAGATAGGGCAGACAAGACAGGCTGGAGTCTGCTCCATAAAGCCATCCAGAGAGGTAAGGAGATGTGATATGAAGCTTTGTTAACTTCCAGTTGTTCCCAGTGTGGAATACATACTTCCAAGTCTGTTCCTGTGTCATGTTGTAGTGACACTGCAGTTAGAAAATTGTAGTGAAGTATGAACTTTGTCCTGTTTCTTTTTTTTTTTAAGACGTAAGAGCAAACAGACTTATTTGAGATCTGAGAGCCAGTTTGCTGGCTGGGCAAACTTATGCTATGTGACATCCAGGTGCAATCTAGTAGAACATTGCCTGCTAAAGGAAGAAATCTAGGGAGACACTGGGAATATTCTAATTTAACAGTATTCTTTCTGACAAATAGTTGAATTGAGCACAACAAAATAAAGGTCACAAAGAAGAAGTCCTTTCCTAGACTTGGGTTGAATGCAGCATATGCTTCTTTGAAATATGGTTAACAGTAAGGGTCCTTGCCACTGCATAGCAGTTTCAGAACAGGAAAATCTGACTGAAAGAAGATGAGGAGCAGGTGGTGGTACCTGGACTGTCCAGTCTGAATATTTCCAAAGCTCCAGTGCAGTTACCAGAGTGGTGTCTGAGTACAACTACATGATTATATTGAGCTGTTCCCCACCTTAGAGTGGAAAATGCATCTTATGAGAATTGGAGCACAGCAGGTTCTGGTTGCCATGGCCACAGTACTCTGAAGGCTTTGGATCAGCAGCATCTTGGCCTGTGGTCAAAGTGTGGTAAAAATCTGCAGCGAACACCTTGTGCTGCTTGTTATTTCTGCAATGTCTTTGGCAGCTCTCTTCCAGAAAGCCAAGCATAAGTTTATTTTTACCAGCAAACTGTCTCGGACCCCTAGAAGTAAAGGAAGAAGTTGGGAGCTGAATTTTAAACTCACAAAATTTAAATTCATCTCCTACATGTCTAAACAGGGTAATGCTGGCTTCTGATCCTGTGAGTGAGACTTCAGCCACGGGAGTAGGAGACATTGTAGGCATAGGTCAGTGTTGTGATGGCTGCAGCCATATAAAACACTGGAAAAATTGCAGCAGGCTGTTCTTCATACTTAATACTGGCATTTGTCCCTAGTTCTAATGTCTGCTTTCAGTCTGATCTAGAGCTCTGAGAATGAACACTTGCTTTTCAGTAACCACAACTTCAGTGAATTAATCACAGTTAACAATCACATGTTCTGGAAATGGAGCTAAAGCAAATTGTCTGCACTTGCCACATGATTCTTACTACTTACAATCACTGAAAAGTGGGGGAATGTCATATATGGAGATCAGAATGGGACTTTTGTTTTTGTTGATAGAGATAATCCAGCAATATGGATTTAAAACACTGTTCTTTGTTCTCCACTCTTGCATTCAGGCCAAGCAAAATGTGAATATGTCTATGCAAAATAGCCTTTGAAGCAAGGGCCGCCAGTATTTTCCTGAAGTTATTCTTTGCATATTGGTGTTTCAAGTACAAGGTTTCATATGTGGAAGTGGGTCTAAGTTCTGACTCCTGAGAAGCTCTCAAGGAGTTCTTGGGAATGCTGTGCATGGTGGGTCTGCACTGCTGGAGCCCTTACCCTGTATATATATGAGGGACTGAATTACCAAGAGCAAAGGCTGTGTTATTCCTGTTTATGCAGTAAGACTCAACAGGCTAACTTGAACTGGAAACTTTTGACTAATGCCTTGGAATAGTACCTTTTGTTCAAAAAATACTTGTATGTTTAGTATCACAGTTTGTCCAATGTTTTATTAAAGGAACAATGGATTTATCTTGATAGAGGAATGAGCAAAGTCAGTATCACTATAACAATAAGCTGGTGTGAGAACTTGAGTCACAGGTAACCTGTGGGCAAAACACTTCTTCAAAGGATTTGCTGTGAAGTGTTTTAATCCTGACTTTGCAGTGAAGCACTGTTGAAGTTGCCTGTTGCTGGGGCATTTTAGGAGCAGACACTTGTGTTGGAATGAATGTATGGTATGGATTGAAGTCACGTGTATCCGTTTCCTGGAGTATAAAACATATAGGGTACATATATCCATTAATAACTTGGTTTTGTTTCACAAAAGGAGATAAATTTGCTGCAAACTTTCTCATTAAAAATGGTGCCCGTGTGAATGCTGCTACACTGGGAGACCAGGAGACTCCTCTGCACCTTGTGGCATCGTACAGCCCCAAGAAGCACTCGCCAGATGTCATGGCAGAGATGGCACAGATCGCACAGTCCCTCCTGCAGGCAGGAGCCAATCCAAACATGCAGGACAGCAAAGGCAGGTAAATGCTGTGGGATGTAAAGTCTGCTACAAGTGTAACAGACAATGCTGTGGTGATCAGATGCAGCCTCCTAAGAACCTCTTCAGGTCTTTCAGCAAAGTACAGCTGATACTGGAACCAGGAATTCATTTACCTGGTTTGAGACCAGTTGGTAGCACTCAAAGTAGAAAGTTGTGCAGGCTGAATGGTACCCTTCACGGCCAATTAAATGTAGCCCATCTACAGAAAGCTGGGGTGAGTTGATAGTGTTAGAACACATGGTACACAGTTAAATTGCCTTTATTGAATCATTGAATGGTAAAAGCTAACTAAGATGACAAATAATATACCTGAAGCTGTCAGGGAAACTAAAATGTTCTCAAAAATCGCCAGTTTCTGCAGTTTGTTTATCTGAAGTGTAGGGCCTGTAAGCTTTTTCACAGGTTAGGTTGGGCTGGCAAGCAAGTTCATAAAATAATATAGAAGACTTGGGATATATCAGCTGCACAGTTCTGACAGGTGAGGCTATTGTACTTCTTCCTGTAAAGTTACTTCTTACATTAATGAGTTCCTTACTACCAAATTAATTGGAATCATGTTCACTAAAAGTTTAGATTTCTCTTTCTTAAAAGAAGTGCTTGTGCCTTTCTCCTTTAAGCAGAGATGAAAGTTAAGCCCATGGTTCCCTAGGGGTGTGTTGGTGACTGGGGCCAAAGTCTGAAGTGCCTTGCTTATTCC
>NW_008239778.1:2934242-2957392 GCF_000691975.1 Corvus brachyrhynchos | reverse complement strand
CCTGCTGTCACTGTTCTTTGCTGCAATTACAGGACCCCGTTACATGTGTCCATTGTGGTCAGGAATGAGCCTGTGTTCAGTCAGCTCCTGCAATGCAAGCAGTAAGTCTCACTTGAATGTAAAATACACTGAGGTTACCTGTATAGTGAAGATACGGAAACTGGTTTAACAACTCTTCTGTGCCTTTTTGCCTTACAATAAGACTAGTAATAACTTTGGATGCAGAAGTGTAAAGGCTGTGCATAAGTGAAGATGCTAAAACCATGTCAGAAGCCATGTAAGATTTTGCTCTACTGTAAAGAAGCAGCAAATTGCATCTTTGTGCTTTTCAAAGAGACTGAAATAATTTCAAAGGTGAGGTAATGTAGGAAGCTTGATTTGTAGTGGAGTTAAAAGGAGTAGTAAGACTCTTGAAATATCTCAGTATGTTCTTGAGTTCGGCTTGGGTTCTGCTTAAAGCTGACACCGGTGACTTCTTAGGGTGGTGAAGCAGAACACTTCCTTTGACTCTGTTTGATTGCAGCTGAATTTGCAGTTCTTGTACACAGCTTACTCAAGGGGATTTGCCTCTTCGTTACACTTAGTGGGAGTCCAAATCTACCAGGGATTCTACACTTCCCTAGGAGCAGTGAGCTTGAATCTAGTAGTCATTGAAAGGTGCTGTGCTTGTTTTAGAGTATTCACAAATTCTCTGAAGTAACTGGAGCTACAGTAGGCTTCTTGGCAAGCAAAAGTTGTCAGAGATGTATGAGATGAACTAGTACAGCTGTTCAGACACTTGAAACTTAAGCTGTGTTGGGGAACCACTTTTTAAGGTATAAACTGGGGACTCTAACTCTTTATTTTTAGACTAGACTTGGAGCTGAAGGATCATGAAGGAAGCACAGCTCTGTGGCTTGCAGTCCAGTATATCACTGTATCATCTGATCAGTCTGTGAACCCTTTCGAGGATGCCCCTGTTGTGAATGGAACCTCATTTGATGAGAACAGTTTTGCAGCAAGGTTGATCCAGCGAGGCAGCAATACAGATGCTCCAGACACAGTAACAGGTAAAACAGAGTATTTCTTTGTAGGTGGAAGGCTTGTAAGTTAATTGCTTGATGCTGACTGCACTTGGAGGAGCTGGATGAGGTTTCAGCAGCATTTTCTCCATAATAAATGGTAGGTGGTAGTTGCTTTACCCACAGCTGGCACACTGACAGTCCCAAGCTGAGCTGGACTTGCAGGAAGTGACAGAACATATGGAGTCATTGCCAGATTCTAATATCCTCTTTACACTTTCAAGATGTGTAATCACTAAATTAAAGTGCATGTGACAGTCCAGTGTTGGAAGGGGACTGCTAGTACCTAGGGTTTTCCTTGTTGGCTTCAAAGTGTAATGTTGTAAGGTAGTGGGGAAGGTGTTAGCAGACTTACTATCAGTGTGGTTGGAGTAGCACTCTAACAGTGTTCATGGTTTTTCTGTAGGAAACTGCTTACTTCAGAGAGCAGCTGGTGCAGGAAATGAGGCAGCTTCTCTCTTCCTAGCAACTCATGGAGCAAAAGTCAACCACCAAAACAAATGGGTAAAAGCAGACACTTAGTCTGAAAGTTTCCTTACTTCTCTTCAGAAATAAGATAGCAGAGATCTCTCGTAGCTAGCTTAAAGCAAGTTGGAGCACATTGTGAACCTTTGCATATTTTCAGGTATTTACTAGCGATCACTTGCATTCTTGTGGCACTGTTCTTGCAGAATCACCAGTTGTTAACATGCTTTTAGCACTTACTGCAATGCCTGGTGTAATAAAATCCTTAGTAAAAGCTAACTCATGTAGTTTGGAACTCCTAATGAGCTTCAGCTTCTAAGAGTGAAACTCTTCACACCAGCTCTTGTAGTTTTAATAATTTAAAAGCTGCTTCTCTTCATGTCTCAAGCTGTTAACCCAGCACCCTGTTTATTAAAGGGAGAAACCCCACTACACACAGCCTGCAGGCACGGCCTAGCAAATCTGACAGCAGAACTCCTGCAGCAAGGAGCCAATCCCAACATCCAGACGGCAGAAGCGGCTCTTGGGCAGAAGGATGCATCTGCTCCTCCATCAGCAGAGAATGTTCACCTGCAAACCCCCCTTCACATGGCTATTGCTTACAATCACCCAGATGTAGTGTCAGTCATCCTAGAACAAAAAGGTAGGTGTTTGCTGGTCCAGACTGTTGATGCTGCTGTGAATTGGTGTGTCAGGATGGGATCCAAGTTGTGTTTTGACAAACTACTGAGAAAGCATGTCGTCCTGTAAACAGTATTTAAGCATAGCAATTAATAAGACTGGCTAAGTAGTCTTAAACTCCAATCATCTGCTTGTTAAAACTAGAAAATTATTTTGTCTGTGCGTGTTTGTAAATTCTCCACTGCAGATAATGGGCTTGAACAGTTAGTCTCAGGTTCTGTTCTAGCTGTACAACTGAGATCGCTTTAAAGCATTTCCTCAGGTGAATGCTGGAATCAATTTTGGATAAAGGCATCTTTCTGTGGTGAGACTTCTGCCTACCTCAACTCCTTAGTAAGAGGACTTTATACAGAGCAATGCTGGTAATGATAGTAGAATTGAAACGTGAGTGCTCAAATATCAGCAGATGAGTTCATTTAATCCTACTAGTCAGCTTCTTTCTAGCAGCAGGATGGGAGTTTGACAGCCAAAGCAGGGCCAATTTTGTCTCCTACCATAAGTGGGATTTAGAAGGAGTTAGGTGAACTGGGGTAGATATTGTCCATCCCAGGAAATGGAGAAGGAGGGATGCTGCCGCTCTATTGTGGAGCCTCCATTCTCATTAAGAGTAGCTTTGTATATGCTTTGTATATGCTTTGTATATTTGGAATTGCAGGTAGAAAGGGACAGGTTAAGCCTCTTAGCTAGAAAACTGAATTTTTCTTAGTATATGTGTTAAGATTAGGCAGTAGTGGCAATATTGTCTGAATGCTAAGCAGTGTCACATCAGGGAAGCTGAAGGTACTTTGTCAGATCTTAAAAACTGACTGCTAAAGGAACAACCTTCTACAAAATGTGACATTACCTAATTTCTTATGCTTTTTTGTAGCTAATGCTCTTCATGCTACCAACAACTTGCAAATTATTCCTGACTTTAGTCTAAAGGACTCAAGAGACCAGACTGTGCTGGGATTGGCTCTTTGGACAGGTATGTGCCCTTGAAGATGAGACTTTACAATGATAGGGAAGCTATGATGTGAACAAGATTTTCTTAAAGATAAAACAGCAGGTGTGTGTTCATGTTCTGGCTTGTGCTGCTAGGGAGGAGTTGTCAAGGAGAGCTTTAGATGGTTCTTCATCTTTTAAAATTCGTGTTCACATATGACTTAGTGAAAGATTTCTAGTCCTACAGCTTCTGCCCAGAACTGTACTTGCAGTTCTGTGGAATTCTTCTTGTGTGAACTCCCTAGCAGCTTTCATATCAGATCACTGTATTGTCTGTGCACGTTAAGTCGGTTCTATTAGTCTCAGTGTTTCCATTTTATAGAATGGAAGGTAAAATACTAATGAGTTTGAACTGTTCAGGCATGCACACAATAGCAGCTCAGCTGCTTGGATCTGGGGCATCCATCAATGACACCATGTCAGACGGACAGACGCTCCTACACATGGCAATCCAGAGACAGGACAGTAAGAGTGCCCTCTTCCTGCTGGAGCATCAGGCAGATATAAATGTCAGGTAAGATCCTAACTGATACAGCACTTACCTGCATATGTATCTAGGAGCAGGTGGTGACTGCCTTTGTATAATGGCTTGAGATTTGTTTCAGTTTGTGATTTACACAGTTTGGCACTGTTCTGTGGCACTAGTTATGGCTGAGGGATTACATATGTTAACTTGGACCTATGTATAGCTCCATTGGTCAGTACCTCCTCTTGAGGCTGCAGAGGGAGGTGCTACTTAATTCTAGGTAAAACAGCATCCTCTCTAGGAGACTGAAGTCCTAGAGACAGGCCTAGAGGCACTGAACTTCTCTTGTCTCATCCGTTTGCCAGCTTGTTAGAGCTGCATGTTTGCTACTATCTAAAATATATTAGATACAGATCCAGCAACAGGAGTCTGATAAACTTCCCTCCTCAGTATCTCCTAGACAACTTGATATTAGACTTAACAGAACATTTGTCTGCTTACATGACTGACAGGCTGTCTGTTAAATTTGGCGAGCTGTACTGTAATGAATGTCATGGGTACAAACTGCCTAATGCTGCTGTGCTAACTTCAACTTTTTAACAGTTGGTATTTGACTGTTGCTTGAAGTGTTGCCACGTTGCAGACAAAGCTGTTTGCTTCTGTGGCAGCAGGCTGGCTTGGAAGGAACTCTGTGCAAATAATGGCTGCACTGAAGGAATTGAGTGTCTCTGAGCTAAGAACACTAACTTGTTTTTCCAACTTTAGAAATCAATCACTTGCTAAAAGTGAAGGGAGGAAGAAAGGTAGACTGCAGAGCTGTGATGAAATACATGGTGTGTTTGTGATGGTCTTACCACAGCAAAAATACATACAAGAGGAGATAATTCTTGGCTTTCCCAATAAAGTGCTGTAGCTGAACTTTATGATGCACCTGTAACACTTGCAAGTGTCCCTGCTGCAGGACCCAGGATGGAGAGACAGCCCTACAGCTGGCCATCCAAAACCAGCTCCCACTCGTGGTGGATGCCATTTGTACCAGGGGAGCAGACATGTCTGTGCCGGATGAGAAAGGAAATCCTCCCTTATGGCTTGCCTTGGAAAACAACCTGGAAGATATTGCATCAACTCTGGTAAGACTGTCAGTTGGTTTAGTCTCACTTTTTTTCATTGTGCTAGCAAAAAAAGGCTTCATCAGCAAAAACAAACTCAATGCATGAAGAGAACAGACTTGTCCAATATTACTAATTTCTGGAGGTCTTTTTCTTCACCACAAATTCCTCTTTACTGCAGGAATCTTATAAATACTGTAGTCTGCATAACCAAATATCTTGCAGCCACTTTAATAAAAACGTAGAATATGCTGTCTGGATTCTTGATCTGGAAGGAGTAGGTATCTGCTTAGATCAGTCTGTAGCATACACGACTTGTGTAATGATCAGCTTTCTGAATAAAACTGAATACTCATTTTATGCTTTAGTGTCTATGTTGCTTTTTATTGCATCTTAAAGTTGAACCAAGAAGGCCTTTAGAAGCTTATATTTACTTTAAAGACTGTTTACTTTCAGGCATGGGTGATACAGCAGGAGATTTCCTAGGAGATACAAGTAGACCTCCTTGTGTCTTTTTCATAAGGAAGTTACTTTGCTTTGTCCAGTTGTCTGCTAGAGACAACTATTTAAAAACTCTGCTTGTGACCTGAGAAATACATCTTGTAACTGTTCTTGACTGTGCTGGTATTGGATAAGAACATTTATGGAGTCAACACTCTTAACTACTCATGTTTAAACCTTGTAAATGGTTTGTAAAGCGGAGTGGAACAAGTCTTAAGTGCCACATTGCTCAAGTATGTAGTTCTCTAGTAGAAGAATACAAATATTAGCAAACAATTCCTGGAAAAAAACTCTCTCTGTTTAGTTGATTGTGTAAGAAAGCAGGTAAATGGGCCAGACCTTCAAAGGCAATGTCTGCTGATGCTGCTTGATTTACTGTAGGTGCTTGTCATTGCTGAAAGTGAGGTAACTAGTCCATCCTGCTTAAGATCTATCAAAGTATATAGATGAATATTTAAATTGTTAATAAATACCGTCTAATTAAGGATTACACAGTAAACAATAAAATATTGGTCTGGAAGACTTTAAAGTAGCTTCCTGAAATTCAGTGACTGTCACAGGAATAGACAAGGCATCTCAAGTTTTACCTCTAGGGGATAATGTTCCAGAAGCATTAGTCAGGGACTATTGTAGGAGCCTGTTGAAAAAAACCTTCACTGTGTCATTGTGCTTCTCCTTCCAGGTTAGGCATGGCTGTGATGCAACGTGTTGGGGGTCAGGACCAAGTGGCTGCTCACAAACCCTTCTCCACAGAGCTATTGATGAGAACAGTGAACAGATTGCTTGCTTCCTGATCCGCAGGTCAGACCCCTTCCAAGATACGAACCTTCTAACATGCATGTAGGGATGCCCCTGGCATAAATTAATTGAATGCTATCTTGAGTCAATAACAGCTATGTGCTTCCTTAGGCTTTTGCTGGGTTGGGTGGGTGACACTTGGGATTCTGACCAATCCTAAATACACATTCTGTTAACTATAATAGCATCGTGTTCTTGATGACAAGAGTCAAACTAAAACCAGGAACTTGTGCTTTTGTAGAACGTGTCAGCAGTTGCTGGATCAGCTCTTGTAATCTTTTCTGTGACCTTTTTTCAAGCAGTTTAAATCTGGATTAAACATGATAAATTGACCGCACTGTGTTTGTTTTAGTGGGTGTGATGTGAATAGTCCCAGAAAGCCAGGCCCAAATGGAGAAGGAGAAGAGGAAGCCCATGATGGACAGACACCCCTACACTTGGCAGCCTGCTGGGGACTAGAGGAGGTGATCCAGTGCCTTTTGGAGTTTGGTGCCAATGTCAATGCTCAGGTGTGTGAACAAATCATGCACAATTTTTTAAAGTAGATTCTTTGCCTCTGACGTAGTGAAAACAAACTTTCCTCTCAGCTGTGTATTTTGCTTGATAGAGAAAAGAAAATCCTGCTCTTAGAGCTGAGCCAATGCAATGACTGGCTGAAGCTCTGCTTTCTCTCCTGTCCCTTTTTACCAGACCTGGTGCTTATCTGCCCGTATGGTGGTTAATTCAGGAAGCTAAGCTGAAGGAAAATAATGATACAGAAAACTTCTTGCAGTGTTAGTTTTCTCATATAACTATGGGATTCAGTGTCTTCTGTCCCTAGTGTGAATTAAAGCCAGGAGCAGGGCTGTATTGTGCTGCAATTAATCATTAAATCAGCTATAGTGTAAAACTCCAGAGTACTCTACTTTGTTAGTATGTTTGGGAAATATCTTCTGTTATTGAGTAAACTGAGGTGATTTGAGTTACATTTCATTTTCGATTACACAGTAATCCTTAAACAGAAGCTTTATAAATAACAACAAAAGAGATGAATGGATAACATTTCTAGGTCCTGGTGCTGTTGAAAGTGACATTAAAATGAATCACAGAACACAGTCACAAAGCAGCCTTGGCTGTAAACTGCTGCTTGATGCAAACAAATGTTTAAACACCTCAGCTGACTTTGCTATTAAATTTGAGTGCTAATCTCTGCTCCCAGAATGACTGACTACATGGGAAATGTTATGGTGAGCTATTTAAAAGGCCATGTAGCACAGGATTGAGGTCAGCCTGTTTGGAGAAACAAATCTCAATTTGCTTTTCTTACACTGTGGGTTTGGGCTCACCCTGCAGCTGTTTGGTGACCATGCTGAAGGAAGCTGGGTAGGTCACAGGACTAAACTACTAAGTTGCTTTGACCCTTGAAAATTAGGGAAGGATTTGTGTACTACTGAGTCTATATATAACAAACTTCCTGGTTTCCTTCTAGGATGCAGAAGGAAGAACTCCAATCCATGTTGCCATTAGCAACCAACATAACGTTATCATTCAGCTGATGATTTCACATCCAGATATTAAGCTGAATGTACGTGACAGGCAAGGAATGACTCCCTTTGCTTGTGCTATGACGTATAAAAATAATAAAGCAGCTGAAGCAATTTTGAAGAGGGAACCAGGAGCTGCAGAACAGGTAAGCTGGGAGTGTTCAAACCATGCTGGTTTTGTTACTGCACTAGTTTGTGGTAACAGCTGTTCCACAAGCTGGTTCTGTTTTATCCTTTTGTGGCTTTACATGCAATCCGTTTGCCAGATGCCAGTTCTCTTTAGCAGGATTTATTAGGAAACTAGGTGTGTATGTGATATGTGTGAGTAAGAACATTAAGGGTTAGTACCTTGTCAAATCTTCTTATCTTGTCAATACTGAACTGAGAAACAGGCATATGTATGTATAAGGAGGAAATTCTAACTCTACTCTTGTCTTGTGCTGGACTAGTACAGAAATAATCTATTACCCAGCTCTCCTAAAGCTATCCAAAACAGAAAACGTGACCTAAAATAACTGAATAATAGATGCTATGCTGCCCTCTGCTGAAAAATAAAACTTCCAACTGTATCTTCAGGCTTCTGGTGTGACACTTCAGGCAGCTGTTCAGGAGGTTCTTCCTATCCTGTGTAAGTTTAATTACTAGCAAAATATTTGAGTACTTAGTGAGCTCTTGCAATATATGTAAAACATGGTTACAAATACAGCCAGTTTAAATATGCTTTAAGGTCAGCTGCAAGGTGAACAACATGTGCTTGGTATTAAGCAAAAAAACCGAATTCTCAGGTTGCCCAGAGCAGCTGTGGCTGCCCCATCCCTGGAAGTGTCCAGGGCCAGGTTGGACAGGATTTGGAGCAACATGGGATAGCAGAAGGTGTCCCTGCCCATGGCAAGGGGTGGATGGGATCACCTTGGAAGGTCCCTTCCAGCCATTCTATGGTTCTGTGAATACACTTTGCATCAGCGTGGCAGGATTCCATGTTGCTTCCTTCTCCTGGATTAATTGCCAGATAGACTCAAGCTTGTGTCATTTAACTGAGTTTATCATTAACTGCTGCTCAGTACTTAACTACAACAGCTGTTAATCTTTTGTCTGTTTAACAATACTCTCCAGTGTGGGGTCAAGAAATGACAAGGTTATAGAAATAAAGTCGTGTGAGGCAGATTGGACCAAGCAGTTGCAGCAGATAATTTCTCAGTTTGGTTATTTGATAGTCACATCTGTCAGGTAAGTCTCTAGTGTCAACGAGGGAAAGGAACGAGATTCTACAGTTCAAGTAGAAGGAGCAAGTGTCTCTTAGTGAAAACATGTCCTACTGCATAAAACACCTTATTCTGCAGGATTAATGGATTAATTTCACATGCCCTTTCTGCCACAGGTTGATAATAAAGGTCGGAATTTCCTGCATGTGGCTGTTCAGAACTCGGACATCGAGAGCGTGCTGTTCCTGATCAGTGTGCAGGCCAATGTCAACTCCCGGGTCCAGGATGCCTCCAAACTGACCCCTCTGCACCTGGCAGTGCAGGCTGGCTCGGAGATCATTGTGCGCAATCTGGTGCGTGCTGGAGAGTCACCGTTCCCCTGCTTAAAAATGTGCATTCTGCCTTACTGCACAGTGCCTGCAGGCTGATCAATCCCGTGGGAGTGACACCACTCTTTCTGAAACAGAAAGTTCCCGTAGCCTGTACTGTTAGCTGAGCTGTTGCAGAAGCCTTCACTTGAGCATGTTGGGTTTGTGGCAATCACTAGGTAGTGTGGCTCAGTTTAAAGAATCTTTCCTTGTGCTTTCTGCACATTTGAACACAAACACAAGTTGTAGCCAGTTAGTCATGATACCATTTTATACATGCCGGAGGCCTAGAAGTACCTCTGTACACTAGAGTCTTGCGTGCTTCATTCACAGAAATGAGCTGTTGGCTAAAATAGCCCTGAAACCATCTTTGAACATATTCCTTTTTGCATCTTGACAGCTGCTTGCAGGTGCCCAGGTGAATGAACTGACCAAGCACCGTCAGACTGCTCTTCACTTAGCAGCCCAGCAAGACCTGCCCACCATTTGTTCAGTCCTTCTGGAGAATGGAGTAGACTTTGCAGCTGTAGATGAAAATGGAAATAACGGTAAACTTTAAGTTACACAAGTAAATGCAAAACACTTCAGTAGGTCTGTTAATGGTGTCTCCTAGTGCTAGAGAGCTCACTGTGAATGGGCTTGCTCTGCAAAGGTGAAAGAATAAAAGTGCAGGAAATCAAAACAGACAGAAGGAGTTGTTTGAGAAGGAAGATTGGGAAAGTGGAAGGAGGGTGTTTCATTTAGTTATTAGGCTGTAATTATTGCTGATGCTCAGAGTCTTGAACCTTCTTTTTTCTTTTTTTTTTTTTACTGTTCAGCTCTGCATCTGGCAGTGATGCATGGCCGTCTGAACAATATCCGGGTCCTCCTCACAGAGTGCAATGTAGATGCAGAAGCCTTTAATATCAGGTAATTACTTACAGTCTTAACAGACTAAAAGAACTGCTTTGTATTTTAAAATGTGCTGATATGCTACTTAAAAAATATATTTGGCTTGTATTATATTATTTATACACGAATTTGGAAGTGTGCAAATGATTCTGTGTCTAAATTCTGTGCAAATTATACGTATGCACCAAGAAAGGAAAGTTAAAGTGGGGAGTTGTGTATGATGTACTGAGTTGCAGAGATGTAGCATTGTTCAAGTCTGAACCAAGCTTGAAAGCAAGGAGAGTTGGATGAGTAACTGCAGTAGCAAGCAGACTTTGATCAGGATAACAAACTCTTTTCCCCAGAGGCCAGTCACCAATGCATATTTTGGGACAATATGGGAAAGATAACGCAGCAGCCATCTGTGACCTCTTCTTGGAGTGTATGCCAGAATACCCTCTAGACAAACCTGATGCTGAAGGAAACACAGGTAGGTGAGACTCAACGACTACTAAATTTGGAAGTCACTCAAGTTGTATTCGTGGTACGTCACTTTTAAAGCTGGAATAATTGGCAGTAGTATGTTAAATACAGTAGGAGGCACACAATACACAGAAACTTAAAAACTAAAAATCCTGGTCCGGACTGAATATAACACAATCTGCCACTCTGTTAGCAAGGAGCTGTTTGGCTTTTGTTTTTCAGTGCTCCTCTTGGCTTACATGAAGGGAAATGCGAACTTGTGTCGTGCAATAGTGAGAGCTGGGGCTCGCCTGGGAGTTAACAACAACCAGGGAGTCAATATCTTCAACTATCAAGTTGCTACAAAACAGCTTCTCTTCAGACTGCTGGGTAAGTACCTCTTGCTGCAGTGGGAAAGTGCTTCTGGCTTATGCTTCCAGGATACTTTGGAGGAAAGAACTCTGGACATCTGACTTAGATGACAGTAATTCCAGAGAGGTGGAACTTGTGAATTTTATACTACTGTCAGTGGGGGGTAGGAATACTAGTTTTTTTTGTGATTAGCTGAAAAGTTGTACAATGCAGATTGTCAGATACTACTTTTTCTGGAAGGATAGACATGGAAACTCCTGGCTGGTTGTGTAGTCCAATGGTCCAAAACACACACTGCTTTTTAACTGGTGCTGTACTGTTGCTGTGGACAATGTGATTGAAAGCAACTACAGATTGCCTACAAACAAGACTCCAGCTCCTGCAAGAGCAGTTAAATCCATTATACTGGGTGCAGCCTAGAACTGGAAAAAACCTTCATGTTTAGTGTACTCAAGACGTGTCTGAGCTAATTTGCCTTCACATTTTTACCTCTAACAGATATGCTGACAAAAGAACCTCCCTGGTGTGATGGCTCCAACTGCTATGAATGTGCTGCCAAATTTGGAGTCACAACAAGAAAGCATCACTGGTAATATGAGCCACCTTGCTGTGCTTACTGGGAAATGGATTCCTCCCCAAATGTAGCTAGGCTTGTTCCTTCCAGTAGTTTAACGTAGGTGTATAACCACTAACCCAGCTGAAACATTCCATCCTGTCTTAGATCAGAAACTTGTAGTCTGACTGAAATCATATTTTAAGCAGCTTGTGCATTTAATATTCTGATTGGTTGTAAATGAGGAATCATGTCCACATTCCAGTGAAACAGGATTTAAATACCCAGTTGTCAGGGAAAGAAAGTGATGCACTTCACTCCACAGAGGAGCAACAATAACAGAAGTTTAGTGGTAAATGTGGCAATGGTTTATCAGAACTTGATGGCAAAGGTGCACTTGATTATTTCCTTCAGAGAGGATGGGGTCTGGGAGAGCTTCCTGTGGAAGCATGAGGTTCAGAGGGCAACAGCTGGGGCTGTGGCTTACCCAGGAAAGGCAGGAGGGAGCACACCACCACCACAGTGGTGGGAAGACCTGCTCCAAAACAGGTGGCAGATTTGGGCAGGTGTTGACAGCTCAGGTTTGGGATGCTGTTTGTAGTGTGGAAATGGCTGAAGATGAACATGAGCTGCTCTTGTGTAGATAGGAGTTGCCTTTTTTAACTAGTCTGAAGTTGTACAAAACATGCTGGGTTGGAGGGCTGTTAAGCTAAGATTCTTCTTAGCTCAGTATGCCAGAGAAACTCCACATGCATCAGCTGAAGCAGTACCAGGTGACTCACTAGTACAGAACCAGCATGTGCTGTCGGCATTAGTAAATTATTCCATGACAAATACCAGAAGATACAAGACAATCATAGCATTTCAATTGCTAGTGTGTATTTAATGATGCTATCATTGATAAAGAATGTCAAACAGTAACATCCTGGTGTTCACTAGGAGGGAATTCACTTTTCTCCCACCCCTCTTCTATCTACAGCCGACACTGTGGACGCCTGCTCTGCCATAAGTGCTCAACAAAGGAGATTCCTATCATAAAATTTGATCTGAACAAGCCAGTTCGAGTTTGCAACATCTGCTTTGATGTCCTGACTCTGGGAGGAGTCTCCTAGTATGCTCTGGAAGTAAAGGGATTCCCAGTCAGTGCACCTGACAGCAGCTCTGCTTACAAGCCCTCGGGATAGGGAAGAGGAGGCCTATACATGTCTTCTGCAATAGACTGAACAAATTAAGGACCCTGTTATGATATACTCTGGTATAAATGATTTTGTATGACTGTAAATGTATCGGGCTGCGATAGACTTCACTAGGAATCAGAGTGGATTGTTGAAACCAAGTGACAAAAGAATTTAGACCCTCTTCTAGTTGCAGTGGGGTATGGAAGCTGAAATTTATACTGATTGAATCGGCATAAAACAGGTCTGTCCTCGACATGGTGCTTTGCACTGAGCAACTCTATTAAGTCCTGTGGCTTTCAGGCTGCTTAGTAGAGATGGCATTAAGTTTCAGGGTAACCAGGTATCTTTCTTTGCTTTGTCTTAAACGTTCCCCTTCTCTAGAGAAGACTTCTTGTGAAGCTAAACTGAGCTGTTGCAACCACTGTTCAAGAAACTCTTCAGACCCAGGGGTAGTTCTAAGTATAGCTCAAGAATTGTGGCCTTACAGTAACAGAAAGCTTTACAACATCTGATGCGAAGCAGTCAGAATTGCAGATCCACGTCTTGATACCTCCTCAGCAAACGACTCATTAGCTTTAGCATGTTCAAGAGAAGTGCAAGATTGTTTTAGGAAATGCTCTTGCTCATACCTGCTGGAACTGTCAGTCTTCGTTGCACTTTCATATTTACGTTGTTGGTCCTTCCAGTTCATGGAACTTGTATAAATGACCGTGAGTTTGCTGAAAGGCCTGAGCATGTGCTAAAGGAGAAACACTAAAACTGGTGAAGTCTAACTCACAGTACAGCAATAAATGCTGAAGTGCATTAGGAATCCCAGGAGGGAGAGTAGCACTTTCCTTGGGTTTAAGGAGCCTGCACTGCTGTGGGAGAGTCAGTAACCCTACCAGTGTAGAATGTGCTGCACCTCTAGACACTAAACTTGGGTCCATTTTCAGCATGATTGCTGGTGAATGGAAGTGTTATGTGGAGGCTTCCTATTAGGACTAAGCTGCAGTATTTTAATCTAGGCTGGTTGTGCTCTCTTAAACATGCTGAATCTGTAGAAACCACCACATTGTCTAGGTAAACACGAAAGTACTTGGCTGGTAGACCAGCTTTGGTGGGCAAAGGCTTCAGCTAGAAAAAATGGGTACTTAAGCAAAACTACATGCCATGTTAAGGCTGTTTTTATTCTAAGAGATAAAGCTAGTATAGACTCAATTCAGCATTCCTCATCTTTACTACATGAATTGGTGTGCATTTTTTAATGACTGTTACTTCCAGTGAACAGGATGGACAGGTGATGATGTGTTGCCCTGTTTGGAGCAGTGACTTGTTCATCTTAAAGAGTAAGATGAGATGATGAACCAGACTGCTGCTGTTATGGGAGACTTGCTCAGTTTTTCTCAAGCTTGTACAAGGAGAGGATAGGAGAGGGTGCAATTGCTGACATTTGCATGATTAATTTCACATCAAGTCTCACTTGATCTGCACTTTCATCTTCCACTATGCATATATTGTAACTGGAATCACCCCTGTACCACTAGGGAAGAACAATGGATGACAATACAAGCTTGCCTCACTGTTTGATGTCTGCTGCTGTCATGTTCCAACAGAATGCTCTGGGTAACACAGCTGGTCTCTAACACAGTTACTAAAGCAAATGGTGAATCTCTGGCATAATATTGCAGGTGAATGAGGGAAAGTAGTGGTGTCAGTTAATGTTAGCTACAGTAATTAATGGTGTCAGTTAACTGCAATTTACAGTTTGGGGGGTTTTGAGTGAATTAGATGATGGAAACATTGTACTTCTGGTCCATTGCCTTCTGATATTTCAGGGTGTCACTGGTTGCACATCTCTAGCAGTGAAAGATAATGATGGAGAGAAAGTGCATTTGGTGAATGAAGTCTTGACTGTAGTCCCATGCTAACATGTTGTTTTTCCTTCTTGGTTTGGAGCTGCAGGGATGTAGAGGGGTAAGAGTGTGCTCAGAATGCTGAAAGACAGTGCAGAGGAGGGGTTTTCCAAGGCCACAGCCTATGGGCTTCAAACTGATTGGAAAACTGCACAGCGTGTAATTGCCAAAGCATTTAAACATCACTTTTTCAGTGGCTTCTCTGATGGAAGGGGCAAAGGAACAGGGAGCTCAGCTCTAACAGATGAAGCAAGTTTTTTAATGATGGAAAATGTGGATCTGGTGAAAATTCAGCTTAACTGAATGGCAAGTTTAAGGCTGGGTAGTTGGTCTTCTGAAAAGTAGGATATTGATTATAACTGTAAAACTCTGGGAAAGATCTGGGAAACCATTGGTAGTGCTCCCACTTTGCTGTTTACAGCCAGTACTGTCCCAGCTTTCTTACTGAAGTCTGAAAGGAAAGTTAAGGTTATTGTTAAATGTACAGCCTGAGGTGTTCATTAAATTTAAAGCAACTAAGTTCAGCAAATTCGATCCTTTTAAAGTGCCTTTGAGATAGTTTCCTTCCAGTTAACTCTAAATAGCTTTCTGCCAGAGCTAAAGGGGAAAAGCTCACTTGAACCAAAACCCAAGTTAGTTCTTTTCTAGTTCAGCTGAGGAGTTGACCCCGCCAGACAACTGGTGGGACTCAGTTCCTCACACACTCTGCCTAGTGTTGGTCTGAACTCTCAGACCACTGAGACTTTTTTGGGAGTTTTGCTGGCAATGCTCCACTACAGGGTACAAATGTGAATGAAGCAATTGGTAATGTAGTGGTGGTCATCACATTTCTAACTCTAAACAAACGGCTCTTCCCTTTCTGTAGCATAACACAGTTGTGACCAAACCCCCCACCCCTCTTACCCCTGCTGTTTTTTAGTGGTATCTATTAACTCGAGACTCAAGTCTGCCAAGCACTGAACAAAAGGTTAAATGGAAAATCAGTTTGTGTCCCTGGAAGTGCTGCTGTCACACGAGGCTTCAGGCACTTCAGCAGGGACACATGGGAAGTTGGGTGGTTCATGCTGTAGCTTTTTGTTCTGAGACTGGATTCCTTTTGATTGCAGTCATCCAGCACTCTTACACAAGCAAATTCCATGGTCCAGCACTCTTACACAAGCACAAACTGTGGTCTGGCTGAAATTTTGTGTCTGTAAAAGTTGCAGTCACTGTTTCACACCACTGAGTGGAGTGAGAATGTTGCTGTTGAAGGTAACAGAGCAGAGTAAGTCGCTGGCTACAAGCTGACAGATGCCTTAATGACTTCCCTTGCTGGAGATAACAGCTTGTCCAACTGCTCATAAACTAACATGTAACAGTATGGGAGGCCAAGGCTGGATTGTTTTGTAGATCAAATGTTAATAGGCAAGTCCTCTTTTTTCTGTAACCAGCAGAGGTGGTCACTGCAGCAAACTTGTCTTTAGAAAAATCAAAGCTTGTATGAGTGACAGAAGTAACTGAACCTTCTAATACCCTCTGTGAAGTAGAAAAGGAAGTCTTAGAACAATGGCATTTTATCTGCAATGTTTGTCCGGAGTCGTTGTAAAAATGTATTTTTCCAATATGCATTACTTTGTTGTGTAATGATTCTACTTGTAATAAAATGCAGAACTAGATGATGCATCGTGAGGTGAAACCTTGCTAAGGAAGTATCTGCTCCTGTAGAGACAGCTGCCCCTCTGCAAGCTATCCTTACAGACCACGAAGAAAACCAGGGATCCAACATCCAACTGGACATAACAACTTTATTCTTTGTTCTGAAATGAGTCCAGGTATTCATTTTCATGTTGTGGAACTGCTACAACTGTTCTTTTGGCTGTCAAGGTCTGGTGTTCTAGTTTGTACCATGTAGTCATCTCGAATGCCTTATACTAGACTTACCTATAATCAGTCTTGTGAAACAAATCCGAGCTCCCCATGGGCCAGAGCTGGTTCATGGAGTTCATCAGTTCAAGTTATTAACACTTGGTGCACTCAGTTGTGTTCTGGAAGCAGCTCAGCCCCCTGGGAGAGCAGAGAGCTCCTGCAGCTTCAGCTGAGGAAAAGGAAAGCTTCAGTGCAACAGCAAACCCAGCCAAGACTTCTGGGTGAGATTGTGATGCATTAGTCTTTTGTTAATAAAACTTACTGAAGTACAGATGAATGGCAAGCTTTATTAGAGCACTGTCTGTGGTGACCTGAGCCCTCTGTAGCTGTCACTGTTTTCTTCCCACCCTTTTCCACCTTGGGAGAATCCAGCTGAGCTGCTGAATTGGAGTTACAAGTACAGTAGTCTTGGAGCACTTCAGGTCAGTGAGGGTGTCTCCTTGTTTGCTTTAATAGATATCTCATTCCTAGTGCAAGACAAACTCTTCCCCCCTCCCCCCCCCATATTTTCAAACACTAAACAGGAATATTTGTGGTTTTCAACCAACTTTAACTTAAACCACCACCTTCCTGCCCTGCCTTTTTGCAGCAGTTAATTTGATTTTTTTTGTGTAGCTCTTGCACTCAAAACCATCCCCTCAGCACTATTTGCATAGTGATTGAGTATTACAGCAAGATGAAACTTGCTTAGAAGGTCAAGCTGGTCCACCTTCACTAGAACTGGTTTGCCCTCACAAACTACTTCTTACAGCATTTAATAGTCTGGAATTTGCTGCAACTTTTAAATAGCTCTTAAAAGTTCTTTTAAAGGCACTTGCCAATCATTTGGGGGGATGGTTTCACCACTTTAACAAGAAATTGTATTTAAAGTGGTGATGTCTTTTTAAATGTGGTCAAGGCCAAAGTTGTGGAGGCAGTGAAGTGCTGCTTTGTAGCTCTTTCCTGCACCTTTTACACAGCTTGATCTTCAGCATTGTGTGAAATGAGTTGCTCACTCCACCCCCAAAGATGGCTCAAGCCCAGGGATGAGGTTCGGTTCTGCCACACATCCTACTCTCCCTGTGAGTGCTAAGAGCTGGCACAGCAGGGCAGTGTCTGGAAGAGCTTCTCTTCAGGATGATGATTAGGTAAAAAAAACCCAAAACCAAAACCACAACCCCCCTGCAATGTTACAACAAGCATGTGCAAACATGTACGTTTAAACTGCTGTATGGCTTCGGCCCTGGCAGCTGTAGCATCCTCTAAGCTTTTATCAGTGAGAAGTGCTGTCACCTGTCCTACTGCAAGGGCGTGAATGGTGCCTCGTGTAAACTTGCCAATTAACTAACTAATCACTTAGATTCTGGGCGTCTCTTTAGAGGTGATGGTAGCTAAAAATCAGTTTATATACACTTTCCAGCTGCTTATACATAGGTGACAACTGCCTTAAGGAGAAGAACTGACCACAGCTCAGCAGGGACCTGTGCCACCACTGGACCATGATCTGCGTGTCTCTCTCAAAGCGTGGCTACACCAAAACTGATTTTAACAGCAGATTCCATTAAAACCAGCAACTGCTTCCCTGCAGCTTGAGGTTTGTAGTGCCTGAACCCTGTGCAGGTATTCCTTCCTCCCTTTTAGCCCCACCCAGAAATGGTAATAATCTGCCCTGCATTTCTGGGAGTCACTCATATTGCTGAATTCTGCCAGCTCTGATACAGTAAATATGGATTTTAAAGGAGCTGGGTCTTGTGAGGGCACATTCAGCTCAGGTTATAATCTGATAGGCACAGACCAGATGGCAGCAAATCTTTATACCAGAATGGAAACAGGAGCCAGATTACAGTAGGATGGTTGTGTTGCCACCCAGGCAGCAACAACAAAAAAAGCTATTTAGAACTACTCATTCCTGATGAGAGCAGTTTGAAAGTGGTGAATCACAGACCAGGAGGGCGAGGTCAATATCAAACAGCAATCCTCACAGGTGGCTTCAATATCTTGGCACAGTATCTAATGCAAACACTGAATGAGGAAATACAGCTCTGGCCTTTGCCTTCTCTACTCCAAGAATTTGATAAAGCTTGTGTATAACTAAACTGCACAAGTTCCTAGATACTGTGTATCTTAATTGCAGAAGAAATTCAGGGTTCTCCCTGCTACCTTTAAACTCTTTGGAGCGAGTCAGGTGCCTGAGAAGGAGCATCAGCACTGCCCTGCAGCAGGACCTGAGGACTGCGCATGAACTGTGGGCAGTGATGCTGCAGCAGCTCCTGTGCTCACTGACCTCGCTGCCTTAAACCACAGCACATTGTCCCACCACTGTGCACACAAACATCCATCTCCTGACTGCACAAGAAAGCAGTTCTAAAATACAATTCAGGCTCTGCATCTTACAGTTTGTTGCCAGGTGTAAAAATACCATAGAAATAAAGCAAGCATCCTGTTACTTGAATTTTTAGCCACTAACCTGGCTGAAGTGTTTTCCCCTTCTCTCAACTCCATCTCCATACGTTAAAAAGCATCACAAATACCATGAGATTGTTATTGCTCCCTTTGCACAGATAGGTGGAAGGGATGGAGCTGGAGCTGCCCACCCAAAGTGCAACGTTTCACCGCAGGACTCTCCCTGCCCTGGAAGGCAGCGCCTGCTATCAGCCCGTGAGGACACACTGCTCAGCCAGGGGATGGCAGCCCTCATACTGCTCCAGGTGAGGGTTATCCAGGTCCCCTCTGTCGCTGTGCTGGGAGGAGTCTGGCTGGCCCCAGGGGGGACCTGTGCTCCTCACACACACACAGCGACTCCCCTGCGAGCCAGGGCGGTACAGCTTCCGAGGGACTCCGGCCCAGTCTCTGTGCGCTCCCCCACTAGGAATGGAAAATGAAAATAAATTACAATTCAAACCCATGAAAATGCTTCCAGTCAATAGAGAATCCTTAGAAAACAACTAAGACAATATGGGAAAACTTGAACTAACAATACACTCACTGAGGTAGACTTTGCTCCCAGCAGCCACCATCCCACAGCTGATAACCTTCTTATTGGCTGTGCTTCAGAAACCTGTGGCCTGAACCTGGTTTCATCACTGCTGCTACAGGCTCTGCCATTTTGAGAGTGACCAGCTTCTGCATTCCATGCATCCATTGCTGGAAAAGGAATCACAGCCTTCTGTAGCACAGCAAAATGCCTTTTCTGGAGGTACCGAATTGCTCACAGATGATCACACATCTTCACAGAATCACAGGGGCTTGGGTTGGAAGGGACCTTAAAGATCATCCAGTCCACCCCATGCCATAGGCAGGGACACCTTCCACTAGACCAGGCTCTTCTAGGCCTTCTGTGCCTTGACTAAACACAGTGATTTTGAGAACTGGGGCAAAAGAAAAAGTACTTCCCCAGCTAATTCATCATGTCTCTTAATGTCTAAGTGTCTCTCTGGGGGCCAAATCCTGCCTGTTCCCCAACCACTGCAGCCTTTAAGCCTCTTACACAAGTCACTGCCACATGACACCTGGTCCCAAGGCTGTCCCCAAGCTCAGTCACACAGAGAAGCAGAGCCCTGGGGTACACAGTGCTGCTGGTGGGCTCACATGAAGCCCAAGCATTTTGCAGTGCGGTCTGTGAAATGATTTCACCTTCAAGCAAAATAGTCCCTGAGCTGAGAGATAACAACTAACAGGAAAGTAAGCAGGAAATGACTATCCAAAGCTTAACCTCATTTTTATGTGGTTTAAGTGAAAATGTTGTGGTATCAGGCTGTGAAACTGTCTGAAAAATGCAAGTTAATGCTTGTATTTCTGATAGGTGACAGAACCTGTTTGAATCCCAGTCCTACTGAGAATTCTGTCCTGTTTTGCTGAGAACAGGAGGATCACGTGCACATGTGGCAAATTCTTTGATTCCAGTGTTACAGAAGAGGTTCAGCCTGGAGAAAAGGAGGTTCAAGGGGGACCTTCTCACTCTCTACAACTCCCTGACAGGAGTTTAGAGCCAGGTGAAGGTTAAACTCTACTCCCAGGGAACAAGGGACAAGGTAAGAGGAAACAGCCTCAAGTTGTGCCAGGGGAGGTTTAGGTTGGATATTGGGGAAAATGTCTTTATGGAAAGGGTGGTCAGGCACTGGCACAGCTGCTCAGGGCAGTGGTGGAGTCCTCATCCCCGCAGGGATTTAAAAGCTGTGTGGATGTGGCCCTTGGGGACACAGGTTAGTGCTGGTCTTGGCAGTGCTGAGGGAATGGTTGGACTTGGTGGTCTCAGAGGGCTCTTCCCACCTGAACAACCCTATGAATTTAGACAGGGACGGAGTCCATGCCTGGCATATTCCAGCCCTGGCAGCACCACTGTACACTGTGCCAGGTCACAGACCTCAGCTACCTATGGAGTGCAGTGGCTGCAGGAGCCAGGACAGCTTCCCACACCCCTCCTGCCAGGAGAGGCAAGAACAAAGCACAGGGCACCCAAAAAGGACAGGAATGCTCTCCTCCAAAGGGTACAAGTTTACCTCTGTCTGGAGCACCAGAACCGGGTGCCTTTAGTGGAGCTCCATTCAGAGTTGCAGGGTGGGAACTGCTGCTTCTTCTGCTCAGTTTCTGCTTGGAATTTGAGAGCTTCCTCAATGGCAGCCTCAACCTCCCTCAGGGCTTCTGTCGGTGCCCCATTTTCATCGTAGAATCTGCCCACCAGCTTCCCTGGGAGAGGAGATCAATTAAGACCAGTGTTTCTAGGCAAGGAAAATGCATCATTCTGGTGGGGTTATTTTTAATTTGTTATTTAAAGACAAAAATAAAAGGAGATGTCACCATGGCCCAATTTTAGAACCCAACTGAGCTTACATCCCTTCAACCCCATGGAGCACACAGCAATTTACCCATATTAATAAATCCATGCAGGTTAAGCTTAAGCACAGACTCATTAAAGACCTGCAAACTAAAGACAGTTTCAGCTGCACAACCCAGAAGCCTTTCCCACCCATGACCTCCTTCCCCAAAGCAGTTTCCCTGCACTGCTGCTCCTATCGTCTCCCAAGTCCTGGTGATTTCTGGCTGGCTCCATGCTTTTTGCTCGGCAGAGACAATCAAAGCAGGGCAACAGCCAGATGGGAAAACTATTAAACTTTCCCTTGGAAGGAAGCAGACCTCGAAGATCTGGTGTGGCTGCAGCTCCAGCTGGTCCCCACAGGGTTCAGGACGCTGGGCACAGCTGAGAGACCCTTACCGTGGTGGCACCCTGTAGGTGAAACCTGCCCTGGACCTCCCACCATCCACCTGCGTGGCCCTTGTGTGAGCCCACCCCGCGACACGCACCCACGGGCTCGTAGTTGTCGCGGTAGAAGTTCAACCAGCTGTGGATGGAGAGCAGCTCCGGGGGCGACAGCCCTGACACGTTGTCCACCAGCCCCGCCGGGGGGAAGTCGCCGCTGGCAAACGCTCTGGTGGCATCTCTGCCTGCGGGGCAGGGGGTGGCGAGCCCCCCCAGCCACAGGGTGAATTCCTCAGTCACAGAGTGAATTCCACAGCCAGGGGATGAACCCTCCCGGCCACGGAATGAGCCCCCAGGCATGGAGTGAATCCCGCAGCCCGGGGGGCGACCCCAGCCATGGAGTGGGCTCCCCAAACACGGGGTGAGCCCTCCCTCCTCCCAGCCGGGGCTGCGACCGCCAGGCACGGAGTGAACCCCCCAGTCAGGGGTGAGACCCGATCACACACACAGACACACACAGACAGACACACCCCAGCCCGGGGATGATCCCCTCCCCAGCCACGCCATGCCAGGCCCACCCCCAGCCCCTCCCCGCCCCACCAGAGGTACCTGCGAGCCTGCTGTAGGCGCCGCCAGGCCCATAGTGCTTGCGGCCCCGCTCCACATCGAAGACCCGTCCCAGCAGGGCGAGGTAGAGCCCGGGCTCGCCCGGTGCCCCCCGGTAGCGGCGCAGCTCCGCCGCGCTGAGCAGGCGGGCACGGGGCTCGAACCCGTGGCGCAAGAGGCAGGCGGCGGCCAGGCACAGCAGTCCCGCGGCCGCGCCCCGCCACATCGCGCCGCGACACCACGACGCTTGCACGACCGTTTTCTCGCCGCACGGCAGCGTGGCGGCCAACCACGGCCGGCGCCGCGTGCGCAGGATGGCCGTCCCGAGGGCGCACTTTACGGCAGTGTGGCAGCGGCCATGGAACGGTTCGGGTTGGAAGGGCCCATAAAGCTCATTCCTTCCTTCCTTCCAGCCCCTGCCCTGCGCAGGGACACCTGCCACGATCTCGGGTTGCTCCAAGCCCCGTCCAACCCGGCCTCGAACGCTTCCAGGGATGGGGCAGCCACAGCTCCTCTGGGCAACCTGGGCCAGGGCCTCAGCACCCTGACAGGGAAAAGTTTCTTCTTAATGATGTCATTCCTAAAGACCTTCTCAGAATCACAGAATCGTTAGGGTTGTTGGTGCCCTCTGGAAATCACCCGGTCGAAACCCCTGCCAAGGCAGGGTCACCTGGAGCAGGTGACACAGGAAGGTCCGAGTGGGTTTGGAATCTCTCCAAAGAGGGAGACTCCCATGCCCTCCCTGGGCAAGTCTGTCCCAGTGCTCTGCCACACTCACGTAAAGAAGTTTTTCTCGAGTTGAGGTGAAATGTGTTCACGGGCGTTACTCTTTATCCGGTCACTGCGCACCACTGAAGAGAGTTTGGCACCGCCCTCTTGGCACCCCTTAGAAATATTTCTATGAATTAATGAAACCCCCTCTACGTCTTCTCCACGCAGCCAGGCCCATGTCCCGCAGTCTCTCCTCGCTGAGGA
>NW_008239778.1:2900303-2933288 GCF_000691975.1 Corvus brachyrhynchos | reverse complement strand
CCCTGGAGCCCCCGTCGTGGTACCGGGGGAGAGGCCAGGCCAGAGGGTTCTGCACAAGGTGGGAAAAGCGGCTGCTGCAGTTGATATGCAGCCTGTCAGCTACTAGATATCCCTTTAAAACTTATGTGACTTATCAGTGATCATGCTCAGCAGCCACTTATGAATAAAATTGGTATTTACAGCAATATTTCTGCTGTTGCTACTGCTGAAGCAGCTGAGAGCACAGGTGTGGTGAGAACACAGGTAGGAAATTCTGCCTGAGTAATTCCTCTTGATACTTACTAGCATTATCAGCAAGTTAAAGTTTACCACGCTTAATTTTACTGGAGCTTTTTAAAACCAGCAGTGAAATTGTCAAGTATCTCTTTTATTGTAAAGTAGAACTTTTGGGAAACTTGCAAGAAAGTAGTATAACAGAGATCCCCTTCCACAGCCAGAAGGTGTTAAGGGCAGCTTTTAAGGATAGAAGAGAGTAGTTTCCTCTCCGCTGGGATTTCCAGTTTTCCCCTTCTGTGGGAAAGGATATGGAGAATTTAATATCTAGAACACTTAAGCTTTAGCTTTGCTCTGTAGCAGTCCAAAATGCAGCAGAATACCCTGCTGGGAATTCCACACTCACTTGAGAAAGTGGCTGTGTCTGAATTCCTTAGTGCAAGCAGTTCCTGAGGCTCAGCAGTCACTTCCTGCTGTCTTTGTTTTGCTCCCGAGTAGCAGAATAACTGTGTAAACTGTTAAATCACTCACACGCGCCTCAAATCAGTGCTGACAGGTGAACAAGGCTCCTGGAAACTGGGAGGAGATTCATTTTCCTGTACAGATAGGTGTGTTTCTACCAGACTGGTTTAAGCAGCTTGGTAAACTACTGCCTCCACTTCCAGTCCTTTTCAAGAAGAGCCAGTAACAAACACATCTTCATTTGTAACAACAGCAAGGATGAAATTAGTCCATTGGGGTTCTTTCTGTTGGCACAAACAGCTGAGCTTTGCGGGCTGCAGAAATATTTTGAGGGTTGTCTGTATGTCACGTCCTCCTCTGCATGAAGAATCTATTTGTTTTGGTTTCATTTCCTGCTCTAGGGAGTGGGGAAAATGCTTGTCACAGGATTTACCATGGCGCGGATATGTGGTCACATCTGGTCTGTCCAGCAAAGTCGAGATGTTGAGAGTTCTGTGGAAAACCTTGGTGTCAAAGTTTCTGTAGCTGGCACTAACCCATGAGCTGTGGTATTTGAGCTTTCCTGGGTGTGTTTTACACTGATGAGAAGTCAATTTGGGGCTGGCAGGTCAATAGGTTTCACTTTTTAATGTTTATAGAGTCCTGTCTGGAGCAGCCCAGGATTTGATCTGCCCTTTCAGTTTCTCTGTTCTCAGTGCAGGGCATTGAGCACAGGCTTCAAATGCTTTATGAGCAATGTTTAAATGCAAAATCTGTTCTCTAGATAAACTGAACCTTTGAATCCTTCTGGGTACCGCTTCAGCAGTTGTCATGTCATGTATCCAGCTTTGGCTGGCAACATTAATGCTGCTGAGAGCAGAGGGTGAGATACAAAGTTCTCCCAAGTCACCTTTCAGATACTTTGTTGTGCCATCCAGCTCCTGAGCTGTGAGATGAGGGGCTGATTCTCCCATGTGCCATATTTCCAAGCAATCCTCTCACCCATCATTTCCTAAGAAAGATGTTTCTTACATGCTTCTTCATGTTCAGGGTTGAACTGTGTGGAGTTACTGCTTTTATTTAGGAGTAGGATGAGCTGCTGAATTTGTATCATGTCCCAGTCCTGCACACAAACTCAAAAATTCTTTGAGTACAGGTTGATGCTCCAGTTTTTTCCCCCCACTTTATTTTTTTTCCCCCATTACACAGGACAGCAGTGGAAATTGTGTATGTTTTTTGTCAAATACAGAGTTTAAGTTATACTGAACAGTCAAAAAATAATTTTAGAGTTCTAGGTTTGGTGCAATCTCCTGAGATCATAGGAAGAGCTTAAAAATAAAATAACAAAATACTGCATTAAGATGTGAAGAAAAGCATATATGTAGTAATCCCTTCTTACCTGAGAGTATAAAAAATTGGTTTAAAGTAAGTGTCAGCAGATCCAGCCTTGTTGCCTTGTGTTTTATTGTCACCAGTAACATCACAAAACTTGCTCAATTTGTAGTTTAGTAATTGTGCAGTTCGACTTCAAATCTGAAGAAAAACGGTGAGAATGGTGTGGTGTGAAACTGTACATTGAATTGTTTTGGCAACTGAGTTATGTCTGTTAGAATTAATTCCCTCTGGCTTGTTGTCCTCAAGCAGAGGTGGTGGCTTTTTGTTTCGGGATCAGCCCAGTGTCCGGGCTGGACTGGCTGTGGTGCCTGCTGGATGTTCAGCGCCAGTTTTGCCACTCAAAATAACTTTTTAAGGGTGATCATTATTAGCTTGGGTTTAGCTGTGTGTATAAGACGTCTTTATAAAGCTTCCAAGCTGAAATTCAGCTCTGTGCCACAGAAGTGCCATGAGAGCTTTAGTCAGCTAAAACGCTGTGTTTCGATTCTGTTGTCTTCTGAGGACTTTACTCTCATTTTACTGGTGTAATTATGTCATGGTTAATTGGCAGGTTATTTTGAGCTGATCATTTCGGGTTACTGCTCTTTAGGATAGCACTGTTAATGGTACATCAAGTTTGATAATCAGGTAACAAACCAAGAAATTGAAGCAGGAGCTTCCTCCTGAGCAGCAGAGATCCCTTGACTCAGACACTTGTGAGATCATCTGTTGTTAGAGACCAAATTTACTTGGCTTGTGTGGCTGAACTTGAAATACAAAGTTCAGGGCTGTGAGACTCAAGTCCTGCTTGTAAGGAAATATCTTTTGTAAGTGCATTCCTAATTTAGATGAAAAAGGTGGATGCTCCTGAAATACTGGAACAAGTTCCACTTTTTTAGCAATTAAACAGAAGTTTGTTTCAAAATTAAATCTGATTGTGAAAATATAGCCAGATTTTTAATAGTAGTGTATCACTGGATCATGAGTTCTCTGCATTGGTTAGTTAAAGCAAGTGACATTTATGAGCTTAGTTCTGTTTTATAGGCTCAGCTGAATAAAAATACCTTGTACTTTTGTTAGTTCGAAGTTTGAAATGCTATGTGAGTTGCTTTTTGTACATGCTCAACATAACTTTTTATATTAAAAATTTTATTAAGGTCAAAGTTAATAAAACTGCCAGTGGTTCTCTTCAATAAAAAAAATTCTAACTCTCTCCACTGTTTTCACAGATACTTAGACAAACTATATTAAACTGGTATTTTGTGTAGGAGAACAGTTTATGGGAGGAAAATCCAATTGAAAAAATATTACTGTTCTTAGGACTATTTCTTAAATAAGGAAAATATGTAAACCCTGAAGGAATTTGAGTGGATGCAGTGAGAGAGGGATGCAGCAGTGATGAGTAACCGAAGGTGTGGCTTCTGGAACCAAACCACCCTTAAACTGAGGAGCTTTTTGGTGTTTTGTGAGCACCTTCCTCACAGTCCCAGCTGTCCGTGGATGGATCCTGCTGATTCACTGGCGTATATGATGGGCTGTCTCCACCTAAGCATGACTCCAGTTGACTTTTATAGGAAGGCAGTGCAAATACCTTCAAACTTGCTAAACACTGCAGATTTCCAGCCAGGCTGCTTCCTGTTACCGTGAATTCAGTACTTTGGAAAGTGGAGTCTTTTGATTTTGTTTCAATAGTGTTACAATGTTTATTGCTCTGGTTTCTGTGAAATACCTTGAATTTCTGCTTTAAGGAAATATGCTGAAATAAATTTCCTTTTTTGTTGCCCTTCAGGCCTTTGCACAATTTGATGCTGAAGGAGATGGCACTGTAGATGTGGAGAATATGCTGGAGGCTCTCAAGAATTCCAGTGGAGCAAATCTTCAGGGGGAGCTGAGCCATGTAATCAGGCAACTGCAAGCTTGTTCACTGGTGCCAGGTATGAGGGCAGAGTGGTGGAGGAAAGGGTTTCCCAAGCCCTGCCCTATAGAAGAGGTGCTGCTTCAATAAATTGCTTTAATAGCATTGCTTATCCTAATCTTATCAAAACCATCCTCCAGAAGGTTCTTGGTTCTCTAGTGTCAAGCAAGTGGAATTGCTGTAAATTAAAAATTTCCCAGCATTACATGCAGAACTTCATTCACAAATGGCCTCTGTTTCCTTCTCTGTGTCACTGGGGAAGTGTCTTATCCCCGTTTGGTTTATTTCACAGACAGAAAAGTGTTCTTTGCAGAATTTTGGTGAGTACCCAGCTAATGCACTTGGTAACTGGAGGAATAAATCCTCCATGGAGTCTGTTCCAGGGCATGAGTCACATATTTTAGTATTATTATTATTACACTGTTATTCAGCGTTTGAAATCCTGATAAAACATAATTCAGGTTTTATGGTTTATAGTTCAGAAAGTGTCAGTTTGCAGAATTTGATTTCTGGGATAAGTATCAGTTACTGGCTTTCCTTTCAAGCTTTTGATGATAAGTGGCTAAAGGGGATTTGCCTTAAAAGATCAGACAAGAAACACTAGAATTGGCTACAGATAAGTCAGAGGAGAGGACTTAGAGAGTACTGTTCTATGCATGTAAATGCTCTGGGATTCAGAGTACCACTGTTCAGGAAGCTGACATTTCTCACCACGTTGATGGAGAGCATTAGGCACCTCTTTGGGAATAATCCACAGTGCCAAAGGGAGAGGCTCAGTGTAGCTCAGGGTGAGTGATGCAAATACCTGAGCTTGTTAACCAAGTAGCATCTGCTTCCCTTAGATTTTGAAGGTAAGGGTTTGGGGCAGCAAAATAAACGTAAGATTTTTGGTAATTGTTTTCAACTCCTTCAGGCATGTCAAGTCACTGGCAACAATATTTGCCTGCACTTTTCCCTGCTGTAGAGGTTGCAGACTTGAGCTACTCTCTCTAATAGTTTTATATCCTTCTTACATTGTGGTCCCAAGGAAATAATGTCTCTTTCTAGGGTTTATTGATATATTTTCTGAATCGAAGGAGCGCCTGGGCCTTCATGCCTCAATGATCCTGAGATTCTTGCACCGGAACCGCATTTCCAGTACTGCCATCCCTTACCCAGTGCTGGAATACTTCAACAACATCTGCACCATGCGCTCGTCTGTGCTGAAGGATTCTTTGGATCGACTTCTCCTGAAAGAGAGAGGTAGGCAATGTCTTCCCTTTTTTTTCAGGAGGGTAGTGTAACCATGGCTTTGAAAAAGAGATTAGAGATAAAAAGCTTTCTTTGCTATGTTACCTCCAACAGGCCTGATGTTTTATAAAGTTGATCTGCATGCTTCTATGGATTTTTGTTGGGTTTTGAAACACATAAATTAATTTCTGAACTACCCAGCAATCTGAGTAACACTCTGGAATGTTCTTATCTTTCTCCTGGCCTGTTTCACAATTGATGGTTACTCATTTGTGGTATTCTTTATTCAGTCTCTACTAGTTGCTGGAAACTTAGTTTCCATGTGAAGGGGAATGTTTTCTGAAGTTGACTGTTCAGTATTAAAAGATACTTTATCATTTTGGACTGGAGGTGGTGAATCTCTTACTGTATCTCTGATGGGACTGGCCTGGTCCCTGCAGCGAGGGCTCCTTTTCTTCACAGCTTGACTAGATATTTTCGGATTTCTGTACATCTATTGAAATAGATCAAGTTACTTGGGAAAGAGACTGCTTTGTCCCTTCCCTAGAATACATGAATTGAAGTTTTCTCCACCATAATTTACTTTTCCCTTTCATTTGTTTGTATTTGGGTATAAAAATAATAAAGCACTGGTGAGGCAAATAATGAAAGGGATAAAGGCTATTGAACTCAAGGGAGTGGACGTGTTTTTATACTGAGAGTGATAGGTGGAGATTATTGCAATTTCATCTGAAATGAAACTTTGCTATCTCCTGGTTTCTGTCAGAAACAGTCCTTCAGGGGCTGTGTTCTGTGCCAACAAGTTAATTTGTGTGAGATAGTTCTTACAAAGGTATAACAATTCTCAAAACAGGCCAAAGAAGAATGTTCTGAGTGATTTCTTTGCAGAATACCCCAGTGATCTGAATGGTAATCAGGAGTCAGACAAGCTGAAATCTGTCACAAAGTGCTACACACACATCGAAACCTCCTCCAATTCCGCCGATATCGACAAGATGACAAATGGAGAAACTTCCTCCTTCTGGCAGTCAGATGGGAGTGCTCGATCCCACTGGATACGGTGAGCTTAGGGTTGGGGCTGTGAGTCCTGAGATTGACAGCCAGTGGGGTGTTGTGGTGGATTGATCCTGGCTGGATGCCAGGTGTCCCCAAGGCTGCTCCATGACTCCCCTCCTCAGCCGGGCAGGGGAGAGAAAATGTGATGAAAGGCTCTTGGGTCAAGGGCAGGGAGAGCTCTCTCAGCAACTCCATCACAGGCAAAACAGACTCGACTTGGGGAATTTAGTTCAGTTTAGTAAAACAGAGTGGAGTAAGGAGAAACAAAACCAAATCTTCCCCTTTCCCCCCCACTTTCTTCCCAGGCTTAGAGAAAAACGGAAGAGAAGTTATCTCCTCCCCTCCAGAGGCGCAGGGGGATGGGGAATGTGGGCTGCAGTCCCTTCATCACATGCCAGCTCTGCCACTCCTTCCTCCTCAGGCGCAGGACTGCTCACACCCTTCCCCTGCAGCAGCGTGGGGTCCCTTCCATGGGAGACATTCCCCCTCAAACTGCTCCAATGTGGGTCCTTCCCATGGCAAGCAGTTACAGAATCAGAATATTCTGAGTTAGAAGGATCATCAAGTCCAGACCTTAAGTGAATGGCCCCTGTGGGGATCAGTCCCTCAGGAAGAGGCTGCTCCAGCATAGGTCCTCCATGGGATCACAAATCCTGCCAGCAGACCTCCTCCAGGGCAGGCTGCTCTCCCCACAGGTCCAGCCTCCAGCAACTTCTCACACCCTGTAGCCCCCCACTGCTAAAACCTTGTCACACAAACCCAATAGAGGTGTAATTGAAAACAACTGGAATTAATGAGTGACATATGAATACAGGTAAAAGCAGAAGTCACTAAGGGCTGCATAAAATATAAAAGCCTGACCACCAAATAAAAGGTCACCTGTGAAGTGCCTTTATCTGCTGTGGTGACACACAGCCTTGTGGTGTGGAGAAACTTTCCAAGCTGTAATAGAGATGCAGTGGTTGGTACTTGAATAGAAACACTTTGCCACTGTCCAGGAAGTTCCATGAAACAGAAATGCTCAATGAAACAGAAATGTTTAGTGTCTAAGAATGTGTGCTTCAAAAAAAAAAAAAAAAATCTCATTTTGGCCATTATTGATGCTGCATTTTTATTCCTGCGGAACAAATTCTCAGTTGAAAATATAAATAGAAAATTCTACAGTCTCTCAGAGGCAACTGTTTTCTAAATCAAAATTTTTTAACTTGTTCACCATGGTATGGGGTTAAGAACACCTGTGAAGCATTAGGTAAATTTCAGAGGATGTGTTTGTGTTTGTAGAGGTGGAAAATGAGTGAACAATAATATAATACCTATTATATATACATACATATAATATATAATAAAAGCACAGTGCTTGACTTACCTTCTCTTTGCAAGAACTGTTTTATCCTCTTTGCTTTGCAGTTTAAAGATGAAACCAGATGTGGTTTTGAGACACCTGTCCATTGCAGTGGCAGCTAATGACCAGAGTTACATGCCACAGCAAGTCACAGTGGCAGTGGGAAGGAATGCCAGCAGTCTCCAGGAGGTCCGAGATGTTCACATTCCAAGCAATATCACTGGCTACGTAACACTGTTGGAAAACGCTAACATTAGTCAGATGTGTGAGTCAATAAAGATACCATTGGGATACTGGTTTGGTGCTTTTTGGAAGGTGAAAGCTTGGGTAGATGATGGAGAGATGTGCTGCAGTGTCAGTCACCAGGGGTGACATTTTGGACCTTGTCCTTGGGTCAGAGAAATTGTTTTGGTTCTAGTTTAATTTCTAGCCTGTAAGAGAGTCTTCCGAGCCTTTCTCGTGGCCTCTGTAACGTGGGCTAAGGGTTGAAGAGAAAAATAACTAAAGACACAGTTTTAGCCTCTCAGTGTGAAGACATGGGGCAGTTTTAAAATATCCTTACTTGCGGAGTGAAAGCATATGTTGGCTGATAGTATCTAGCAAAAAAATCTGCTTTTTTGGTGCTGGAACTCTGAAGTTCATCCAATGTAAGGCAGGTTTTACGCTTTTAAATAGTGTTATTTTTGAGTCTGGTAGCTCTGTGGGTGCTATACTGGAATCAATCAAGAAAAGCTGCTCCTTCCTAAGATGGTTTCTGCAGCTTCAGGAATTTTGTCCTTTCAGTTCCAAAAGATGCTTTTCTCTGAGGGGAGGTTTCAGTGCCACAGAAGTGGGCAGGAAGGATGTTGTTCCTCAAAAGTAGTCAGGATAATACCATCTGTGCAAAATGGTCAAGAATTTGTGTGAAAATTTTTATGTAACTTTAAACTTTGCTTTTAGGCTTTGCTCCTTTTCCCTATTATGTCCACAGCCACTTGCTTCCAAGGCATTTCCTATGTATGTAGGTAGGAAGGTACTGGTCAAACAATCTACAATGTATTTTCCACTTTGAGGATATTTTATTACAATTTTTCCTAGTTTCTAGCCATAGCATCTGTAATGGATCCACAGGCTATTTATGCAAAGGCTAAATTTTCCAGATCAGACGGTGCACAGCGTGTGTGGCTGTCTGTATCAGGCAGTGCTGTTCCATATCTGCCGTTACTTTTCTAAGAGGTCCTGCACTAATTTAATGTTTGGAATATCTGGATTCTTCTAGCTCTAATCTAGCAGAAGAAATGGGAAGAAAATTCTATTTTGTGTTTTGACAGATGTACAGATAAACATCAAGCGTTGCCTTAGCGATGGATGTGACACCAGAATCCACGGGCTGCGGGCTGTGGGCTACCAGCGAGTGAAGAAGGTGGGAGTGTCCGTGTGCGACGCCTCGGCCATCTGGTACTGGTCCCTGCTGACCTCTCTGGTGACAGCTTCCATGGAAACAAACCCAGCATTCGTTCACACCATTTTACAAAATACTCAGTAAGTACCAAACTTACATGGGCTGTGATTTTATCTACTTCTTAATTCTTTAAAAAAGCACTTCTGGCTTTAGTAGGCAGTCTGCTGTCTGTAACTGGTTTCCACTCCTGCCGTTAAGGTGTTTAAACATCTTTTTCTATCTCATTGTTCAGATTTTTGATGTTTTTCTTCTATCCATTTGCATGTACTAGGACAACTGTAATTCTCCTGGCTGTTTCATCTAATCTAGTTGTTAAACCATGACTGAATGGACACTGGAAAATAGATTTTTCACCTATGCATTTGTAATGACTTTGAGCAGCCTAAAATTAATTAATTTTTCTTGTCCAGTATTAATAACCAATAAAATTAACATCTTCCCCTTAGGACTGAAGCTTAATTTAGCTTAATTTTTAGCAGAGTTCTGCTCATGTGATGCCTTGTCATGCATTTTATGGGGATATAGTTGAGTATATGCACCATCTCCGTGCAAATGTTTGCTTGTGGTGATTCACCATTTTCTGTGTAACGTTTCCTTGTTTGATTGCCAAACACTTCTGCTCGATGACTTGAAGGATTGGAATCCTAATAAAACCTCTCCACACCCACATCAGCTTTTATAGAGCTCAGTTAGCACGATGTCACCACACTGAAGAGCAGGGCTGTCATTAGGTTGATGAATCCTGTAGGCTAAAGTCCACTAAGCCTATCTTTTAATTTATGTCATCTGTGAAATCTCTTTAAAGTTTAGATAACGTCATGCGTGCTCACACCTGAGACAGGCCCATAGTTGCAGGCTTTGCTGAAACTGAGGACCTTCAGTTTTGGTCAAGTTTAGATATTTTTTAGAAGTATAAAATGAACACTGAGCTAATAAAGCATTAAAAAATTATGAAGGAGAAATCCTGACTAAAATCATGCTTTCAGGAATTAGATTCAGTGTTTAGAATTATAAAGCAAAACCCCCAAACTTTAGTACTGGATGGGATAACTTTAGTATTGGATAGAATAACTTTGGTGAAACTGCTTAAGAATTCCTAATTTCAGGGGTTATCACATTGTCTTTGGAAATTCAGAAAAATTCTGATTAGAGCTAACAAGTGTCTCTCCTAGTTTCTCTAATTCTTCTGAGGGAACTTCAAATCAATTTTCCCTTTATTCATAGGCTCTTGCTCAATTCTAGACCAAATTAAAATGGAGCAGTGCTTGGACACTAAGCTATTTCTAATGCTGTCACAGATTTAATTCAAAACTCCTTGATACGTTTGTCTCATTAAATCTGTGACTGAGACTAGATTCAAGATTACCCAGCAGTCATTAAACTTTCCCTGCCTAGAATGCAATACTGTTGTTCCCTTTTGAAGAGATTCTCTGTGTAAATAGATTTTGTGCACTCAGAAGCAATTTGCAGAGACCTGCCCACACAAAGCATGAAGATTCAAACGTCTAATTCACTTTAGGAAGCTGTTTTCTCCAATTCTGCCTGGCTTCCTGACATTATGTTTCGTTTTTTCCTAGGAAAGCACTGCAGCACATGCCACCTCTATCCCTAACACCAGGCTCCACAGATTTTTCAAGCTTCTTATCACCAAATGTTTTGGAAGAAGTAGATAGCTTCCTTATCAGAATAACAAGGTGAGCTTATGTGGTTGATGCAGTGGGAAGTGGTTTAGAAGAGTCTGTAAATCAAAGCTTTTACGTCTTTACCCACATGCTCTTTTTTAAGTATCTTGAAAAATACAAACACTTCAAGAAATAGGCACCTGAGAGATTCTGTGGCAGCTTGTCTTTACTGAAAAACAAAATGTCCCAAATTTTCTTTTCACGCTGTTGTTGTTTTCCTTCACAGTTGTTGTACTACTCCAGAGGTGGAGCTGACACTCCTGGCCTTTGCCTTAGCCCGGGGGAGTGTTGCCAAAGTGCTGAGTTCCCTTTGTGCCATCACTGATCATCTGGACACTCCATACAAGGCTTCCTCTCTTATCTCTTCCATGGCAGCAGTCAGACAGAACCTGCTCTATAAATACGGTAATGGAACAATCCTGGATCCTTTACTGTACATGCTTAAGGAAATACACAGCTTTGAGTTGTTCCACTTGTTGGGATTTAGAATTATCCAAATCTAAATTAAAAACTGTCACTGAAATCACAAGCTAGCAGCTGAACTGCCCAAAAAGCTGATGATTGATCAGCTTTCCATGATCAAAGAGTTAAACCAAGTGAGATCTTCTCAAGACAAAAAACATGAACTTTGTAGATCATGGCCCCTGGATCAGGATGGTGATGATGGTGTTTGTGTTGCTTAAAAGGCAAATGACTGCAAATATTTTTATTCTTCCAGAAGACATTTGTTTGTGTGAGTGATCCTCAGTGAGTGCTCTCTCTTGCAGGCATGTAGAAATTTAAGATGCATTTTAAATGTAATGTGAATAGCATCTCTTTATGGTTCTTTTTTTTTTTTTTCACTGTTATAAGATGAGTTAAAATTAAGTTTTTGTAATCTGAGTATGTCATGAGTGTAGAGCTGTTCATGGTCTGGCACCAGGTGGTGATTTTGCTGTATTAGCTGTATTTTCTCAGTATCAACTTCTGAGATTCTCATTAGTCTCTCATGAAGAATTTTACCCTTTATTGCCTTTTAGTATGTTTTGTCAGTACTTCTTGTCTTGTGCCAAAGAGCACATGAATTACTTTATAATTATCAGTGTTTACTTTTGAAAGTTTTGAATATTAGTTCATTTTCCCCAGAGTAGCTAATGCCTTTTGTAAGACAAGTGGTATTTCATGGACTGGGAATTCCAAAGTGTGGCAACAGTTGAAGGAACGTGAATTGTCATGATTTTCATTGTCCTTCTGTCTGTATCTAGAACTCTAACTACTTTAGAAGAATGTATTTCTCATATTCCAGTTTCCCTCCCCTATTTTGGGTCTGACAGTGGTAAAAAATCTCATAGTATTGTAATTTTTTGCATTTTCTTCCCTGTATGAAGAAGTTTGGAAAATGTATTTTACCATTTTAAATGACTTTGATAAACCTGTGGATTTTTTTACTTAGGAAAGCCTTTACGACTCACTCTGCAAGCATGTGATGTAAAGGGAAAGGAGGATAAATCAGGGCCTGAAAACCTCCTTGTAGAGCCGTGGACTGGGGATGGTAAGAACCTGGACTTAAAATCCATAATATTAGAATCATAAAATCATTTAAGTTAGACAATTCCACCAAACATAGTGATTGTTAAAAATGCTGTGGTGCTGTTCCATATCTACTTATATATATTTGGTTCTTTATAGTTCTATGCTGTAGAAGATCTGTAATTAAAAAAAGGCAAACTAACAAACAAAACCAAGACATTATATAAATTCGATTTTGCAGCACTGTGGATTTCTCATAAACCAGTTTATTGTCAAAATAAGCTAACCAAACGAAAAGATTGGATTTTGGAGAGAATTATTGATATTCTACGTGGAAGTCAGCAATGAGAATATTCTACAAGAGCACACTTTGTGGGCTGAAGTCCAGAATCACTGTTAGTTTCCCAAATATTGTTGAGGAGACGGTTTGTAGAAATCATTGAAATTCTCACTGCACATGCCTATTAATTCTCTCTTAAAGCCCCTCTTTGTTAATGCAATGCTTTTATGTACTGGATACTACCTAAACAAAGAGATTCGTGTTTCTTGACCTCTTTTTTAAGTGAAATGCCACCTAATCTTTTTTTTTTAAATGGTTTATTGTCTTGTGCAGTGCTACTGGTAAATGAAAACCATTGTGACAGAAAATCAGGCACATTCTAAATGCTTTTTTTACCCCTCTGTTTGTTCATGTGTATTATTTGAGTTCATTCTGTAGTTATTTTGTGACTTGTCTTCTGTTGTTTTGTGGGTCATAGTTTGGGGGATTAGTCACTGAGTTCAGTGAATAGAGCCACAAACCAAAGTAATATTTGGGAATTACTAATAAACTTCAATGAGAAAATATTTTTGAAACTGCTGCAGATATTGCAGTGCCCAAAGAGACACTGCCTGGAGAGTTCTGTGTATATACTGGTAAAATACAATTTTAAGTTGTCCCTTTTATTTGGGAACATTTGCTAATGAGCATTTCACTGGAAAAATGTTGTGGTTTTGTTTCCCCCCTTCAAGCCCACAGTCCCAATATTCTCTTTCAAACATGTTGCACTAGCACTCATTCCAACCTCATTCTCTTCCCACTGCTGCTTTAGGTTTTCTTACTGAAACCGGGAAAACCAGAGCAAGTATCATTCTTTCTACTGGAACTGAATCTTCATTTCAAGTGACACAAATTAGAATAAAGGTATGTAGTTCCTGTGAGCTTTTGAAGTAGAAGACTTATTTTTTTCCCTAGTGGTGGAATTGAATTGGGATATTTTTTAAATTAACTGAAATTTAAATTCATTATGAAATACTGTTATTAGAATTTTTCTTCAGGGTAGGTCAGGGAACTTCAGAAAAAGGAGGCCCTTAATTGTTCCAGGGAGACACAAGCATGTAGTAAAGACATTTATTTTATATTTATTCTATCTATATCTTGCAATATATATCTCAAGCCAGAGACTCTGTGGTTTATGGTTTCTCTCTAAAGTGTGTGGATTTATATGCAAGATCTTTTATCTTGTGCTTAAAATAAATTTATGACTCTGTTTCAAGATACTAAGCATGTGAGTTCAGATTAAATGAAGCTATTTCAAATTCTATTTAGAGACACCAGTGTCATTTGAACATTCGTTGTGACTTTTATCTGGTTTCAAAGGAAGGTCTTGTGATTAAATCTCATGGCCAAGACAAAACTTCAGGGAAGTTTCTGCAGCTGAATTGATTTATTTACTTAAGGCAAAGCAATAGTTTAATTCCCAGAGCAACAATGCATATATTTATGTCAAAGAGACTTAAACATGAATGAACTTCTGGCAAGTGAATTCTAACTGGAGCTGGAGAGGCAGGTGAGTCGTTTTGCAGTGTAGTGATATTAATAAGGAGGCATGATTTTAGTTTTGTTAATTTTTTTAAATGTAAAAAGATGACAAAATTACAATGGGAATTAATATGTGGAATTCTAGTTAATGTCAGGGTGCTGGCAGGGTGATAAATACAGTAAATAATACCCGTGTACATGATCTCAGTTCAGTGGGTTACAGAAGTTTTCATAACATTTCTCTAAATGTGTTTCATTTTCCCGTGCAATTCCCGAGACCAGGATTGTCAGGATTCGGTTGCTTTCCAGAAGTTCTTCTTTTTTCTGACTGCACTGCTGTGGATTTACCCCTTCAGGTCCGGAGAGGTGCCATTGGGGCACAGTGTGGGCTGGTGTTTGCTTACAATGGTGCCTCAGAAAAGTTCCATGCCGAGGAACACTTCAAAAGGTTTGAGAGCTACGACAAATGGAAGCTGAGGGAATTCAAACAATTTCTAAAAACCAGGTATAAATAGACTTTTTGTAATGCATACCTGGAAAATAAATGTTATATTTGATATTTTTGCAGTGCTGCTGGAACTACTGAGAATTATTCCAAGTGACTTAAAAATGGTGCATCATTTAATTGTTATTTGTTTGATTTTAATGACCATCAGTTTGATGTGTTGGAGGAAATATGTATATAGTTGTTGTTTTCAGCTTCTTGATTTAAAGGCCTGTTATGAAAGTGATATAGCAAAACAAACCTTTTACTTGGAGTGCAGATCAATGAGAAATTTTAAAATTAAGTTTTATTAAATCAGTTTTCAGAACTGTTGCTTAGGAGTAAGGGGAGGTTAAGGGGCCATGACTAAAAAGATTTTCTTGATTTTTTTTTTTTTTTTACTTTGCATGTGGTAGAGTTTTGGGTATGTGAAACTTTTCTCTCTTCTCATCTTTATAGCCATAACATGCTAAATTTAAGTATTTTGGTAGTATATCAACAGCTTTACAATGTCTCTAAACGTTTTCTTTACAAAGTGTCTTACATTCTCTTATACACAGAAGCAATTGCTCATGTGATGATTTGGGAGATGATGATCCTATTGGCTGGTTTGAAGTAGAAGAAGAATGGGATGAAGTTGATGTCAAAATGCAGCAATGCAGAGTTTCCCAAGTAAGAACCCACAAAAACCCCTTGGCCCAGTCAAAATGAGCAGGGGCTCTTCTCTGTGCCAACTGAAGTAAACCTAATTCTATTTTGTGAGAGAGAACTCTGCTGGACAGAAAAAAAAAATTAATAGGCTTCTACTTAAATGAACGATTAAATTTTTGTCCTCTGAATTTTATTCTTTTTCTCTGGATGCACATATATCTATATATCTATATATCTGAAGTTAAGTGGTGCTTCATGATCAATTTAATGCAAAGTTATGTGATAATGTGCAGACTACTGGTTTTAATATGAATTGTTGCTTTATTTTAGTATCTAGACCATTTAACTACTGTGTAGTCATAGCATTTATTCTTTCAGAGCCAGGTTCTTCAATCCATGTTTTAGTGGGCAAACAATTACTAAGAGTTTCCATCAGTTAGGCTGCTGTCCCTGGGGAATGGAGACTCTTCCGTTTCAAGAATGGCAGAAGATGGCTTTGATTTGTAGTGCTTAGGGCCTTTGTAGGGAATGTTGCATTTCAGATCCTTGTTCTGGAATCAGCTGTTGTAGTTCCCCAGTCCATTTGCACTGTGGGAATTAAGAGAATTGGTGGCATTGTTGTATCAACTGGGATTTTTTCTAACTCTGTTGCTGCTTGCTAAGCCACTGCTGCTGCGGAGTAACTGAGTAAGTGTGGATGGCAGGACTTGCTGTTCCTTCCGTTTTGTGTTCTGCACCTCACTGAGAGCAGACTATGTTTTAAATATTACATATTGATCCTCTGCTTGCTTTTAAATGCAGCTAATAATTCTGTGACCTGCAAGAGTACTGTGACTGTGGAAGTGAGGAACAGTGTGTGCAGAATGAATGCACTGATAATGAACTAACGAACTTTGCAGACGCCTGTAGAGGTCATAGAACTGTCCCTGTGACTTTTTGGAAGTAGGGAGAGATCAAACTTAGCCTCAGTATTTTAAACCTCTGGAGGTGATAGACGAGGGACTAAGGCTTCCCCCCTCAACCCCGGCTGCGGTCTCCTCACCTACATCCACTCATGCCTTTTAAAAGGCCAATTTGTACCAGCTTTTAAACCCAAATCTTGTGCTGTTTTTATATCCTTCTAGTACTTGATGATAAAGTTCTTGTGCACAAGACAAGACTCAGCAGAACGGCTCGGGGTCCAAGGGCTGAGTGTTCTGGGCTATCTGCGGCCCCTGCGAGACGAGCCCTGCAGGACCATGAGCTGCCTGCAGTGCAGGAAAACTGAGGATGACACAGTTTGTGGCACAACTCTGCTCCTGAAGACACTTCATTTCATCCAGCAGCTGGCACAGGACCTGGTATTTTTACTTCTTAGGGTTTTTTAAGCCTCTGTTCTCCAGCCTAAGAAGAATAAGTCGGTGCAAACAGCAGTTGTGAGTGGGCAAAGAACAGCTGGGGTGCTTTTAACAAAGTTAGAAACCATGTTGTGGAGAAAAAAAAAAAATTTCTGAAAAATAGAATTCTGTGTATGTTTGCTGACAGTTTATTACTTTCAATCAAACTAGATGGAGAGGTAGAGGTTATGAAGTCTTCTGGTGGTGGAGAAAAGGGATGGGATCCTAGAAATCTGGAAAGAGGGGAGAGCTCTGTGGAGGAGAAGGTTTCAGCATGAACTGTCACATTTAGCCACCAGAATATCCATGAAAGAAACTGGAATTCATGTTAGCTGCAAATTTATGGGAAAGCTGGCTGTGCTTTCCTTTAAGCCCAGTGCTCAGGGATTTATATTTTATAAATGTGTTCTGTATAGAGTTAATTTTCCAATCCTGCATTTTCTTTGTCTTTTTAAGTTTTTTTCAGAAGGAGAGTAAATTAAAATACAAGTCATTTTTAGATTTCACAGGCCTTGATTTGCAGCTGTTCTGGAATTTTTATAATAAACTGCACCAAAAGTAAGTTACTTCTTTCATGTCTGCTGAGGCACTAATCAGTGTGTATAAATAAAATATGCTTTGTTTAGTTACAGCAGTTTGTTCTTCCTAAACTACATCATTTACATAAATAACATTTCCCTACTGCTGCCATATGGACTTTTAACTATAAAGTTATGTAGAAGCTCGAGCTGTAGATTAATTTAGCTGGTAGCTACACTTCCTTTGGCTATGTCTCTCCACTCAGTGGTTTTTATCTATCTGAAATGGTGACTTTCATAGCAATATTTATTTGGTGCAAAAGAGCTGCTTTTCTAGTTTTTGCTTCTGTTTGTTATATATCTTGTTACAGCCCAAGGGAAGAATGTATCTTTGCTCAAACACTGCTGTTGCAGCTTCTCCAGAGCTGCTTCTCTGTACTTACTGGAGATAATAAAACTGCTAAACCTCAAGAAACTCCTCAGAGCAAAACAGCTGGTCACACAGAAGCTGCAGAAGAGCTTTATAGACATTTGTGTGAAGGTAATTTTTAGTCAATGTATATTGACTGTTTTGTCTGTTAAAGTTTGGGAAAAGATATTCATTCCTAGAGGCCAAGTCGGCTCCTGTTCCTTTGTTTCTCCTTCAGGTCAGTGTGTGCTAATTAGTCCATCACTAGAAACTTTCCTTGGCTCAAAGGAAGGTTTTATAGACTTTCTGGCAATGTGGTCTGGAAACAGCTGCAGTAGAAAACTTTTGAACGTGTCATCTGCTTGTACCATCAGGGAATGTGACCCTTTGACTATAACATTACTGGGGTTAATTTATTTCTGACACTGCATATCAGTATAAATGAGCTCATGAGTAGACTGTGACGTTTACAGGAACACAGGGAAGATTCTGGAGCCAGTGAAGGGAATGGGAATTACACATTAGATTTCTTTGGAAGTAGGGTGGCACTCTCTGTTCAAGTGTAATTTGAAGAGTCTCCTGCAAAGTGAGCTAGAGGGAAAACACTTTATATAGAATCTGTCACATCTTGAAAATTTTATTAGCTTTGTTGGGTGTCAAGTTATAATCTTGCTAGAATTCATTTACTTGGTGAATAAATATATTCTTCCTTAATATAAATCTTTCTTGCTGTAAGTTAAAAAGTTTCCCCTCATTTTCTGTGTGTATAATGGGATTGCAAGGGCTTGAAGTTGTGCAGACTAACATTTGATTCAGTTATGCCTCTAACATATTAGATGGGGTATTAATTAGAACTTGTAATTTTGTTTCCTTTTTGTATGAGCAGTAGTGGATATGGGGGACAGTAACTTCATGCCAATGAAAATGCTGAAAGAGGAAGTTAAGAACACCTTACTCAGTGGAGCAGCAGTTTTTTTCCCAGATAGACAGACCAGGCGACACCAGCTCTTCACCATGATGGTAAACATTAAATGAGAAATTGTTTGTTTAGTACCTGCTTTCTTTATGCAGAAAAGAGGACAAATCTGAGTTGTTATTCTCAAATAATATATACTTTGTCCCATTCAAGTAAAAACCCTTTTTTTTCTTTGCTTCTTTTTACCCTTCCCCTTTTCTCTCTGCAGCTTATCCAAAGAAAGAGGAACTAACCCTGCCTTTCTTACCAAAACTGAATAATAGAACAGAGAAATTAGAATTCTTTGTCACAGAGGAGGAAAACAGAATGTATCATAAAACTAAATCTTTTTCCTTTTCTAGAAAAACATCACAGAGCAAGAACATAAGCAATCTGTACATCTTGCCTTCAGATCCTTGTGTACCCACTTCAGGTAAGGGGTCCTGAAACTGAAAATGTTTGTCTGATACCCCACATTTGTTAATAAGCATGTATTTAATCATTTTTAGAAATGTTATTCCCCTAAACAATAATTCTCTGAAGTAATCAACTAATGTTGTTTAGAAAGGACATACTGCTACTCAATATTTTTATTAACTGAATAGCTCTATAAAGCACTGGCCAAGTTTGGTGCTGAAATCACAGTGTATTGCTCTTAGGCTTCTCCTAGGCTGTCTTCCAATTTTTTAAGTGATTGTTTGCCAATGCTGATGGTTGGTACTGATTTAATTAGTCTGGAGTCATCAGAACACAAACTTTTGATTTTCATAGTAATTATACAGTAGGATCTCTACAGATTTGACACAAAAAATACTAAATTTCTGGTTGGGAACTGTTTGGAACTTCTTGTTGTTGGTTAGTAAGAATATCTTTGTTTTGTAGTGATCAAGATCCAGGTGGACTCTTACTATTACCAGAGAAAGGAGTTTCTGCAAATTTTGACATAAGTGAAGTGTTATCAGTCATGGACACCCTTCTGCTTGTGGCAGCAAGAGAGGTAACTGGCTTTGCACTGCTCCTGCTTCTTTGTCATGAGTTTTGTAGGCACTCAAACACAAGCTGCTTGCCTGCCCATGGATGCTAAGGAATCAGCTTCCCTGTCCTTCTGGATGCAATTGCTCATGGCTGTGTGAGTCAGTAAGATTAGCTTTTCCAAGTTGAGTGTTTTCCTTTAAGCATTAACATTTCATAATAGTAGAGTAGGAAATGAATAATATTTTTCCAGTAGGAAATGTGTAAGATGTGGTGTTTTTCCATAGCATTGAAAAGACTCTATGGAGAGACACTGGGCTACAGAAGGAATCATTCCATTTTGAGAGGATAGGATTGGGCATGTCACTAAGGGAGGTGGAAATGGAGGAGGGTTATTTACATATGCAGAAAAACTCTGCTGAGAACATTGAGTGACTCATATGTAGCTGTTCCTATTTAAAATTGTGATATATCAAAACAAAGCACATCACTTGCTACATGGTGTTACATGCTGCTTGTCATTTGCATTTCGTCTTTTTCTGGGGTGAGTGGGATGATTGTGTCCATCCCAGTTTACTTGGTGCATACTGTGTGTCATGCTGCAGCAGAAGAGGCTCCATTGCATTCATAAGTGTTCCTTATTTTTCAGTGTGAAATGATGATGCTGGATGTTGCACAGCAAGAGAGTGGCACAGTCTTGTCTTCCTTATTCTGGTCTGTTCAGGGCAGCCTCCTTTCCTGGTGCTATCTGCAGCTTAAAGGCACTGATAATTCAGCCAAGGATCTTGCAGTAGAAATACTTAAAAACTGTAAGTGCTGGGATTGAATACAGAATTCAATATGGTGCAATACAGGACTTTAAAATGTGATTTTGCAAATTGCGGTATAATTAGGGATCACCAAAGGTTGCCTGAGGCATACTCAGAAATGTCATAGCTTTTCTAATCTCTCTAGGAAGTAATTAGAAGGCATATTAAGCAACTTGGAGTTTTAGTTGTACTGATAATCTTATACTGGGAGAATCTTCAGAAAGCATTTCAGTAAGTTTTGGGGGCCAGATACTGAAAAAAAACCCAAACAACAAATAGTTACAGACTTCCATTTGAATATTTTAATGTCTTAGCATCCCTTATTTTGGTAAACTCCTGTGTGGTGACACGTGTTTTCCTAGATGGTTGTAATAGCAAGAAGAAAGGAACTTGCTTAAGGAGCCAGGTACACCTAAGGGGTTTTGTTGGGTTTTTTGTAGGGGAGATTGTTAGTTTTCTTTAATGCAGCAGCTCAGTGTTGAGTAGTTAATTGGGCCAAATACTTAACAAAGGTGTAATTTTATGTAAAATGATATCATATTTATATTATTTGTATATAAATACATTGCTGTGTTCCTGTCTTACATTTAAAAATTGAGTACGGCTGTAGCTAAAAATTCCTACCCTCACTTGTTACTTCAGCTGCCTTTCCTAGCTGTGTATGGAGGCTGCTGGATACATGGAGCTTGTTGAAACAATCCTGGGGTGTTTGATGAAATTACTCATCACTCATTTTTTCTGTGATATTGTTGATAAGCACGACTTGTTTCCACAATAGAAGTATCACAGAAAACTTCCTCTGAAATGTTGGGTGTTGCTGCCTTGGGGGCAGCAGATCCTTTCCTGCTGTATTTGTCCTTGTGCACATCATCATGCACCTAATGTTTCATGAAGTCATGGTTGTGGGAGCAAATCCTTAAGGTGGCTATTAAGGATTTTTTTTTTTCTCTCTTTAGATGTGGGCCAGTTCCTGTCAAATATCAGAACAATTTTGCAATCACTCTTATCTCAATATAGTGGCAAAACAATAGTAGAAAAAATAAGTAGCTCTGTCTTTGCTATGGCAACTCGTCAGCTGGTAAGTGAACAGTGGGATTTTCTCCTATTCCTGGGCGGCATGGCTGTGACTCTGGCATTTTCATGACACCTGTGTTTGCTCCTAGGTCATCTTCTTGTTGGATTTTTGCACTTTAGACATTCCATACTGTACTCTGCTACAGGGATTCAGCACTTTGATAGAACCACTGAAAAGCCTTTGTAGTGAACCTCATAAGGTAACTAAAGGCGCGGGCACATTAAACACAGTGAAACAAAAGCAAAATTGCAAGAAAGACGTAGAAAACTCGGGTGATTCTGTTGGTGAGCATTGGAAAAGAGCTGGAAAGCTTCTAAAAGTGTGGGATGTGTAGTGAAATGTTGAGTGAAGTACTAGAAACATATCTACTGATATGGGAGATGGGCAAAGTGATCAGACAGTGCAACTGGAATGAGCAGCCTGGAAGGTAGATAGGAAGGAGGGGATTCTGAGGGTGAAGAGGAAAACAAATTAAAAATAGTATATGCTTAACATTTTTAGCTTCACTGCTTGTGGTGATGCAAATAAGTCTGTATGTCTGTAGGGTAGATGTTTAAATCTGCATTAGTCATCCAGACTCTCTTTTTGTCATGACTGGAGACTTGTACTCACTTGTGGGTGAGACAGTCTCCTCCTGAGTCTCCTCCTGCAGTAGACTGGGTGGGTTTTGCTTTAGAAGTGCTTCCTAATTATGATTACAAAGGATGTCTTCAGAACTAGTTTCAGAGTAAATCAATGCTGTAGCCTTTTAAATGCCATTTGTATGCACATCTGGCAACTTGAAATTATAGACACAAAAATCTAGTGTGGCAATTTATTTTTTTCTTGCCTTTGTATCTAAGAATGCATTTTTGTTGTACAGATGGACATGGAAAGCTGGCAGCAGGAGCAGCCTGTAGTATTGCGAACCTGGACAATGGAATCACCTCATAACTATGAAAATAATTGCCATGAGGTCTCAGTCTTCCTGTGTCATGGGGCAACTTACTTTGAGGTGGAATTTGATGAAAAATGTGAAACTGAAAGGAGGTAATTTAATCTTGTGCTGTGTTGAATTCCAGTGTCTGTTTGCAGAGGGGCAATTCATGTTTCAATGTGCACTCCACACATGCCATTTCAATTTCTTCATTGTCCAGAGCAGTCCACAATATGTATTTTTGAATGACCTTGTGCTGAAAGCTACCTCTCCTGGCAAATTTACAGACATGCTGTTCCATATGAATTTTGCTCCCTTTGGCTTTGATCTGTTTTATAATTACGCTGTGACCACCGCAGTTTGTGCTCGTGGTATTTTTTTTGCCCTCTTTCTATTGGCTTGGTTTCTCTTGGTAACACATCAGGCTACTGCTTAGTTAAAGCATTTGCCAGATGTTGGATTTGGCAAACATTACCAATTCCAAAGTCCTGCAGGACAGCAGATCTGTGTTTGCTGGGACTTCTGCATTGAAACATGAAATAAATTCCTTAGCAGTCACATGAAGGTGTGGTTCAGAAAGAAGTGACAGGGTGCACTTGTGAAAATCCAAAAGCAAAAACATTCTCCCCCAAAACTTGAGAAGTAAATTTGGAAGTAATGAATTGCAATTTTCACAGGTATGATTACCTGGAGTTCACTGATGCCAGAGGGGCAAAAACTCGTTACGATACAAAGGTTGGCACTGAGAAGTGGCCTAAGGTGAGCACCTTTAAAATTCTGAACCAAATTATTTATCCAGTCTTAGGAAGTCCTTATGATTCCTTTGGAAACGTTTTATGTAAAAGGATGTGTGCTTTTGTGCATGGGTGTGTTTATTAGGTTTCTTAGGTGGAGGGGAGGAGATGGGGAAGAAAGTCTGAAATGCTGCAAATAAAAGGAGTGAATGGGTAAAGAATCCCTCTTTGCTCCTGTTATCAAAAGAACAATCAGTTAAAGTGAAAAGGAATAATCATGTTTAACTGCCAAAATACATGGGCAAAACTTGCTCTGCCCTTGCAAGTTTTTATATCATAAGACAAGTGTGGCCCTTTCTGGGGCTGTGCTCTGTCCTCAAATGGGATCTGCTCTTCTGTTTGTGGCTCTGACTTTTAAAGCTCAATCATATATAATATTGCTCATTAAGCTCTTGGATAGAAATTTTACCTGCTTAGTACTGTGGGTTTCTCATTGAGATGGTGGGGGGAATTAGATCTGTTATGGCCAGAACATAATAATGAAACCCCAGAGTTGCTGAAGGGAATTCATTACCCTGAAATGTTTTCCTGTCATGTACATTTGGCAAAATGACTGTTTTGTTGCTCTGTAGAAAGTGACCTTTAAGGCTGGCCCACGGCTGCAGTTTCTCTTTCACTCTGACAGCAGTAATAATGAGTGGGGCTACAAGTTCTCTGTCACTGCTTACGGCCTCCCAGACGTTGCCGTGTCTTGGGGCTTGGATTTACAGCTGCTTGTCTCCCGGCTGATGGGGCGCTTGGCTTCCCGAAGCATGGCCCTCAAATCCCTGCGAGGTGAGTGCCTCCCACAGGCCACAGCTGGGATCCATGCAAACAGGAGCTACAAGGACTTTATGTTGAGGATCCCCTGGGAAAATGAAGTTCCTTTTGTGTTTCTCTCACGTGAACATGGAACACTTGCTGTGTTGTGAGTCCGTGGAAGATGTGGACTCGTGGAAGTAATCCTACTAAGCTAAATTACGTTTATGAAGTAGTATGTGCTTCTTTTTTTCCTTCTAAAATTGTTCCCTGGTGCTGTCATCCGCCTCACATTGGGAGTGTGAATATGGGGCCAACAAACTGAAAAAATTACAGAGCTTAGGACACAAGTGATTCTAAAAATTCCACATGAGCATTTGGTATTGAATGAAATTTGAATTCACAAATTAAGTTCAGTTAGTTCCAGTAGTTAAGTACGCTTAGGATCTGGGCCTGTGAAGATAAGTAAAATAAACTTTAAAAAATAAATTTAAAAAAAAAAAAAAGTTTATTCTTTAATTTAAAAACAAGACCACTTCTCTCTAGCTTCCTAAATCCAAATCCATCCACCACTTTAGAGAAATTAAATAAAGCTAAAGAGTTCTTGCTCCAATCAGGTGGTCCATGTTTACCATGGAAAATTAGACAGCTATTTACCTGTGAATTCAAGGAACTAATTGAAGTGTTTGAGAATATTGTCTTCCTTTCTTAATATGAGCATGCTTGCATATAACAATTTAGGCCTTTAGTAGGAGAGAAAGCTTTTAAACTCTTTTAAATTAGAAAATTTCTGTAGTTATAATACAGTGAAAATGTTCAGTTTAAAATCCTTCCATATTGTAACACTGTCACTATAAGATGTCGATGCTGCCATTAATGAAAGGGTACATCAATTTTCTGTACCATGTTAGAAAAACAGAGAACATTGTTAAATTACTTGTTCAGTCTATTTGCATTAACTTTCTGCTGTGTTTCAGTTTTTTTCCCTACTGGATGTTTAACATTTATTATTTTCAATAATCTGTAAAAATGAAGAAAATTCTTTAGTAACTGAAGGGTCTGTTCTGAATATCTTGCAGAATTAGGTAGTGAAGCAGACTTGCCTCCTTTGAAAGTAACATCAGTTCTTAATTCTCCTCTGTGGAAACCTGTCTTCAGGCATCAGATGTGTCCTGAGGCACTCCTGGGAACCAGGCAAAACACTACCAAGCACCAAGACAAAAAAGAGGTACTTACCCACTGCCTGTGTTCCCTTGGCATGAAATCCCTGTGTATCACACGGGTTCATTTGGCTTTAGGGAGTGTGAATGCCCTTAAGCACGTGCTGCTGTGTCATCTTTGTCATCATTTGTGCTGTTGGATTCAAATATCAAGGAGGAAAGAAACTGTTGTTCTGTGCCCTTTATGAGTTTCCATTTTCATGGAATCATAAAATGGTTTGGAGGGACCTTCAAAGATCATCTAATTCACTCCCCACCTTGTGCAGGGATGTCTTTCATTGATCAGTTTGCTCAACTGCAGTGGATAAACTGCAAGTTGACTGATGGTTGCAGCTCATTGCTACATTTTTTCTCAGCCAATGTTGAAGTTAATGTGTTGTATCCTTCTCTGCAGGCTCGGAGCTCTCCCCACGAGGTCTGCCGTAACTTTCTTATCGACTTTGCAAAATCAGATCCTGCCCAGGTCTTCAGTGGGCAAAAATCTGAACTTTTCAAAGGACTTATACAGGCATGTAAAAAACAGACCCCAAAGACAGATATAGTTGCTGGTTCTACTGTTGATCAAGCTGTGAACTCAACATTTGCTGCTTTGGTGTATCTCACTCCAGATTTATTTGAGAAGCTTCAAAAATATGGTAACTCTAATATTATTAGACTATCTTAATAATGAAGACTTAAAGTTTGTAAAAGGCTCTCTTACAGCTGAGTTTATAGCATTTAAAAATCAGTTTAGTGGGGCAATTTAAAGAAGATATTCTGTAAAAAGGTATCATTTAGGCAGACTAGGTGAGCTTTTTCTCTAGAGTATTTATTTTTTTATTAACATATATTTTTGTCTTCAGAGCACTGGCAAAATATTAATAACTATCAGAAGCTACTAATTCTGTAAGGCTATACCTAAAGAGAGTCGTGATGTCCTCTGGGGCTTTAACTCAGAACTATGTGGCTCCAGTTATTAGAGGTTCTTGGATCATTTTCTACATTGTACCTTTTCTAAAAAGCCAACAACAACTTCTGTTATTAACTGTTGGTGTTGGAGGAGGTGTGAATTATCTTCCAAAATACCATTCAGTGGAAACCAACCTTGCCATCCTCAAAATATATATTTCATTTTTTTCTAATAGAAGGTAATGTGTTGCTTTTAACTTACTAGCCATTGTATTATAGTTTATGTATTTTTCCGTAGGTAAAATGAACAACTTTTTGACTTACAGCATCTTTCCACTATTGATATGTTTGAAGTATTGGGTAGTAAGATGTTACTTGGTTTTGAAGGATTTCATTTTAGGCTTTTCACTTTTTGTCATAATTTTGACACTAAACATTTTACATTTTCATAGACTGATTGAACTATTTTTTGAGCTCTAAAGTTATGAGTAAAAATGACTGACACAAAGACTGACTTGATGACTAATGTGGTTACTGCCTTTAGTCATTTTGTGTTTGTCTGACAATTGAGCTAGTTTTCTGAGTGACATTGAAAACTGGACAAGTATTAATGACTGTTAAAGAAATCCATCCCACTGTTCTGTCAGTATCTTCATCCGCTGGTTGTGCTGGGGCAGACTCATTTCAGGACCCGTGTTCACCTGTTCTATGGGAAGTTTGGAGAAGGGATGCTGAAAAAAATACAGGAAAAAAATTAGAAAGGGAGAATGGAAGAGGGAAGACTGACTATCTTTTTCTCCATAGTCATTGTCAGGCCAGTTTGAATAGAAACTGATTTGTCAGATTTATGATTTTTGCAAATTGGTATTGAAAGTCCATTCCAGAAATTCATAGTGTAAAACAGTAGAGAAAACAAATACATCTATAGAGTTTTAGGTTAATACTAAGCATTTGTTGATTTTTCTGATAAGTTTACATCAGTGTTATTGCATGCATAGGGAAGGATTTTATTTTCCATGGCTTTAGGCATCAATTTTTGGGAAGAGATGGGAAAGATACTCGTAAATTAACTTTGTAAATAAATCAGTCAAGGTGCAGTTCATGTATTTAGGACGTATGAAAGTTGGCAGGCTTATTCTCTATTTTTCATACAGGTATAATTCCAAGTATTGACTAAGAGATGAAGAGAGGGCTGTAGCATAATTTTAGTTAAGTAGCTGTATAAAAATGGAGCTGTAAATAAACAGGACTCTCTTCTTTCTCTCATTTCCAGTCAACAGTGGAGGCAAGGTGCCTTTGAGTGATGAGTTTGCACAAGTGTATTCCCTGGCTGATTCCATTAGAATATGGATGGTAAGAACACTCAGGAGGATCTCTGTTAATGTCATTTAATTTAGTACTTTACAATGCAATGTTAAGGAGTGGGGTGGAACAATTTTTCCTTCAGTTATTCTACATCAGCTGTTTTCACTTAGAAAGAACGTAGGTTTACTTTGAAACTTTGGACTTAAATGTTTTAATGCATACTTACACTCCCCTCCTCCCCTCAGCCCCAGATGTGTCATCATGAGTAGTTAGGACTGAATTTGACCGAAAAGCAATTAAATTTGTGGTATGTTTCAGTAAGAGCATATGTTGTAAATTAGAAAGATTTTTACATTGCATTTGAAGTTCTTTTGAGGTATATCATAGAAAGAAGTGTGTCTTAAACATCATTCTATTGTCTTGTGACTTTCTCCCTCCTCTTTTCTGCCTAAGAATTCCTGGCAGGTTGATGTACTAGAGTTACAATGGGTTCAGATGCATGTTAAGATGAGTAATTGCCTTTACCCATTGCAGGACAGGTGTTTGCATCTGGCAGAGCTCGCTAGTGAGGTGACATGTTTTTGGAGAACTCTATCTCATAACTAGATGTATATATTTTCCTGAGTGCTGAGGGTAAAGGAGAAGCCTTCTTTTCCTTGGAGGACTGATGCACATCAAGTCACGAGACAGGCAATGGTTTCAGCCTACAAAGCTCAAGCAGCTTGTGGTGAGGCTGTTCCTGCTCTGACAGTTCAGGTACTGCTCTTTTAGGCTCCTGGGCAGTTTGCTCTGAGGTTGGGAATAGTAACTACTGTCATCTATCCCTGAGATTAAATTCCTTTTAGTCATTACAGTCTTCATCCTGCCTATATAGATATACAGAGAGAATCATATTTTAACTATATTAACATCCTGTTTACAGTTGGAAATGAAGCAGAAATCCCTGATGGGGAGGGGAAATGATGCTGAGGAGAAGCAGAACACAGAAGCAAGTGAGGTGAACCCAGAAACTCTCGGTGAGTGTTGCCTTGTATGTAGGAGCATTGCAGGTAGCTTAGGAAAGCATTGCCTTGTAAAGCTGAAGACATTATTTTTGCCATGAAAGGTAAGTTAGCAACTGGGGTTACTTTTTCATACCTTAAGAGATAACCTAGTGTACATTGGATTAACTATCTGGGATTGTGTTCTGCTATTCTTTGCAGAAAACAGTGAGCAAATTCTTCAGGGTGTGACCTCTCACTTGGGTCGCCTGGTTCTGAACTTACGTTCATCTGTTTTTGTAGATACTTCTTACCACATTTAACTGATGTTAGAACAGCAGCTGATGGTTAATGTGTTCTCATTGGCTACTCTGTACTTCATATGGTTTAGTGTGATTATTCAGATTTAGTATTTGGAAATCTGAACTTAAGCAACTGATAGCATCATGATCAATATAATAAGAAAAACAGTATTTTCTAGCTGTCTTGACTGAGAAGAAATAAATCCCTTTCTTCCTAAGCATAAGACAGCAAATTTGTTGTTCTATTGTCATGATTTTAACTCTTCCAATTTTTATGCTGCAGCAAAACTCTGTATGCAGAAGAGCCTTTTGTTACTGAATTTTTTGCCCATAAGAGCAAAGACGAAAGATTCTGCCTCAGACAGTTTGGAAGCCCAAGACCTGGACGATCCCCAGCAGTATGTGAGTGATAAATGCCAAAGACGAGGATCAGCTGTGGACATGGACTTCCAGGCAGCACAGTCGGTGTCATCCAGTGCAGGAACTCGCCTTGTTTCAAAAGAGGGGGGTCAAACATCACAGTCTGATCTGAAAGTTAAACAAATTCCAGACCTCCACCAAGCAGAAGCTGTATCTGCATTTCATAGTAAGCCTGGTGAAAATACAGTTTCACAGCAAGAGGATGTGTCATCCCCTCCTTCCACTCCTACACGGAAGTCTCAGCTCGGCCGGGGAAGACTGAGGCTGCTGTCGTTCAGATCAATGGAAGAGCCAAGAGCTGTGCCTACTGTGAAGGAAAAATATCCTATTTTGAAGAACATATTAGACTTTATTAAGGATCAATCACTTTCGCATGAAAGGTAAACAAATTGAAAATGTTGTCAGTTATACTATGCAGAAGGTTGACTTCACACCTCTGCAGGTAGGCTAAAGCATTTTAGCAGCAAGATAATATTGCAGAATATTTTGTATATGAACATATCAAACTTCAGTTATTCATGAGCATGTAGGGGCTCAGAGAGTACTATTTCATTTCATTTGCTTCCATCACATAGAACAGAGTATAAAAAACAGTCACTTGGCAATTTATTGTCTTGCTTCCCGAGATGTGTTTTGCTTTTTATCTACGAACAGCAAAGATGTGGTGTACCACTCCTACCAATCCTTGGTACCAAATAGAAAGGAGTTGCATCTCTGATTAAATTACCTGGTATTCTGAAATGCAAATCAAAAGAGGGATTTCCAATTCTCAGCTTGTCTGTTTTGGGCTCTAAAACATGGAATGGTGCAGGAAGAGCTGGATTCTGTTCAAAGCTTTATCACTCACTCCAACTAATACACTGAAATACAGTTGGAAATTCAGATACAAAGCAATTGTGTAATTAGTCAAGCACTTCTTGAATTGTCATTTATTTGTGTTGTTTTAAGCACAGTGTTTTGAAGTTTTCACTTATATTTTTTGCTTTCAGTGTTTTAAAGGTTCTGGCTTTGAGAAAATCCCAAGGACAGAATATTATGGAAGTGCTCAAGACCATCCGCCAGTGCCTCGACTCGCTTGGGCAGCCACACTGCTTTCACCCACCCTGTGTACTTTTTCTCCTGGAACTTCTGGCCTGTCAGAAAGATTTTACAAAGTAAGTAATTATTTAGGCAAATCTCAGCCATGTGATTTACTGTCTGAGTTCTTGTGTTCCTCCAGGCATGTGTATTGACAAGAGTAGAAAGTTCTGCTTTTTAATCCACGTGGATAATGAAAATATGACTTGAGGTTTAGTTTTCAGGCTAGTAGGCATATCTTGTGTACTTCATTAAAAAAAACCCCCAAAATTAATAATCATTTTCAAGTGGGTCTTAGTTGCACAGCTGTTCATGCCATGAACATGTTTAGGTCTGATTTCTATGTTGTGTCTGGCCAGTGTTGTCAGAACTCTGTCACTTGGCTTTTCACTTGTCAGGAGCTTTTGTGGTCATCTTGCAATGCACTGATTTCCTTTAAGATCTTGATTAGGTTTTCATAAAGCAACTTTTTAATTTAAAGGAATGTTCTCCTCTTAGTGGTATGAGAATATTCTCTTTGCCTGTTTTGTTTCATCACTTCTGATTCCTAGTACAGGATTCTTTTGGTTTTGTTTGAAACTTCTAGACTGTGTTCTTAAATAAAACTAACATCTTTCCCACTTTTGGGGAGGGGTTAAAAAGGGCCTGTTTGTAAAATTTGCACCAATCATGCTACCTAAAACATCACAGTGAATTCTAGGCTACTAAGCCGACTCTTTAATTTGCAGCTACTTTGGAAACTTGGAAGGCTGTGGTGCTGAGCTACACAAAGAGATTCGAGAGTCCTACTATCAGCTTGTTTTGTTCCTGGTAAATTCTGTGAAGGGATTTAGTACAATTAATGACAGGTACAGTACATTGCTTGCTTTATTTATGTGAAATTTTTTTTTGCATTCCTCCACTCCTCTTCCCTTGTCATTTGTTGTCATCTAAAGCCTTAATTAATTTTGACTATACTTTCCGTTATTTACAGAACTAAATAAGGAGCCTTGATCTTGTGATCAAAAGTGCCAAGTTAGCTTTTTATTACTAAAGGAATAAAGGAAAGCACAATAAATTTATTGCATTTTGTAGTTACAATTCTGCAGTGTATCGCTGAAGCTGAGTAGTAAAATACTAGAAATGGCAAATTTGCCATGGAGTACTTGGGCAAGACTAATGCCACAAGAAACATGGCAATTCTGCAGCCATGCTTTAATGTTAAAACTCATGTTTTGGCAACATTCTGGTTAGAATTTGGAGGATTTACAGCCAGGTGTCCTAGAGAAATGAGAATTTTATGGCTATAATGTCAGTCTCTCTGACAATAACTTTCAAGTCCTTTGTTCAGTTTCAAGTGAAATTGTCAAAAAGGTTTCAAAGAGAACAAATTCCTGCAAATACCAAAAAAAAAAGCTGTACTGCAGAGACAAACCCTCTTGCTAATGGTCAGGCAACAGCATTAGCTTGATCTTAACTGAATCCGGAAGGAAAACCATCTTTATTTCGAATTCCATAGTCTGTACTTGCTAAATTGTGTAAGTTGAATACTTTGATAAACCTGAGTTCCTGCCACAGGATTACTTTAATGCATAGTAAAGCCTGAAATCAGTGTGTGGTGGTTTTTCTGCCCCTCCTCCCCATACACAATTCCAGCTCTAGGTCTGTCAACTTTAGGTCAGCTTTAGAGCTGTCATGTTTTAATGTCTTTTGTTTTTATTTAGGTCGTTGCTTCCTGCCTTATCCTGTGTGCAGACAGCTCTTCTCCACCTCTTGGATATGAGCTGGGAGCCCAGTGATCTTTCCTTCTTTGTTGAGATCCAGCTGCCACATCTCCTCATGACGACATCGCAGGAGAACATCAGTATCCATGACAGTGTCATTAGGTGAGTCAGGAAGAGTGCAGCTTTCACATGCTACTAAATACTGATTCCATTTTACCCAGAAAGGCTCCTGAACTTCGTGCTGGAACAAGCAGTAAGAGTGCTATTAACAAGTGTGGCACAGTTTTGACCAGTATCCAGTGGCTTAACTGAAGTATTTGAATTTTTTTTTGCTAGTGCAAAAACCATGGAAATTTTATCTTTAACCTGATTACTACTGGAACACTTCGCTTGTTTGGCAGTGTAGCAGGAGGTAGATAATGCTGTTTCTTGCCTTGATGAATGTTAAATGTTTTTAACACCTTCATGTGGCAATTTTATAGTAGTTGTACTTGCACATGAGCAAATGTGAAGGCCAAAAAAACGGAAAACATCTAATCTGATCTGCCAGCATTCCAAAAGCTGTTTTGCAAGAGTAGGTTTTCCTGATTTTTGCATTATGGTCCCCATATGTATTTAAAAGCATGTCACAGAGGCAAGAAGCAGGTGTCTGTATGGTCATTTATTAACCAAGTGAATAATTCTGGTTTTATTAGCATGTTGTAGCACTTTGTTCTTCATTAAAACGTAAAGCTTTATTAAAGGGAATCCTGATTGCATTCAAACTTAATTTTAAGCTTGCTTTTCTTTTAGTCAGTGGAGTGAAGAAGATGAAATTGCAGACTACAAGCAAAACTGTGAATGGATGGATGAATGTCAGGATGTAATGTTTGAGACCTGGTATGAAAAGATAGCTCAAGCTGAGCCAGAGAAGCAGAGAAAGGTGACCTCATGTTTTGTATATTTATCTGCAGAAGGGATAAATAAGAGACCTCTAAAAGCCAAAAGGGGAGAAAGGAATCTGGTTTATAATGAATTTTTATGAGCTGGATCTCTGTAGACTTTCAAGAGTCTAAAATGATTAAAAGATCCCCCTTCATTTTTGGCAGGGGAAGTGTTCTGCTTTCTGTCTGAGGCTTTCTCAAAGTCAGAAAATAATACTCAAGTAACTGTGTTGATTTTTTGCTGTAGATGCACATGTTTGTTGCTCGTTACTGTGACCTGTTAAACGTGGACATATCCTGTGATGGCTGTGATGAAATTGCACCGTGGCATCGCTACCGCTGTCTGCAGTGCAATGACATGGATCTGTGTAAAACTTGTTTCCTTGGTAAGAACCATTAAATAACCCCTCAAAACCCTGTGTTTGAAACCAAAGTAGCATCTTGTAAATTATACACAAAATAAAGT